>NC_033794.1:67443674-67481342 GCF_001876935.1 Asparagus officinalis | reverse complement strand
ATTATTTTATTTAGAATATTATTTATAAATAGACATTTAAAAATTTAATAATATATTATTTAGTAAAATTATGTATAGTTATTTTATGAAATATTTTATTACACTAATAATTTTATACTATTTTATTATAATCAATAATTATCTATAATAAATTATAACATATTTTATAAATTTTCTTATCATTGTAAAGGTATTTATATTAGTTACATTTTAGTGAGTGCCTCAATACATGGGAAAGTAAGAAGGTCCCAATTAGTAAGATGTTATAGACAATTAGTTAAATATTATTTAAAAGTAATGGTATAATTACAAATTATCAAAATTTGAGAGGATGAAAAAGGAAATCAAAAGTTTTCACATGGATATTTTCTTTTATAAATAATATATATCCGGGTGTGTTGTTCTGTCGTTTTCCGCTCTTGGTTCTATCTGTGATTCGGTTCTGTGGTTGATTTATCCAGACTTGATTCGTTGACCTGATTTGGCAGTAAATCCGGATCCCGATTAGGCAGTAAATCCACTTCTGAATTTGAGTCCGAAACCGATCTTTATTCGATCGTGATTCGTCCGAGTATGCCCTTGGTTGGATGACTCGTTGACTCTTCGAACACTTGGCTTGATCCCGCACGCGAATGGATGTATTCCGTTGCTTGCGTGCGATTCGTCGATCTCGTCGCCTCGTTGGTTTGTCGGTTCGTGCCGAGCTGAGCTAAGGGACCTATAAGCAATTTTATATGCCTACACCTAGGTCTTAATGAGGACGCTTATGTCTTTTTGGCAAAATGACAACCCGAAAGTTGGGTGCTTAGGTCTTAATAAGGATGCCTAGATCTTTTCGGTAAAATAACAACCCGAAGGTTGGGTGCCTAGGTCTTAATGAGGATGCTTAGGTTTTTTTAACAAAATGATAACCCGGAGGTTGGGTGCCTAGGTATTAATGAGGACGCCTAGGTCCTTTTGACAAAATGATAACCCGGAGCTTGGGTGTATTGGTTTTAATGAGGATGCCTAGGTCTTTTCAGTAAAATGACAGCCCGGAGGTTAGGTGCCTAGGTCTTAATGAGGACGCCTACGTATTTTTGCTGAAGATGATCGAATGGTTGAGCTCCATGCCTTAGGTTTACTCACAATGACACCAAGGTCTTAGGGTACTTGCCTTAGACTTAATGAGGGTGCCAAGGTCTTTTTGGCAAATGAAAACCTGAAGGTTGGGTGATTAGGTCTTAATGAGGACGCCTAGGTCTTTTTGGCTTTCTATGGTGGTCAAATTGTAATTGCCGAAGCCGGCCGAATGGCACTTAGGCTCTCTGAGAATGCACCAAAGGCGTAGGATTCCTACATAGATTTGGCACTACGAGAGTACGAACAAGAGTTAGATTTGTAACTTTTGTTACAATTAATAAAAATAATTTTTTCTCCACTTCAAATCTTCTTCTCTTTGTTGGATGATGATGATGGAGATGAAGAAAAGTTTGAAGGTTTGCTTTTCTTTTCTTTTTCTCTTTTATTTCTTTTTAGTAATTTCTTTATTATTGCTTATTAGTTAAATTTACATTCATGTTTGTAGTGTAGATTTATTTTCTTGTCTTTTTATTTCTTTTTGCACTTTAATTTGTAGAGTAGATTTATTTTCTTGCATTTAATTTTTGTAATTTATTTTGTAGTTTAGACTTTAATTCTTTGTAGTTAGATTTATTTCTTGTTCATAGTTTAGATTTTTTTTCTTTTTATTTTGTAATTAGTTCTTTTTCTTCTTGCTTTTATTTCTTAGGATATGAAATTAATTCTTGTAGGAATCTTAGAATTGTATGAAACTAGTCTAATTTCCTTTATATTGTATAGATTATTCTCTTACACTTAAATTGTTCATGTTTAGGATAATCAACTAGAAAACTAATTGGTAGAAGAAGAATTTGATAATCTGTGCTTATCTTAAATGGTTTGATAGTTTATGCTTATGAATTCTAGGATTACTATCTTGTTGTTGTTCTTAACATGAATAGTAATTTTGACTTAGATGATAATTTGATAGGTTATACTTTTCTTAAATGGTTTGATAGTCTATGCTTAATAAATCTAAGTTGAAATATGATAAAAAGAGAATAGTTTGTATTTTATAATTGAGATTACCTAGTGGATTCAATTCTAGATTTCTCATATCTTTAATTGAATCCTCCATCTTTTGGTTTCTTGATTTTTCTCTTTTTATTCTTGCTTTTATTTTACTCTTTGATTCTTTCTTCTCTCCTCTAAAATTTAATTTATTGTCACTTACATATATTCAAAACCATCACTCATCATATCTCTTTCCATAATCACACTTATTCTTTAATCCTATTTTGTCACGAACACAACATAAGAACCAATTCTAATAATCTCTTAAAATCACCTTCCTCGTGGGATCGATAACTTTTTATAATAATCTCTTAAAATCACCTTCCTCGTGGGATCGATAACTTTTTATACTATAACTTGATCAATTGTGCACTTATAACTTTTTATACTATAACTTGATCAATTGTGCACTTGTAATTTTGGTACATAATTATGCCGCATCAGGTCGTCCACATAAGTTTCCAGATTGTGACCGATCTAGTGCTTAAAGATCTTATTGACAAGTCTTTAGTAAGTGGCCCCAGCATTCTTCAATCCGAATGACATCATCTTATAGAATAGGTCCCCAAGTCAGTGATAAAGGAGGTCTTCTCCTGATCATGTTCTGGCATGAAAATTTGGTTGTAGTAGGAGAAGACGTCCATGAAGCTAAGAAGCTCGTGCCCCGCACTCTCATCAACTAGCTGATCAATTCGAGGCAAGAGGTAGCTATCCTTAGGGCAAGCTTTATTGAGGTCTGTGAAGTCCACGCACATCATGCATTTATTCAACGCCTTCTTCACCAACACCACATTGGCTAGTCATTCCGAGTATTGGACTTCCCGGATGAAACCAGCTCTAAGGAACCATTCAAATTTGTCAGCAGCTGCCTTCTGTCGCTTAGGGCCGAGATGCCTCTTCTTCTGTCACATAGGATTAGTGTGCCTATCCATAGTCAGCTTATGGCTTATCACCTCGTGGGGAACCCCCGGCATATCTTCGGGACCCCAGCCGTACACATCAGCGTTTGCTACCAAGAATTCCGTCAATGCTCCCTGCAAGGGTTCCACCAAGCTAGACCCAATCTTGACCGTCTTCCGTCCTTCTCGGTCGATTGGTATCTCCTGGAGCTCTTCCACCAGTATCGTCCTCTACCGCTCTGTTGCTTTCTCCAACTAGAGGTAGTCTTTCTTAATAATCAAGGTATCTTGCACACCCTTACCCTTGGTCGAGAGCCGATAGCAGGACCTAGCCTCTCGCTGGTTGCTCCTGGCGACCTTAACTCTATTAGGAGTCAGGAACTTCAACATTTGGTGGTAGGTCGAAGGGATGGCCCGTAAAAGGTGGAGGGCGGTTCGGCCCAAGATGACATTATGGGACAACTTGAGATTCATCACCAGGAATTGAACCTTGACGGTAGATTGCCTAGGGTACTCTTTGATAGTTAAGGAGAGAGTAATCATCCCTTCTGGCAAGAGTGAGTGGCCAGTGAATCCAATGAGGGGGACTCTACAAGGGAGCAGTCGAGATTTGTTGATGCCCTCAGGTTGAAGGCATCAATATACAAGATGTCCACCGAGCTTTCTGTGTCGACCATAATCCTCTTCACTTGGAAACCGTCAAGCTCGGATGTTATGACGATAGGGTCGTTATGAGGTGTCTCAACACCCTTCAAGTCAGCGTCCTCAAAGGAGATGAGCTCCTCTACTTTTGACCTCTTGCCACATTGGTCGACCCGCAATGCCCTCTTAGAATACCTCTTCTAGGCATTGTTGGATAACCCTCCAGTGGTTGGCACCGCCACTGATCATGTTGATGACCCCCTTATGGCTGGGCTTTGGGGGTCGGCTATCCTGAAGCGGTCAAGGACGAGGTGACTGCGAACGAGATCTCCTATCTGCCTTGGTTGTGGTAGCTTCTCTTTGGTCTCTTTGAGAGACAAGCTTCTTCAGGTACCCACTCTCGATTAGATCCTTAATGTCCCTCTTTGGGTTACGACCGTCATTGGTGAGGTGGCCGTGATCTTTGTGGTAGTAACAATAATGCCTGATGTTTTGGCTTCGGGGATCTGACCTCATCTTAGGAGCAGGCTCTTTGAGGTGCCCCTCCTTCTAGACCCTAGCGAGAGCTTCTACGAGTGAGGTGTTGAGGACTGTGAGAGCGAACCTCGACACCGGCTCCCTCCGTCGGTCCCTCCTATCTGATTATTAGAGTTGGAGTCGACTCTCGGGGGCCTCTAGCCGGACTCTGGTGTCGGAGTCACCGCCGGTGCTTCAAGTGGTGCAGGCAATACAAGTGGTGTTGGTGCTGCTGCTTGTGCGGCTGATGCTGTTGAAGTCATGACTGTGGAGATCTCTATAGCCCTGACTACCACCTTATAAGCTCGGACATCTTCCATGTCCATGTACCCATGAGCTTTGATCACAACTATTCATAATTGGTGACCGACTTCTTGGCAAGCGAGTCGGCCAACTCGTTGCTCTACAAGCCAGCCACAAGGGCGAACATAGCAACCGTACTCTCTGGGTCATTAACCTCTAGCCTCTTTTCCTGGAACCTCTTGAAGTAGGCTCGAAGGCTCTCTTCGGGCCCTTGCCTCATCTGGATTAACACATGAGGGGCAGCTTCTGCTTGGTGTCAGCCAGGAAGTGATGGATGAATTTTTGGCTGAGTTGTTGGAAGCTGCTGATGGACTTCATCTCGAGTGCGTTCCACCAAAGCTTGGTGCTCCCCAAAAGAGTGATGGGGATGCATCGACAGATAACCGCTTCTGATACTTGGAGCATACTCATCACATCATAGTAGTTCTAGACATGCTCGAAGGGGTCTCCCTTGCCCTTGTACTTATCCACGTGAGGTATCTTGAACGCCTCACATGGGGCGTTCATGAGATCATTGAAATGGGGGGTATTTCCCCCGATGGCTTCTGCGACCGGTCTGTACACCCGATCGTATCCAGAGGCCCCCATGGTAGCGAAGGGGGATGGAGAGGCACGGTGATGGGGGAGAGACTTAGAGAATGCTCCCCTAGTGCGGTCCCTAGGGTGACCAGGGCTAGGACACTCCCCGGTGACTTCAGGTTTAGGAAGGAACGTCAGCGAGGTTCCTTAGGGCGAGTCCACCAATGTGGCAACGGGGTCGCGTACTCAACCCGATCCCTCAACTTTTGGCAGCAGCATAAGGAGTCCGAGAAGGGACTACTTGTTGTACTTTAGAAGGAGGGTGAGTCTCCAATCGCTGGTCTTTAGAAGGAGGGGGACAACTAAAGTAGCTTGTTGCGGCTGCGGAAGCCAGCTAAGGAGCTCGCTGGTGAAGGTTACGATTTGCTGTAGAGGGATTGAGAGATTTGATGAGCCATTTCTTCAAGCTGAGCTTGAGTAACGTAGCTCTGGTATGGTCCTTCAGGGTGAGACTGATCAACCTTATACTTGGAACCAGACAAACTTGCTCGAAAAAGAAAGAAGGTCCCACAGTGGGCACCAAACTATTGATGTTAAATAATCAAACAGTCAAATATATAATGGGGTGAGGTTGATTAGGTGCCGTTCACTTCTCCGAATATTTGGTTTTGAGTTGATAGCTTTAGCCTGCACAAATAGCAATTCGTTAGAGGACGATGACTAGTTCCCTCGTTATTCCTCCGACGATCAAGTCAGTTGATGAACTTGAGTGGGAAAATAAAAAACTGTATGAGTTCTTTTGTGTAGAGTAGTATAATTATCAGATATTGCTTAGAAAAATAGCCTCTATCAGTTGCTTAGCAGAAAAGTTCCCCGTTTGTGTTGAGAATAGTACTTCTATTTATAGTGGTGCTGAAAGGGTAGAATGGTCATTTTGGTCAAGTACATGATGGTGGCAAATAAGTATGGCTTGGCAGCTGCTTCAGCACCTACTTTACAAATACCGGTCGACTAGTGGAGGAGAGATAACCTCATCATTTAATGTAAAGTGATTGGGGGCATGACGGTGCCGGCGTGGCCCAATGTGTCATGAAGACTATCGGGGCTAGAGATATGATGGTGTCTGCCAAGCATTAAATGTGACGTCGACGCGTTGTCAGCGGGAGAGGCTCGAGATTGAAGTCGTCCTTTAGCTTGGTCGAGAAGTAACGTCTCTCGAGTCGACCTCACGAGGCGTCGAATAACTGGTCTAGTGGGCTCGTAATGAGTCGTCTTCTACAAGATGGCCAACAAGTACAGCCATTCCAGTCGATTTAAGGATATGTCGACTCAGCGGGTAGGCTATGTCGAGATTCTTGGTTGCCCTGACTGCCAATTTGGTTTGAGCAGCGTATATAGGGGGACATATGTCCGTTGTTGGCAAAGGGCCGCATTTTGACAATTGAAAACACCATAACATCTACTCTTTCCATAAATACTTTATTCGCATACAATTATCTATTAATCTATTATTATACATTACTAATAATTGATGTGGTTTACAATATAAGTTTTACAATAACGTTGGAAGTTTTAGGGACCAAATTGTACAGACTTAAAGTGATATAATATAATTAATTAACAATAATAAGTAATTTAGTTTAGTTAGTATTAGAATGTATATCCAAAAAGAATAGGGATAATATAGCTTTTGAAAAAAATTTGACATCTCTCTTTTAAAGAGAATATGATATGATATGATGTACATAAATTTGTTTTATATAAAATGTGGAACTTATTAAATGAAAATCCCAAAGGAGATATGTGCTATGCAGTCCCATTTATTGGTTTTTCCAGTCAAAGCTCAAGTCAGAAAGGTCCTATTCAAAGCAGCAGTAGCCACTGTAGACTTACCCACTAAACAAAGTGTGACATTAATTAAATAGCTGCCTTTGGGATACCGGATAGATTATGTATGATATGATTAAAATCGGTTCACTAAACATGTGAAAGATTCCAACAAATGGAGCGCAAGTCAAACATTCAACAGGCCTGCATGCTCATATTACACCCACATGCCACAGGCTATGCTGCCTCACTTTATTTTTTGCAGCCGGAAGGAATAGAAATTATCTATACCATATGTATGGAGAAAAGTTCTCTTTTCATCGTGGCGAGCTATACTTTTAGAACTCTAAAAAACATTCTTACATATGAAAAATTAATTGCAAACGTCCTTATACTTAAAAGTATCAGTAAAAATATTTTGGCACTCGACAAAATTGAAGGCACCGTAAAAACAACAATGTCCTTAAAATTTTGGAAGAATCCAAAACTCAGCAAACATATGCTCAAAATCATTTACGTTCATTTTGTAGATTTTTCCTCCCTCGATCGTATTTTGTATGATGCACTCATGCAATGCACCGGAATTAATACTAGTTAGAAATCACCGAATGTTTAATGCGCCCCCATTAACTCTCATTCCTACGCAGTGAATAATTGATGTAGAAATGCTTAATAAGCTACACAAATTATAAAATTAACCCAGTGGCACTTATACTGGTGCTGCATCATGCATTGCCTATGACCAGAAACCATGACTCGCTCCAAACCCAGACCCAAGAGCACGTGAATGAGATCACAAGCCAGAACTGAGGACCCAAACTCATTTCATCGCTCCCACGAGCGAGGTAAAATTTTGCAGGTCTCGTGCGCACTTGTCCTTATTTTCACACACAAGGGGTATTCCTCACATAAACACGTTTCGAAATGGATGCTGCAGACGGCAGTTTTGATTGAGTCAATTCTTGTCAGTTCTTAAATATAAATAAAAGAGATTGCAGAGTTCAGTCTCGAGAGAGGCGCCTTGTTTGCTTTTTTACGCTGTCAGTTTATGATGGAAATTTGGGAGAGGTGTGAACTAAGGAAGCGTCCATTGCCTTGCTATTTTCTATTTGGTCTAGTTGCTAAACACCCTAGCCAGGAACTCAAGTTTCAATACTATGTTTTTCTCGTGTCTTCTTGGGTATTGTGAAAAACTTCTGAATTTGTGCGGCGGTGTATATGTATCTTATAATCACCTCTAATATTACTTTCTTTAGGTATTTTATTCTCTTTAAATGTATCGATATATACATCTTTCACATCATTCCATTTTTAATTCTTGCGTTTTGATATATCACCTAAAAAGATTAAGTTACTTCTAAGTTAATGAGGATTAATATCCAAGGGTGATTATAATGGGGGGTAAATTATTTAAGGAATAATATTCAAAATAGATGGGGGTGTTGAAAATGACTATGGATTTTTTTAAGGATTATGTTGAAATCTAAAAGACATTTTGTTGATATTTAAAAGACATTTTGTTGATATCTAAAAGACAAAATGTATGTGGACATTACTTTGTATGTGGACTATTAACTTCATGTCCTTTTGTCTTCCATCATGTATCTATAAATTGTACGATGTATGGAAATGGAAGTAATGAATAAAATTACAATTTCTCTTCTTCTCTTGTCTCTTGTCTCTTGTCTCTTGTCTCTTGTTTCATTTCTTTAGTATTTAGTATATTACAACACGTTATCAGCACGAAAGCTCTAGCTAGCCGGTTCGTAATCATCCATTGGTGGTAAGAGATATTTCGGTGTACACATCTTACAAGGTAACAATACATAATACATTCGACCTTTGTCTATTTACAAAGTTTCATGTTTTCATTATCAGTTGATCGATTATGCCTCTGTAACAGTATGTTATGCGATTTTGATGCAAGATTTTTACTTCCTTTTGCCATAAGTATAATAAGAGTATTAAGGATGAAACACTTTATGAATTACGTGGCAGATTAACTTTTATGTTGCATATTTACAAGTAGTTAAGTATATGATTGTGAAGACTGAATCTGGTGTATATTTCAATAGTGTTTTTGAAGTCTTTTTGTGCAAAATTTTGATGCACTTGTTTTGCTAGTATCTGTTCCTCTTATTCTTTGTTTGACCATCATGGTACATAAAAATAATTCGCTCTAGTTAGCTTGAATGGACACATCTGCATGCACACTAGTTAGCATGAATGGACACATTTGCATACCTACCATTTTATCAATTTTTTTAATTGATTATTCCAGTTAATTTGGCACCCATGAGTCCATGACTGGTGTAAGAGACGTACTTTGTTTATGTGTTACTTGTCTTCTCATATATGATTAGACTTTTAGTTTGTAAGAGTTTCTGAATTAAAGCCAGGCTTATATTTTCTTTACACATTCCATATCTGGTAAGACTAGGGCTGTAATTCATGCCATTTTCACCTATTTATACTATCAGTCTTTGTATCAGAGAGGAATAGAGGGGAATGGCTTGTAAATTATAGGAAAAGTATAGAGCCATTATAAAAGTTCAATAGTGTCATAAAGTATTTCTGAATAACCATTAACACCATAAACTTAAGTGTGAAAATTAAAAATCGACGGCTATAGATATTGAATATCAAACTATTTGGCTATCTTTGATGAGTAACATTAAAGTTCTCATGAATCTTCTATATCTTACTTATTGTGTTTAGAATTCGTTATCATGTATGTAAAGGAATACATAGATTCAAAAATTCTTTTAGACATAACAAATAGTAGTATTTTTGTTCGTATTCTGAAAATTAAAACATATCAGCTATCTAGTCTAGAGTATGAATAGACAAATCATCAATCATGAAAAATTGTCATAATATATCAATTTGATGCTTTTGCTTTAAAAATTCTATTTGCTTGCTTGAAGTAAAATATAAGCCTCATGAAAACTTAAAATTAAGTTGTGGGTTTTAAAGCTCATGTTGGCGTTCATAAGTGGTCCATTTTTTATTGCTAATTGCACTGATTCTCCTTCTCCACTGAAATTATGCAATATTAGTTTCTATCTAAAATTGCATTTGTGGTGTTTTGAATCTGGCAACCTTGAGTTTAGAAAAAAAAAGGATAGCACAAACTGATTATGCCTTTGTTTAATTTCTACTTGCTTGAGTTTGTGATGGTCATTGATCGTCTGAACATTAAAAATTTTGTGTGAACTTTAATATCAGACTAGTTTACCAGAAGCAAACATTTGAAAGATAACCTTTATGGAGATCTTTAGAAAAAGGAGCTTGATGATTTTGGTGATTATGTGTGATCTTATTAAAATGTGAATATTTCTAATTTCTCATGCAATAATCTTTCGTCCCCATGATTAGTGCATTGTGATATATGATAGTAATTGTTACTTCTCTTTGGCCTTGAACGTTCATTTTTACTGGACACCCTTGTGATTTTTGCACGATTATATCTCTTGATTCTTTAAGTATCTTTGCCCAGAAGGTAAACACTTTAAATTTTCTCTCTATCAATTAAGACGTGAAAAATTAAATGCCTCAGAGAAAAAGTATTCACTTTTCTGGGCAATCCCTGAAGGATCGCTTTGATCTATAGAAGCCAATAATCCTCCCCCAAGCGCAATTGAAAAACTAAATCTGGAATTTTTTTCAAATACATGACTAAATATGATTCAGCTCTGTACCACATTATCTAACAGCTGAAACTCTGTAAGCAGAATATTACAAACAATGACAAAATTGGTCAAAAAGTTCTTTTCCCCATTCCATGCAAATAATATTGTACTCCAGCAATAGTACATGACCAAGAATTACACTTAACATTCTGAATTGATATCTACATTAGTAGTCGCAGAAAAGCATAACAAATTGATGATTAGAAATCACAATGTCAGACAAGTTGGCTTACGAGTTGTGTTTGGAGCACATGCTACGATTTAGAAAATTACTTATACGCGTGGACAAGGGGGAGGCTATGAACATAGTAGGAGATCTTATCCTGTAGCCATTTTTGGATTTTAAACCCTCGACTGAATATAATTCAACAAGTAACATTGTACTCTTACAATAGTACAACTAAAAGCATTATGAACTAATCCTTGCATTAGTAGTTGTTAAAAACATAACCAGCTGTTGTGAAAAACCATAATGCAAGTTTAATTGGTTCAGTCGTAGTGCCTGAAGCACATGTCATAATTCAAACTAATATTCATAAACTTGGACGAGGGAATGTAGTGGACATTGAAGTGGATCTTATCGAGGTGGTCAAGAATTTGTATAACCTAAAATACATCATGTTGCGATGAGTTTGAGATTTAGGAACCCAAATTCTTTTAAATTCTGGCATGAGCTATTGAGTCATCTTGGGCAAAATATGATTCGTCGGATTTTCTTAAATTAAATGGGGCATTCAAACCAAATCCGACCAACTGCATATCATAATTTTCCCCTTTATCTAATACGTGGTGAAGAAGCGAAACAATTCTTATCTGTGTATTCTTTATTTGCAGTCCATATTTCTATATCACCACCATAGCGTACCCCTATGGGACCTCAGTGAAGGTACATACATTATTTATGAAACTCTGTCAATAATTTAGTATCTATGGCCCATATTAGGGATTAATTTATAATTTGGTACGCTGACTGTATTTTTATTGAAGATCAATTCTCGACATTAGGGAGAGATTAGTGCCCAAAATAGAAAATAATGTCAAGAAATTTTATTGGTGAAAAAGATCTTCAATATTTATATTCACGTACTAGTCAAACTGAACCAGAAGTTCACATGATAATCTGCTAAGAAAAGAGTGACTAAGCCCCATATTCATGTTGAATATATCATTGATGATTTGGTATGCCAGAAGCATATTGTACCAGAAGCATATAAAACATGTTAGTGTAAAAGATAAAAGTCCGCGACAAACTAAATTATATATAGAAAGACAGTCACTCCCATAACCTCCGGAAGAGGCTTATCCTGAAGACGAAATATCCAGTAAATTGCACGTGCACTTGATAATCATAATATTGGAGATGCGGAACAGCCAAATCCAATTGTTAAGGGAAATGACGAGGATTTGGTTGACATAAAATAAGAATTAAAGTGACCACGAATTTGTAAAAAAAGGAGAAATATATAATAGAAATATAAAAGTTGTCGATAACATAATTACCTCTATAGTTGCTCTTACTATCTCCGAAAATAATTTGGATCCAGAACCTAAGTCGGTAGCAGAGTACTTGAAGCACTCGGACTAGGTGAGATGGAAAGTGGCAATTGAGGCTGAGCTGAACTCGCTAAAGTATTTTGAATCTGTAGTCCATATATCCCTGCAGGATATAAATGGGTCTTCTTAAGAAAAATGAGAATTGTAAGGTGGTGAGATATAAACGAGATTCATAGCTCAATGGGTTCACGCAGAGACCCGGCATCGATTTAGATGTAAAATATTCTCCTATTAGTGATTGTATTATGTTCCACAAATTAATACCTATGGCAGAAACTATGAATTTATATATGCAGTATATGTACGTCATGACCACATTTTTATATGAGTCATTAGACGCTAATATTTTTATATGAAAGTCCCTGATGGACTTAAAATTCCTGAATTAAGAGAAAACGAGAATCGGCAACATGTATAGCATTAAATTATAAAGGTAGTTGTACGACTTGAAACAGTCGGGTAGAATGTGGTATAACCGACTGAGTGAGTTCCTCCTGAAGAGGAGATATGCAAATAATAATGTCTTCCCTTATGTGTTTATAAAGAAATCTGAAAATGGCTTCTGTATCATCTCATTCTACATTGATGATATAAATGTTATTGAAACGCACAAGGAGCTTACAGAAGCTAGCTCATGCCTAAAGACGGAGTTTGAAATGAAAGACTTAGGAAAAACCAAGTTTTGTCTCGGCCTGCAGATCGAGCATTTTCCCAGAAGGAATTTTTCTACACCAGTCAACCTATGTGAAAAAGGTTTTGGAAAGATTTTATATGGATAAATCTCATCCACTTAGCACACCAATGGTCGTCCGGTCCCTCGAAGTGGATGAAGACCCATTTAGACCCAAAGAAGATAATGAAGAAATATTAGGGCCAGAAGTTCCCTATCTGAGCGCTATTGGAGCACTTCTCTATCTTGCAAATTACACCAGGCCTGATATTGCATTTATGGTGAACTTGCTAGCAAGGTATGGTGCTTCTCCTACAAGGAGGCAATGGAATGGCGTTAAACATATCCTTCGCTATCTTCAAGGTACAAAAGATCTTGGACTATTTTATAAAAGAAACCAATATATGATATTGGTGGGCTATTAGGATGTTGGCTATGTCTGATCCCCATAACGCCAGATCCCAGACTGGTTATGTTTTTCTCTGTGGTGGTACTATCGTTTCTTAGAGGTCTGTTAAGCAGACCATGGTGACTACTTCTTCTAACCACTCGGAGATTATTGCTTTATATGAGGCCTCACGAGAATGTGTATGATTAAGATCTTTAATATGACATATTTGTGGCTCGTGTGGTCTAGCGAAAGATGATATTCCCCCCAATGTCCTTTATGAGGACAATGCAGCTTGTGTTGCACAAATGAGCAGTGGATATGTAAAAGGAACCATGAAAAAACATATTACGCCAAAATTCTTTTATCCACATGAGCTCCAAAAGAATAGCGAAATCACCATCGAAAAAGTTTGCTCAAGTGACAATCTTGCAGATTTGTTCACTAAATCTCTGCCTACATCAACTTATGAGAAATATGTTCACAATATGCACAGACTTAAAAGACTATCTTCTTCAGGGGGAGCAAATTCTTAAAGAACAATCCTGAAGATTGGGCCCTGAAGGTCTATTATCATAATTTGCCCCTTTTCGCTAAGTTTTGTCCCACTGGGTTTTTCTTCGCATAGACTCAAAAGATTATCATCATCAAGGGGAGCGAATTTTCAATGCAATCCCGAAGATTGCGCCTTGAAGGACTATAGTTGTACTCTTTTTTCCTTTGCTAAGTTTTATCCCACAGGGTTTTCTTAGCTAAAGGTTTTTAATGAGGCAACTAATGCAACACAAGTTTGGATCCCGAAGATCTATAGTTGTACTCTTTTTTCCTTTGCTAAGTTTTTGTCCTACATGGTTTTTCTTAGCGAAATGTTTTTAACGAGACAACTGATGTAACAGAAATAATGTATGTATGTCATGTACTATTTTCCTCGACTAGTTTTTTTTCCCACTGAGTTTTTTCTATCGAGGTTTTTAACGAGGCATTGACATTTTGAAGTAATGTCCAAGGGGGAGTGTTGAAATCTAAAAGATATTTTGTTGATATCTAAAAGACATTTTGTTAATATCTAAAAGATAAAATGTATGTGGACATTACTTTGTATGTGGACTATTAACTTCATGTCCTTTTGTCTTCCATCATGTATCTATAAATTGTATGATGTATGGAAATGGAAGTAATGAATAAAATTACAATTTCTCTTCTTCTCTTGTCTCTTGTCTCTTGTTTTATTTCTTTAGTATATTACAACAGATTATGTATTTTCTCTATTTTAAAATTTATATTAGTCAGGATTGTTTACGTCAGAAAAAATAATGCGTTATAGGAGCGATGAACTTTGATTTTTGGGTAAATTGATCTTCTTTGATGGTTGATCTTCTCACAGTTGATCGTAACTCGTGTTTCGCTACACATGTAACAGAGGTTAGAGGCACTGGAGATTGTTTCCTCTAGCGTGCCCTCCAGAGCTCAAATCATTGACTTTTTCCACGTTAATCTGAAGAGAAAAATAGAGTATCGTCTTATGGACTTTTTTCGTGTGTAGAATTGTGTTACTTTGGTGTAGAAGAAATCATCTATATTTGTAGAGGGACTACGAGGGCACATTGGTAATTCTGGTCGAGTGCATGCAATACCATTTCAAGTCTGCTTTACACATGCCGGCGATCGGTTGGCCGAGTTGACTTTACACAGTGAAAAGACTATGGGAGGTATGGCATATATGAGGAGCTTTTTAAGACTCTAGTACACACCGTCATTATGACTGATGCCACATTAAAAGCCAATGGTGACTAGGCAACAGATTATGTGTGCTAACATGACATTCACTAAATGCCGCATGACTTTTTGAGGAATGCTGGTTAGACTGAGTGACTATTAGAGACGTATTGTGTCGAGTTCGAGTGGAGGACACCTTTCGTATCGGAGTCGGACATCTTGAGAAGATCCGAGTTTGCTGCACCTTTCGACTCAGATTTGAATTGCGAGTCGAACCAACTGGACACGGGTTGTATTTTATAGATGCTTTCGGAGTCGACTAGCGAATCAATACTTAACCACTCTTATTAGGCTTGGTAATTCCCAGGGTATAACAAAGATAATTATCACATTGGACTCTATAATTGTTCTAGTATGTACTCGGTATCCAAAGCAAAATATGTTAGATTTAAATTCTCTAATAAACTATTTTCCGCGAAAAAAATCTAATCAAACTAGAAACTTCTCAATTAAATGAAAGTTGTTCAGATATATAAATTTGAAAAATTGCTAGAGTACTTATATAAATTTAGGACTTAATTACACTTAAATATGCTCTAGTTTTCCCTATTTTGCACTTATATACTCACTTATTTTTTACAGTACTTATATACTCTAAAGTTCTTAAAGCTTGCATTTATATGCCTTCACTTACTTATCCAGCACTTATATATCATAAAGTTTAATACTTACTTATCCAGCACTTATATATCATAAAGTTTAATACGTGCACTTAAGTACTCTAAAGTTTATATAACTTGCACTTAAATAACCTCAATCATGCAAACTTAAGGATATTTAAGTGCAAGTTTTAAAAACTTGAAAATGGTTAAGTGCACATGTTAAAAGATCTAGGGTATATAGGTTCACATTTTTAAGATTTAGTATATATAAGTGATGTCAAAACAAATAAAAGTATATAAATACAAGTTTTAAAAATTTTAGGATATACGTACAAATGCTGCTAAAAATAAGTTACGATACATAAATGTGAAGTAGTGAAAACTATAGGGTATCTAAGTGCACTTAAGCCCTAATTTAGAGATAGAATTTCAAGAGAGATTACATATTTATATTGTAAATCCTCAAGATGGGTAGCCTGCTAGAGTACATATTTATATTTAAACAAAGCACGCGAACCTTTAATTTTATTGGAACTTTGCGTAACAATGAGTCACCTTGTGTCCTTGCTTTATGAATTTTGATAGCGCTTTGTTTATTAACATATTAAATTGCTTTGCTTTTAAGGTTGGCAGAGATTAATCTAATTAAACTTATGCCTAGTCTCAATAATAAACTCTTTTACTGTTTAATTTGGTGTGTTTATCGCAAAAGCAAAGCAGCCAGACAGCGGTGTGTGATCCATCCGGTGCCGACTCGTGGGACATACCCTCGTGAACACACCCAAATTAAATGTCTCCATCTATCTCTCAATCAGATGTTTACTAAATTGTTCATGTTGACCCTCATACGGTCTCCCCAATTATTGATATGGAAAGAAGAACGCTAAACGGATATTTTATGGATTAAAAATGAACCCGATAACATATGTATACATACTATACCACACGTGTCCTTCTCTTGGGTGCCATTATAGTTCAAGAACGGAGCCTGAAAGTTATCTACACCTAACTCAGAGATGGAGGAGGTGTGTGGTCCGTGTAAAGGGCCCAGCTTTAGATTTTGGGTTGCTGTTTTCTTGGATAGATTTGCCATTTTATCATAACAAGTACTTTTACCAATAATTTGTAGAAAAAGTGAGTAAATGGATACTGTAGCATTTATTGATGTAGTATCTCCATAAAACACTATGTGTTGGGAATTTCATTTATGAGTATAGTTTCGTATTGAAATGTAAAGCTCACAAAGGTTGTGGGATTAATTATGAACTTCTAGAAGAATTTAGGACAAGCATATGTACATTACACACTTAGCGGTAGGGCTGTCCACAAAGCCCGCGGTCCGGGCCCGGCCGGGCCGGGTTTGACGTAGGGCTGTCCAAAAAGCCGGTGGTCCGGGCCCGGCCGGAACCCGGCCCGGCTCGGTTTTGCCCGGCACACCGCGGCCAGATCCGGTTCCCGGCCGGCGTCCGGACCCGCGAAAACACGATCGGTTCGGACCGGACCCGGTCCGGAACAGTGCCAGCCGGGGCACCAAAACCGGGTCGGGCGGCACCGGGCTCGAACACGGACACGGCCGCAACGGTCACAAGAGGTGACCGTTGCTGGAAAATGCGGGGCGCGTCAGTCCAGCCCGGCCCGGCCCGGTCAAAAATGACCGTTTTGGCCGGCCCGACCATAACGGCCAAAAATAGGGTTTTGACCGTTTTTCCCCTAAAAACGGTCAAAAACGGCTAGAATATGAGAGTTTTTTGGTCATTTGCCTAGGAGGCTGCCTCTATAAATAGAGTGAGGTTTTCACTTCTTCTCCTCACACCAAAACTCATCTACTTCTCTCTAATACTCTCTTATACAATATTATACCCTCTTATACTCTCTTATAATCTCTTATATTTTATAATACTTCTATCAAATGGCTTCTGGATCTGATTATGAAAAGCAACACCTATCTCCTACCGATCTAGAAATGAGTCCTCCTACAATAACTACTCCTACCGGTGTTAATCCTGAATCTGGTGTCGACGAATCTACACCAAGAGCTCCTAAAAGGCTGAGATCCGATGTGTGAAATTTGTTTGAGAAGATAGACGTCACTAAGGATGAACACGGTAGGATCATCACCCAGAAGGCTAAATATGCGTTGTGCGACCAGACTTTCCAAGCTCATTATAAGAGCAGTACCAACCACCTCAAACGCCATATAGAAAATCACAACAAAGGCCTGAATCCTCAAGGTGATATCCGACAATCTATGATTTCCCAATCTTCCTCTTCTGGTAGTCTCGGTAGTTAGAATTATGACGGTGTCCGAGCTAAGAAATACATAATCAGGTTTATCGTTCTTAAAAACCTTCCTTTTAAATTAGTAGAAGATGATAAATTTAAAGATTTGTTTGGAGATGGTTTTTATCCCATATTTACAAAATTTTCTCGTCAAACCTGTCAATGTGATATTTTAAAATATTTCCAGAAGGAAAAAGAAAAAATAATTTCTTATTTTAAAAATTTAAACTGTAAATTTTCTTTAACTTCTGATATTTGGACATCTAGAGTACAAACTGGTTATTTATGTATCACAGCACACTGGATTGATAAAAATTAGCAAATGTTTAAAAGAGTTGTTTCTTTTATTGCAATTGAAGAGTCACATACTGGTATTAATATTACAAATTTAATAATTGAAGAACTTATAAAACTAGAAATTGATCAAATAATATTTTCTCTTTCACTAAATAATGCAAGTAATAACAATGTAGCTGTTGATTTTATCAAAACAACTCTGTCATTGCCATGTCATGGTGAACTTTTTCATGTTAGATGTATCTGTCATATTTTAAATTTAATTGTTCAAAGTGCATTTTATGAAATTAAACCCATGATAGAAAATGTTAGAACAATTGCTAATATGCATAATGCTTCTGAAATGAGAATTAAAAGATGAAAACCATATTGTAAAAGAAAAAAAATATAAGCCTAAACTAATTCCAAAAGATGTTGACCATAGGTGGAATTCCACCTATGCAATGTTAAGTATAATAATAGAATATAAAGAAATTATAAATAATTTTATAAATTTTTATGCTTCTAGTTCTAGCTCTAGTAGTACTTATGGAATAACTGAAGATGAATGGACCACTATATGTAATTTAAATGAGATGTTACAAGTGTTGGCCTTCTTGTTTTGATGATGTTTAAATAAACAATTTACTTCTAATGTTGTTTGTCTAGTGTGTGTTTTCGTATTTATTCTAGGCAAACAACGAGTTGGAGGATGGATGGAATTGCGCATTCACGATCATATCCAATGGAGGTTGGCGGATATAGTGGTTGAAGCCTCGCAATTCAAAGTTAAAGATCAAGTTCAAGCTTCATCCGCAAGTGTACCAAGTCGAGCTTATTGAAGATCAAGATCTAGCTTGGGTAACTTAGTATAGGTTTTATATTATGTGTGTTAAGTACCTTAAGCTCAATATCATATACACACACGTATTTGTTTTCTATGTATATATATAGTTATATATATACATGCATAGTTTTGGGTTTTCAGGTTTATAAATATGAAATTACATATTTCATATTTATTATTGTGATTTGGTTTATCTACTTAGATATGAAACATATGAGTATTTGTGAAAGCAAAATGGTTTCATTTTCTATTGTATTTGTGAAAATACTATATTCGTTATTTATAGACTTCATAATAATAGTTTACATCTTTCTTCAAGTTTACAAAATCATTTTGAATTGTTTCAAAACATGGTTTAGCCAAAATGTCAAAATTCATATGTTTACATTTTTGTGCTTTGGACTATTCTGCAAAATGATGATTTTTCACAAATGGGAAATGTAATTTAGAAAATTCTTTTTATAATATGTTCATTTACATGTTTGTATACATTTCCCAAAGTTTTATTATTTTTGGACTTCATTTGTTATTTTTAACAATTTTCCAAAAGTCTCAAAATCTGTTTCAAAACCAGTTTTCTGTAGTATCTGTTCGCGGTCAACCGCCACGGTCGACCGTCCATGAGTTCAGAACTCAGAACAGTTCTTGTTGGCTCACGGTTGACCATAGCGGTTGACCGTAGCGAGTCCAGAGACTTTCGGGGTCGACTGCCGCGGTCGACCGTCGCTTGTCCGGATTCTTTTTTACTATTTTTCGTTGCTCGACCGCCGATACTGTGAACATCAGCTCTAACGGCTAGTTTTCCAGAGCCGTTGCTGATCTGGTTTTTGATCTTTTCTTGTTTTCTCTTTGTTCTTTGGGGTTTTATAAATACCCCCTTGATCTCAGTTCTCAACCTAATCTTTAAACAAGTTTAAGAAAGTTTTAAAAGAGTTTAAGTTTGGTTTTAAGTTTGTTTAAGGGTTTGGTTTATGAAGAATTTCATAAGAGGAAGTGGAGATCAATTTATTGAGCTTCAATCCATCTCTCTCTCTCTTATCATCTAGAGAAGTTTTCCTAAACTCATTCTAGCTTTTGTTCATAATTATTTGTTGATTATCATTTCTATTAAGCTAGTATTTACATTTTGAGTTTAGTTGTTTTGATTTCACTCATTGTTTACACACACCCACTTGAGCTTATTGTATTTTCATACATAGTATATTTGAGTTGGTGAGAGTTGAAACAATTGAGTGTGAGCTTTCATTGTGTTCTCATCCATATTAGAGAACAATCATTTATTGTATTTGTGCTTAATCGTGATATCACTTTGTAATACACTTGTACACCGAGAGGAGTGTGTGGTGAGAGTCGGGGATCGTCCCAAGAGGATTGGCGTCGGTTAACGAACCTAGGGAGAGGTTGTAACCGAGCACTTGAGAGAGACACGGCTAGGTCCAACACTTGTGAGGGTGTAGAGTGGGATTGCAAGAGTGTTGAGTGTGGAGTTTTCGGTGAACTAGAAAACCGAGTGTAAGGAGTGGACGTTGATCGGTGATCATTGAAAACCGACATAGTGTGGTTGTAAACGTTATTCGGGTGAGCGTAGAAAACCTGATTGTGATAGTGGATTTCTCCCCGGGAGTGGGGAGCAGAGACGTAGGACGGAAGGTCCTATTTTTGCATTCATCTTATATCGCCAATTGTGCATTGCTCATTTATATCATCCACTATCTTGTTTCATTTTGTTTACCCTTATGTTAGTTTTATATCCTTGCATATATATCTCATAGTATATCTCTTTGCTAGGATATATTTCATTGTTCAAATTGCTTATCCTAGTTCACATATCATGTTGTATTTTATACTTGTTTGGATAACTTGTTAATTAGTTTTAATTGGCATAAAATCGGATTAGATTAGCATAAGACCCTAATCACCCCCTCTAGGGTCTAACAATTGATATCAGAGCTGGGTGCTCTTTGATTTAAGGTCTAATCGCCTTGAGTTAAAGATCCAAGTTATCTTTTTTGTGCTAATCTTGTTTTGATTGTATTTGTATCTTGCTTGCATATTTTTACAAATTATGGATATGAATGATGCATCTTGTTTAGGCTATGATTCTAGTATTGCTCCTAAATTCAATGTTTTCCCCTATGCTCAATGGTGTTTTAGATTCAAATTATTTGTTCAATCTAAAAATATTGATTTATGGGAAGTCATTGATTGTGCTTATATTGTGCCCACGTTGGAGAAATCCAAGTGGAGCAAACATGATAAAAAGATGTTTATTATGAACAAGATTATGTTAGAATTTTTAGTAAATGCATTTAACTCATTATTGTCTAACAAACTTGATTCTTTTGATAGCGCTTATACATTATGAAAATTCATAGAAGCGCATCAAGGGGACTTGGAGGCGATCCGACAAGATTTGGAGGATCCGACTTCAAGTTCATATGGAGCATCGTGCACACGGCCACTAGGCGATAGCCCTAGTGAGGTTTGCGAGTTCGAAACCATTAATGATTTATCTAATGATGAACTTGCTTGTGCTAGTGAAAATTTATTGCATGCCTTTAACAAATTGCAAAATAATTTTATTGATTTAAAAAGCAAGCATGAAGATTTAAAATCCGATCATGAGAAGTTAGCTTCCAAATTTGATATCATTTCTCAAGAAAGTATTGCTCTTCAATAAAACAATGATATGTTAAATTTAGAAAATAAAAATTTGAAATTAGATATTGCTAACTTGACTCATGACAAAAATAATGCCAACTTAGAAGTAGAGAACATACAAAATGATACTGCTTCCTTTATAAATGACTATTTATGTTCTACTTCTAAAAATGCATATGTGCCTAAAAATGAAGATTTGAATCTTATGAATTGTAGGCATATAAAATTGCTTATAGGTCCCTTAGCACAGCTCAGCACAAACCGACGAACCAACCTTATAGGTCCCTTAGCACAGCTCGGCACAAACCGACGAACCAACGAGGCGACGAATCGCACGCGAGCAACGGAATAAACCCATTCGTGTTCGGAATTAAGCCAAGTGTTGAAGAGTCAACGAGTGATCCAACCAAAGACAAACTCGGACGAATCACGATCGAATCAAGATCAGTTTCGGACTCGAACTCAGAAGCAGATTTACTGCCAAATCAGAAGCGGATTTACTGCCAAATCAGACCAACCAAATCAGAATCTAAGTCAACCGAATCACGGACAGAACCGAGAAACGGATACAGCGCAAAACGACGGAAAACAGCAAACCCAGAGGGGCTCGGCCAAAACCGAGCCGCCTCAAGGTGGCTCGGCCAAAGCCGAGCCACCCTGAGGTGGCTCGGTGGCCGAGCCACAGGTTAGCCTATAAATAGGCCCCATTTTGTTCATTTTCAAAGGCGGGATTTTTTGGAGGCGAAGCCCTGCCGGATTGAAGACTCGGATCTGAAAAAGATTCAAACTTTGGGGCTTCGAGGACTTGCTCATCCAGATCTGGTGCTCGGCGATCGTCAACGCCAAATAAGGCAGGTGTTCGAGAGGACCGGATCTCAGATCTTCGCAGGCGTACTCCGGATCAAAGCTTGGCCTTTGATCCCGAGATTTGGACGATTATTTCCTTGGTGAACTAATCCTCCCCGGCTCAGCGATCGTCAACGCCAAAAAAGGCAGGTGTTCGAGAGGACCGGATCTCAGATCTACGCAGACGTACTCCGGATCTAAGCTTGGTCTTAGATCCCGAGACTTGGACGATTGTTTCCTTGGTGAAACAATCCTCCCCGGCTATTATTTCCTTGGTGAAATAATACCCGTCGTATTGCGTAGATCCGATCGGATCTAGATCTTGCGGTGGTCCACGGATAAACCCGGGCGCAGGCAAAGAACCCACGCAAGCGAGCGACCGCAAAACAGGAGCTCGCGATTCGTTCGACACAAAAGGAGAAAGTTTGTAATCTTTGTTTATTTTTATTTGATTTTCGTTGTAACCGGATCTTATAAAAAGACCGGATCTTTGTAACCGATAAACTGTTAACAAAGTAATCAATGGAATCAATAAAGAAACCTACGATTTTTCCCGCGAACAATCTGGCGACCACAGTGGGAGCCACCGATCTCGCTGCCGAGATCGGAGCGTCGCAGCCGCGGATCTTGATCCCAGTCGTGGAGGAGGTCGAATACGAGTTCGATCAGACCAAGTTCGAGGAATACCTTTCATCCTCGTCTAGATCAACCTCCCCCCGCAAGTCCAAGAAGTCCAAGTTCTCTTCCAACAGAAAGGTGCGTTGGTACGAAGAAGTTGAAGCTACCAACGACGACCTCATCTCGATTGACGCCAAAGTTGCGTCAGATGAGGCTCCACCAACCTCCAACCAGATCAAGCTGGTTCCAACCAATTCCTCCGTCACCAAAGGAGCGGTGACTCTCTCAAAGAGAGCCCGCCAAAGGCAACGCCAACGCTTGGCCAAACAATTCGCCAAAGCGATGGAGTCCACCGACGGAGTCCGCTACAACGCGGGTCTGAAGAACAAGAGAGGCAAACAGCCTCAACAACAGATGAACGACACCTCTTCCAAGCCGCCAACAATGGAATGGATCCGTGTCAAACGGAATCGTTCGACGCTGGAAGAACGCATCCGCAAACGCCGCGCACTATCAGCGCAGGCACGGGCTCAAGCCGAAGAAGCCCGTAGAAAGTTGCAGAAAGAAATGGCCAAGAAGCCGCCACCAACTCGTAAAGTTTGGAGGCCGAAGTCTGAAGCGGCGGTTCAGACCAAAAAGCAGCAACTGCAGCCTCCAACCAAAATTCAACCTCCGGCGAACCCAGCTAAGTCGCCGAGAATTCCCATAGCTACTCCGGGAGATCATGCAGAATCCTCCCGAAGAAGAAAGCCAGTCTTGGAGCGCCTCGGTCCAATTCCCGATGAGCGAAGCAAAGCTCCGATCCAAGAACGTTTGGGCCCACTAAGAAAACCCCGAACGAATCAACACGCTGGGGGTCACCGCTACCTCCAACATGACAAGGAGCTCAAGGCAACTGCGCGCGCTAATTTGCGCATTGAGGTCCAAGAGCCCGCTGAGAATTCACGCCCAAAAAGGCATGTCTCAAGGCGCGTGACTCTTGAAAGTCCAAGGAAGGCAATTCGCCCTCAGATGGAAACATTATCATCTGATAGTGATAATGTTATACCTGAGAAGTCGTGCCCACACACGATAGGTTACTCCGACTGTCAAAATGACGAGTTGTACTATCGTGCTGGGGGTACGAACAGAACCAGAAAGAGGAGTCCCCGAGAACAGGAAACTCAGTGCCCTTGTTTTCGGTCTTCGAAAGGCTCAGTACCGAAACGCCAAAACCAAGGCCCAGGCGTTTCCGACAAAGAAGAATGGTAATTAAAGACGGAGAATTTCCGAGGGTCATCATTGTTAATGTGACCAGCAAAGGGACGTCGACACAGGATAATCCTGAGTCGATTCCGGAAGTACCCTGGCGGATGACCCGTCTGCAGTCCAGAGCCATCATACGAGGAACTTATGGTAGGATTCGGATAAGATCGCCGTCAGAAGATGAAGAATCGGATTCCTGCTCTGCCGTCGCATCAGATAACACGGTATCCAGCGATGGGCAACCCCGCTAGTCATTCATGATAAGCACGGAACAGGTGGCCAAGATGCTCGAAGATGCCTTAGCTAAGCAACAGGAAAGCTTCAGGTTCGAAATGCAGATGGCCATACAGAACATAAGGGAAATGCATGACCAGCAAGTCCGAGCGCTGACAAACCAGCAAGGCAAACCAAGCCGCCGTAATCAAGTTGTTCAGGAAGAGGAGCACACGGATACGGATGAAGCTCACAATGCTAATAATCCTCCCGTCAATGCAGGGGGTGGTAATGAGGATGCTAGTCGTAATGCCACACTTCCACCTCAGAATCGTGCTAACGAAAACACAGGTGAAAACCTAAAGATTAAAAATCTCGAGAGCAAAATCAATACGTTGATTTCTGCTCAAGAGATAAAGAAGACGGGCATTCCTTGTCCCTACCCCAGAGAATGGGAATCAATCCCATATCCGGCGAAGTTCAACCTAATTAACTTCACGCCGTTTGATGGGAAGGGTTCGCCCACTTAACTTCACGCCGTTTAATGGGATGGGTTCACCCACTCAGCATTTGATTTACTTCAAATCGCACCTGGGTGTTATCTCTGGTAATGAGCCTCTGATGGTACGGTCCTTCGTTGGCACTCTTCGTGGAGCCGCCTTCGATTGGTATCGCCGCCTCAAGCCAAGTAGCGTGAACAGCTGGGACGATATGGAGACCAGGTTCCTCACCAATTTCTTCGACGACGACACCGAGATATCTATCGGATCATTGCTCGATGAGAAGCAGAAAGACGGGGAGTTAGTCGACACCTCCGTCAAAATCCGGTCAGTGAAGACTTTATCCTCGAGACTTGTCACAATAATCTTTCATTGGACATCCTCGAAGCGATGGGAACGGCACCGTCTGACACTTGGAAAGACTTGAAGGTGCGCGGTGAACAAGCCGAACGCTTCCTCCGAAGGAAGAAGGCCGAGAGGAACCGACCGGCGGTTAATCCGCTGAACTCAAACTTCGCCTCTCGTGGTAAGGGCAAGGCACCTGCAGCTGCTGATGGTGCTAACCAAACGTCACAACAGCAATCCCGAAGGCAGCAAAAAACTTCGGGTCCGAGACTCTAAAAAGAGTACTCTTTCAAGTACGAAGACGTTCCAGCCATCTTCGAATCCCTCCTTGAAAGTAACAAGATCAAGCTACCACCTATCACAAATCAGGAGGAAGCTAACAACACGACGGATCCAAAGTACTGTGCATACCACAGGAGGGTCCTTCATCCCACCAAGGATTGCTTCACTCTCAAGAATAGCATTCAGACCTTGGTTGAAGCCGGCGTCATAACGCTAAGGTAAGCCAATTGAGAACGGCAAAACTCCCGAGTATAAACTGTTTCTCAAAACTCCAAAGAGTATACGAGTATAAACTGTTTCTCAATCCTCCGACCGGTACAAGAGGTTAAACTGTTCCCTGATACTCCAATAGGTATATGAGTCTAAACTGTTTCCCCACTTTTGACGGGAAGTTCCTGGAGAATATTACGTTAATATTCTTAAGGATAACCCGGTCATGTAACTGAGAATAATGTCCGAACCAGTTCCGCATAGGAAGCTGGGGGTGGATGATTCATGTAACGGGAAGTTCCCAAAAAAAATCCATATAGTGTATTCTTAGGGATAATCCGGTCACCACAGCAAGATGATGAATAAGAAACTCCCTTTCAAATTCTCACCGCGTCTGTGCACTCAACACTCTCCCCCTCTCGATTCCCCCAATGAACGAGAGGTCCACAAATCGAGCGATCAAACCTTCCTACAGTTAGGATCGTCTCAAACCTCCCGATTGGTCAAGCCTTCCTACAATTAGGACCACAGCCAAAATCCCCTCTCGATTCCTCAAATGAACAAGAGGTCCATTTTCAAATCAAGTGATCAAACCTTCCTACAGTTAGGGTCACCTCAAACTCCCATTTGGCCAAACCTTCCTACAGTTAGGGTCAAAACCATAATTCACTCTCGATAAACGAGAAATTCACCTTTAGTTCGGTAATCAAACCTTCTGACAGTTAGGATCATCCGAAGTTTTCTATTCTCGGAGTGGAGGTCCCACTCCTAGTTTCATCATTCCGGATTCTGGGGGTAGAGATCCCACCTCGAGTCTCCTTTCCAGCTGAAGATAGAATATAAAATTCTTCTTCTTCAGTGTCGGGAGAAACTCCCAAAATCTGTGCCTCACAGGTACGGGGAATTTTATCCCGAATCCTAATTAGGGATAAGTCAACGCCTAACACGCGTTGCCGGTTTAGTCTTTTACCGATTGAAGAAGACACCAGAGTTCGATTCTGGGGTATTCTATCCTGAAACCTAAGCAAGGATAAGTCTGCGCTTAACCCGCGCTGCCGGTTAGTTCTTAACCGTTAAAAAGAACACCCGTTCACATATTCAATATTGTGACAGGTTGTTATTAATAACACCAGAATCCATGCCTTACACGCATGTGGAATTTCATCCCGAATCCTAAGAAAGGATATGCCGACGCCTAACACGCGTCGCCGGTTTAGTCTTTCTCCGAAGAAAAAAACACCAGAGTTCGATTCTGGGGAATTTTATCCCGAAACCTAAGTAGGGATAAGTCAGCGTCTAAAACACGTTGCTGGGTAGCCTATTCCCATAACAATGGCGAAGTCTACATATTCGAAGTTGTAGCATCAAGTCTATGGGAGTTTATTTCTTTAGCACAACGTCACATGCGGAACGGATTTAGGTAATTCGCATGCTAGCCCGACTCAAATGGTAGTCGGTAAAGGCTAATCAAACCCTTTAAAGGCTGGGGGTTAGCCAAAAATCCTAAAGTCAACGCCTAACACGCGTCGCCGGGTAGTCTATTCCCGTGAGAAAGACGAAGTCTACGTATTCAATATCGTAGCACTAAGAGCGTTAACTCTTTTAGCTTAAACGTCACATAGGAGCGGACTTAAACAATCCGCATGCTAGCCCGACTCAAACGGTAGTCGGTAAAGGCTCATCAAACCCGTTGATGGCTGAGGGTTTGCCAAAAATCCTATAAATACGAGAGTCACTGACGCATCAGCTTCATTAGTTGGTCTCGTGACTTGAGCATCCAACGACATTCGAAACCCTAGGGTCAACGTCGGTCAACTCGTAACCCTAGGTCAACGCCAGCCAACGCGTTGCGATCAAAAAGTCAACGTACGATGTTCAAAACCCTAATGTCAACGCCGGACAACGCGTAACCCTAGGTCAACGCCAGTCAACACGTTGCGATCAAAAAGTCAACGTACGACGTTCAAAACCCTAAGGTCAACGTCGGACAACGCGTAACCCTAGGGCAACGCCAGTCAACGCGTTGCGATCAAAAAGTCAACGTACGACGTTCAAAACCCTAAGGTCAACGCCGGACAATGCGTAACCCTAGGTCAACGCCAGTCAACGCGTTGTGATCAAAAGGTCAACGTCGGTCAACGCGTAACCCTAGGTCAACGCCGATCAATGCGTTGCGATAAAAGAATCAATACTCCGAAAAGTATACGAGTATAAACTGCTTCTTAATACTCCAAAAAGTATACGAGTATAAACTGCTTCTTAATACTCCGAAAAGTATACGAGTATAAATTGCTTAATACTCCGAAAAGTATACGAGTATAAACTGCTTCTTAATACTCCGAAAAGTATACGAGTATAAACTGCTTCTTAATACTCCGAAAAGTATACGAGTATAAACTGCTTCTTAATACTCCGAAAAGTATACGAGTATAAACTGCTTCTTAATACTCCGAAAAGTATACGAGTATAAACTGCTTCTTAATACTCCGAAAAGTATACGAGTATAAACTGCTTCTTAATACTCCGAAAAGTATACGAGTATAAACTGCTTCTTAATACTCCGAAAAGTATACGAGTATAAACTGCTTCTTAATACTCCGAAAAGTATACGAGTATAAACTGCTTCTTAATACTCCGAAAAGTATACGAGTATAAACTGCTTCTTAATACTCCGAAAAGTATACGAGTATAAACTGCTTCTTAATACTCCGAAAAGTATACGAGTATAAACTGCTTCTTAATACTCCGAAAAGTATACGAGTATAAACTGCTTCTTAATACTCCGAAAAGTATACGAGTATAAACTGCTTCTTAATACTCCGAAAAGTATACGAGTATAAACTGCTTCTTAATACTCCGAAAAGTATACGAGTATAAACTGCTTCTTAATACTCCGAAAAGTATACGAGTATAAACTGCTTCTTAATACTCCGAAAAGTATACGAGTATAAACTGCTTCTTAATACTCCGAAAAGTATACGAGTATAAACTGCTTCTTAATACTCCGAAAAGTATACGAGTATAAACTGCTTCTTAATACTCCGAAAAGTATACGAGTATAAACTGCTTCTTAATACTCCGAAAAGTATACGAGTATAAACTGCTTCTTAATACTCCGAAAAGTATACGAGTATAAACTGCTTCTTAATACTCCGAAAAGTATACGAGTATAAACTGCTTCTTAATACTCCGAAAAGTATACGAGTATAAACTGCTTCTTAATACTCCGAAAAGTATACGAGTATAAACTGCTTCTTAATACTCCGAAAAGTATACGAGTATAAACTGCTTCTTAATACTCCGAAAAGTATACGAGTATAAACTGCTTCTTAATACTCCGAAAAGTATACGAGTATAAACTGCTTCTTAATACTCCGAAAAGTATACGAGTATAAACTGCTTCTTAATACTCCGAAAAGTATACGAGTATAAACTGCTTCTTAATACTCCGAAAAGTATACGAGTATAAACTGCTTCTTAATACTCCGAAAAGTATACGAGTATAAACTGCTTCTTAATACTCCGAAAAGTATACGAGTATAAACTGCTTCTTAATACTCCGAAAAGTATACGAGTCAGGCAAAGAACCCACGCAAGCGAGCGACCGCAAAACAGGAGCTCGCGATTCGTTCGACACAAAAGGAGAAAGTTGTAATCTTTGTTTATTTTTCTTTGATTTTCATTGTAACCGGACCTTATAAAAAGACTGGATCTTTTGTAACTCAAAAAGTTGTTATTCAAGATGGCAATGTAATCAATTACAAAGAAAGACACGATTTTTCCCGCGAACAATCTGGCGACCTTATAAAAAGACAAGATTTGCAAAATGCTCCAAATTTGTAATTTGCTCCAAAAAGACCACCTTTGTTTAATGATGCTTTTCATTTGCAAAATAATTTTAAAGAAAATCTTTATTTGCAAATGATTCCCGTGCACAAGCTAATGGTCCACAAAAACAAATGGATCGGCCAAGTTCGAGGAATACCTCTCATCCTCGTCCGGATCTACCTCCCCCCGCAAGTCCAAGAAGCTCTCTTCCAGGAGAAAAACTCCTTGGTATGAAGACGTGGAAAACACCAACGAAGATCTCGCCCCGTTTGATGTCAAAGTCGCATCGGGTGAGATTCCTCCAAATCCCAACCAGGTCGGAGCTACTCTGGCCAACCCTTCTGCCTTGGGTGCCAAAATAATTTTTAAGCCAAGAATTTTAGTACTTTTATTTTTCTTTTTCTTGGTTTTGAAAAATGTATGTTAAACTTTTATGAAAACAATTCTTTTTATTGGTCAAACTCTTTTGTTTTCATGATTATTGGTTTTGTTTTGATGAGAAGTTTGTACTTACTTAACCCTCCGGATTTATTGGGTGTTTATTCCCAAATCATATTTACCGGATGCTAGAATGTTTATATGTGTTGTTACTAGCTCAAGAGCTAGATATAGTTACCTCTCTTGATTTTTGAAAATCAATGATGATTTGGCTTTATACTTTTAAAGATGATTTTTTCCATAGTTCATGATTCTTGTATGTTTTGTAATCTTATTTTTGAACTATGAAAATTTTGTTTTGATTTGTTCTTTTGAATTCATTATATAAGCACAAATAAATGATTCAAATTTCAAATATGCTTTATAATGTATTCTTTATATGGTTTGATCAAGTTATACAAAGAAAATTTTTTCCTTTGATCAAACATTATTTTTGGACTCAAATCTTGATTTATGACTTCATTTGAGTGATTTTTTTCCCTTGAAAACTTTTTTCATGGTTCTCATGTTTTCCTCATTCCTTTGTTTTCATAAATCTATTTTTATACACTATGTTTACACACACCCACTTGAGCTTATTGTATTTTCATACATAGTATATTTGGGTTGGTGAGAGTTGAAACAATTGAGTGTGAGCTTTCATTGTGTTCTCATCCATATTAGAGAACAATCATTTATTGTATTTGTGCTTAATCATGATATCACTTTGTAATACACTTGCACACCGAGAGGAGTGTGTGGTGAGAGTCGGGGATATTCCCAAGAAGAGTGGCGTCGGTTGACGAACCTAAGGAGAGGTTGTAACCGAGCACTTGAGGAAGACACGACTAGGTCCAACACTTGTGAGGGTGTAGAGTGGGATTGCAAGAGTGTTGAGTGTAGAGTTTTCGGTGAACTAGAAAACCGAGTGTGAGGAGTGGACGTTGATCGGTGATCGTTAAAAACCGACATAATGTGGTTATAAACGTTATTCGGGTGAGCGTAGAAAACCCGGTTGTGATAGTGGATTTCTCCCCGGGAGTGGGGAGCGGAGACGTAGGACGGAAGGTCCGAACTCCGTGATCATTTGATTGTGTTTGAGTGTGCTTTGGCGTTTATTCTTATTTGTGCTCATTGCTCATTTCGCCATTGTCTCATTATTTATATCATCCACTATCTTGTTTTATTTTGTTTACCCTTGTGTTAGTTTTATATCCTTGCATATATATCTCATAGTATATCTCTTTGCTAGGATATATTTCATTGTTCAAATTGCTTATCCTAGTTCATATATCATGTTGTATTTCATACTTGCTAGGATAACTTGTTAATTAGTTTTAATTGGCATAAAATCGAATTAGATTAGCATAATACCCTAATCACCCCCCCTCTAAGGTCTAACAACAAGTCTTTTATGATGCTACAATGTTACTATTTTGCTGTTATTATCCAACAATTACTTTAGCTGCTTTACAAATTTTAAATATTCAAAAAGATTTTGTCAAATATCGTATGGATGATACTTTTGGAGCTATAATTTTTCAAATGGAGATCAAATTTAATAAGTATTTTAAGCTTATTCCTCATATTTTTGGTTTGGAGGTTCTTATTGATCCATGTTTGAATGATATTGGCATTTGAAGTTTGTTATAATTATTGTATGATGGACAGATTATAGACTTAGATGATGAATCCACCCTTACTGCTACTTCTCATCATTTAGCTATTAGAAATTATTTTCAAATATTATATGATGAGTATGCAGGTAGACATGGTGTAGCTGCACAACAGTCTACAGCTTCGGCGCTTTCGAGCACATGTCGAGGTAAAAGTGTAAGTTTTGATAGGTGTGCAATGGTAGCTGAACTAACTGGTAGATCTGGACTTGGATCAGCATTAGAGGTTTCTAAAATAGATGAATATTTATCTGCTTCATTAATTAAATGTCAAGGAAATGCTTTAGATATTTTACAATGGTGGAGAGTATATGGATCAGTTTCATATCCTATACTTTCCACCATGGTTCGTGACTTACTAATAGTGCAGGTTTTGATAGTAGCTTCGGAATCCACCTTCAGCATAGCAGGACGTTTGATTGACGATCACAGAACATGCTTAGATCCGTATACTGTACAAACGGTAATGTACTTACAAGATTAGTGGAGGTATGAGAAGCGAACGTAAGACATCGATCGGATGGTTGGAATTAAAGATAAATTTAAAGAGTTAGGACTAGCAGATAGGTATAAAGATTAGATAATATTCATCAAATTATAATTTTTATTTCTTAGCTTTAAATTTGTAATGAATTATTTCGAAAAAAGTTGCAAATGATAGTGATATAGGTGAGTAGGTGCCAACCTAGTTGGGATGTACTCATCTATTGTGATGCGACGAATTCTAAAATAAATTTATACTTGTAAATAATTTACTGATTATTAATAAAGAAGTTATTTTTATCATCTTTTATTTTTATAATTTTTTGTACTTGTAATTTATATCATTTTAAGTTATTAAAAAAATTTATGTTATTTTTTGTATTTTTATGTATATTTTATGATTTATGGGAATTTTTAAAAAATTAAAAAAATTAAAAAAACTAAAAAAAACCAAAAAAACCGGGCCGGCCCAGAGCCCGACCCGCCCGGGTCCGGGCTTCGGTTTTACCTGGCCCGGGCATGCCCGGATGGACAGCCCTACTTGGCGGCCAGCGAGAGGGTAACGACTGCATAGATGGGAGGCTAATGCTTAAACGGGGTGACGATCGGCGACAGAGTACGAATATGTATCTGTGCCGTCTATTTACTTAGTTATGCTAAAAGCTACTTTCCAATTTGTTTTCATTTTTGTGTTTTCTTCGCATAGCTAGCTTAAGCCATTAGTCGTATGTCGGAATAACTGTTGGATCTGAGATGCTAAATTTAGAGGAGAGACGAATAGGGTTACTTTCATTTTTCACTAAAATCACATAATACGTAGTGAAAAAGATAAGATAAAATGTAACAACGATAATTACTAGAAACAGCAACCTTCTCATGAATGAGCTTCCTCATCATGCCAAGAGTTTTCTTGAATCACAAATCCGATTTACTAGGTTTATAAGACTGCACCCTGAAATCTACTAGAAACCAATCATCTAACCTAACTCTCCATAATGAGTAACATCTAGCCCTAGTTAGACCCAATTCATCAATTCACCCCGGCTTGAGTAAACCGTAAACCCTCAATTTACACCGGCTTGAATATGCCGTAAAAATAAGTTTAAATCAAATAAACCAATATCAATTAAGCATAACATAAAAAGAGCTGACTGCCCTTTCAATAAAATAAATTGTCCTTCGAAGTACATAAGAAAAGGTTGATGAAGAACAATAATGAAGATCAATCTAATGACAACTCTCCAAGTTGTGATAGATCCGATGATGTGGTACAAAGCGAGTAAGAGTTTGTTGCTCCGAGGGGGTCAAAATCTTTAATAAAATCTATTCACAATTCAAAACCCTAAAACTCTTCCTTCCCTCTTGGTCATCACATTTTTATTATACTTTTACACCTTTATTATCTATTTTGTTTAAAAAATGTATATCATTAATAACGCTTTTTTATCTCAATTTAAAGAAAATAAAGAATTTATGAATAAGAGCCCAAAAGAACCATTTTTTTCTACCATTTATTGAAGCATAAAATCAAGATAAGAGGAAGCCCACGAAAGACCAAGAGATCAAGAAAAATTTTTGGGTCAATAAGTTAAAAAAATCAATTCTGTTAGAAATCAATCAATTGACCAACCAAGGGGTCAAATGATTGGCCAACCAAGGGGGCTAATCGATCGATTGTTTCATAATAGTAATAGTATATGACTGAGATTTATTTCTTGGTGCTCAAGCCAAATCCAATGGCTCTCGGGTGAGATATATTTCTTGGTGCTCAAGCCAAATCCAATGGCTCTCGGGTGAGATATATTTCTTGGAGCTTAAGCCAAATCCAATGGCTCCTATTGACTGTTGTAGGCTATAAATAATGGTAGAGAGCGAGGGGTTTGAGTGTAAAAAATTTTATAGACTCCTTTTTGGAGAAGAAGATTTTTAATTAGGTTTTTCAATTTGTAAACTTTTAAAGTTTGCATTAACAGAATTTTTTATTCATCTTTTTCAAATTTATTTATTTTTTTATTGATGAAGGCGAAGATTTGCTTTTAAGAAGTCAACCCCTTACAATGTAAGTTTTCAATTTTTTATTTTTTTATTTTTAAAATTTATGTTTTAAGATTTATTTTCTTTTTCTTTTTTATGTTGGTAGATTAAATTTATTTCATGGATTGCAGTTTAGATTTGTTTTCATGCTCTTTTTGTTGTATCATAGAAATTGCTATATATAAACTACTCTCAAGAGAATGACACGTGTCTTGATTAGCTGACTCAAACTTGACACATCAAGCTGACCCGGGTCTCACGAGTGTAGGCTCCCCCTCATTAAATAATTTTGAAGACCTAAGTGAAATGCGTCTTCACTTGGACCTTCTCAAGAAATCCAAGACGAAAAGTGTCCTCACTCGAGCTTTCTCTCAGAAGTCCAAGATGAAAGACGTCCTCACTCAGGCTCTCTTGAAGGACTGAGATGAAAGGTGTCTTCACTTAGACCCAATAACACATTTTGAACCACGATGAAACTTATCTGCTTCATCTTTCTAGGCGACGTAAGCTAGTCACCGTCACATTAAGTGCATGGCCAGAGGCATCATCACTCCTCCGCCAAAGTCTAATGACTCCTCGGACCACACCAGCACCTTACTTCTTCTATTGCCATCGCGTTAAATGCAAGGGCGACTCGGATTTCCCACTGTCGATACGTGTAAAGTGTCAGCTGATTAGGCCAATTGCATGGATCTAGCCAAAATTACCCTAATACCCTTGTCGGTTCACTATAAATAAGCAGATTGTCTTCTGTATGAGATACATTGTTTTCTACTATAGAAAAAACTACTTCTTTCACATACTTTTTTTCCTTAAAATCATCACTATCTTGATAGTTAGAGGAATTACCGGAGGATCCAACTTTCGCCCTCTAACATTTTATATTTGTGTAGGAATCTTATTCTGCTCAAAGTGTTCAGCTATAAAAGAAGATTGAGGGACCCTAAGCTCTTCTAAATCCACCCTAACCCACATAATTAAGTTTCTGGCATAAATACTTTTATTATTTTGTTGCTTTGCAAAATTTATTTTCTTACATTTTTACTTTTGTAGTGTGGATTTACTTTTATATACTTTTACTTTTATTAGTTAAATTTTATTTATGCTCATAATTTAGATCTTTATTTTCTTATTCTTGTTCTTATTTTTACAGTTAGTTTTTATTTTTCTTGTAATTTAGATCTCCTTCTTTTATGATTTATACTATAGATTTTATTTTCTTATTTTTATTTTATAAAATGAGTAATTAAATATTGTAGGAATTCTAGATATTGTATAAAACTAGTTTGATATCTTTTATAATTTATGGATTGCTCTCTATGCTTAAAATGATCATGTTTAGGTTAATCAACTAGAGAACTAATTGGTAGAAAATAAATTTGATACTATATGATTATCTTGAGTGGTTTGATAAGTTGTACTTATAAAATTTAGAATTATTATCTATTTATTGTTCTTTCCATAAATAAAGTTTTGCTTAGATGATAAATTGATAGATTATGCTTTTTTTAGTAGTTTGATAATCTATGTTTAGTAAATCTAAATTAAAATATGATTAAAAGAGAGTAGTTCATAAATTCTAAATAAAATTAATTAATTAATTTAATTCTAATTCCTATCTTCACTACTTGATTTCCTCTATTTTTTACTTGTTTTGATTTTCTCTTTTTGATTATTTTTTCTCTTCTTAATTTTATTTTTCTATTTTTTATTTCTCCTTATTGTCTATTCTTTATTTTCTTTTATTTGTTCACTCTCTTTCTCCCCTTTTATTCTAGTTTTCTTTTATTTGTAAATAATCACAAACTCTCTATATCTCTACATTTTCACTCCTCTTTGTCCACACACATAGGGATTCGAAACAATTAAATCGAACTCTTACCCTTCCGGACCTTGTGTTTGAGAGTAGGAAAGTAGGAAAATCACAACAAATAAAAGATAAAAAACTTGCAGGAAAGTAAACAAGAAAGAACACACCAGATTTAACGAGGTTCGGCAATCGTGCCTACTTACTTGGGAGCCACACCACACAATTCTTTGATTAACATTGAAGAATATTACAATGCCCATAAATAGGATCTAATCTCTCTGAGATCTCTCTTAAGAATTCTCTTAAAACCCTCTTTTTCTGATTTCTAATCTCTTCTAAGGTGTAAGGACCATGAATTTTGATACTAGTTAAAATAATTTTTTAGTATTTTAAAATATTTAATTATGATTTTTAAAAAAAGAATTTGTATTTTTCTTGAATTTTTATAATTTTCTATGATTTAAAGTCTAATTTTTATATTTATTTAAATGGTATTAAAATTTATAAATTAATTTTATGTGGTGAAAATTTATGGAATTAATCCTTTGTGTTATTGATACTATTACATATTATTTTATATAATATGTTGTATTATTATTATTATTACGTATTTTTCATATAATATAATATATTATTATATTATGTATTATTTGTATAAATTATTGTATTATTTCTACTGTTACATATTAACTGTTGTAATAGCATAACTAGTACGTTTTATTTTATAGATAATTTTCACATAATTATTTATTTTAAAATGTAATAATTGTAATTTTTAGGAATTATTTCTCGTTTAAATGTCTAACCCTAACCCTAATTACATACCTATATATATTCTTTTTCTTTTTCCTCCTTTCACTGAGCCAACCTACAGCCGACACATCATCTCCTCTCTCCTCTCATTTCTTCTCACTTTCGTTCTCTCTCATCCAAACCCAACCAGCCGAACTCCAAGCTCGACCACCGCCCTCCGACAACCGCCGACCCCCCCGCCGTCCCCCGTCCTCCACCATTGACAGCACCCCGACGACGCCGAGCTCAGCCTCCTCCACGCCTCCAAGCATCACCGACGGCCACACCCAGATCCACGCTCGAACCCGCCTCCACGCCGCCTGCCCGCCGTCCCCCGTCCTCCACCATTGACAGCACCCCGACGACGCCGAGCTCAGCCTCCTCCACGCCTCCAAGCATCACCGACGGCCACACCCAGATCCACGCTCGAACCCGCCTCCACGCCGCCTGACGAGGCGACGAGATCGACGAATCGCACAGAAGCGACGGAATGCATCCACCCGCGTGCAGAATCAAGCTAATGAGTTGAGGAATCAACGAGTCATCCAACCGAGAGCGGACTCGGACGAATCACGATCGAATCAAGATCAATTTCGGACTCGAACTCAGAAGCGGATTTACTGCCAAATCAGGAATCCAACTTACTGCCAAATCAGATCAACCAATCAGAGTCTCAATCAACCGAAACACGGACAAACGAGACAACGGAAAACGACTCGAAAAAGTCGGAAAACACCGCCCACGGGGGCTCGGCCAAAGCCGAGCCACCTCAAGGTGGCTCGGCCAAAGCCGAGCCACCTCA
>NC_033794.1:67442729-67443601 GCF_001876935.1 Asparagus officinalis | reverse complement strand
TGGGGTGGCCGAGCCACCTCAGGGTGGCTCGGCATGAGCCGAGCCACCTTGAGGTGGCCGGCCACCTAGGGTGTCGGCCACACGTGCACACGGGCACAGTGACGCTTGGCTATAAATAGGAGAGGGGGTTGTTCATTTTGAAGGGTTGGAAATTTTGGAGAGAGGCGAAGCCCTGCTGGATTGGAGACTAGAAACTTAAAAAAGATTGAAACTTTGGGACTTCGGGGACTCACTCCTTCAGATCTGGTGCTCGGCGATCATCAACGTCAAATAAGGCAGGTGTTCGAGAGGATCAGATCTCAGATCTACGCAGGCATACTCCGGATCTAAGCTTGGTCTTAGATCCCGAGACTTGGACGATTGTTTCCTTGGTGAAACAATCCTCCCCGGCTATTATTTCCTTGGTGAAATAATACCCGTCGTACTGCGTAGATCCGACCGGATCTAGATCTCGCGGTGGTCCACGGCAAACAACCCCGGCGCAGGCAAAGAACCCACAAAGCGAGCGACCGCAAAACAGGAGCTCGTGATTCGTTCGACAAACAAGGAAACAAAGTTGTAATCTTTGTTTATTTTTATTTGATTTTCGTTGTAACCGGATCTTATAAAAAGACCGGATCTTTTGTAACTCAAAAAGTTGTAACTCAAGATGACAATGGAATCAATAACAAAGAAAGACACGAATTTTCCAGCGAACAAAATCAAATGCTGAGTAGGTGAACCCATCCTATTAAACGGCGTGAAGTTAATTAGATTGAACTTCGCCGGATATGGGATCGATTCCCACTCTCTTGGGTATGGACAGGGAATGCTCGTTTTCTTCATCTCTTGAGCGGAAATCAATGTATTGATTTTGCTCTCGAGATTTTTAA
>NC_033794.1:67426230-67435671 GCF_001876935.1 Asparagus officinalis | reverse complement strand
GCCTCCGGCAGCCGCCGACAGCTGTGAACTTGCCTTGATAGCAGATCCGAGCTCCCTCAGCCCCGTTGACCTCCGTCGAGTCTCCAGCAACTCCGAGTCGTCATTGCCGTCCCGAGCCTTGCGGCGACCACTTCCGCTGACGACAGCCCCGTAGACACGCTGAGATCCCCACGCCGTCGAACCCGTCGCCGATGTCATCGTCCAGCTCCACAAGTCAACCGTCGATCCGCTACGCGCGTCGTCGAACAATGAACAACAAGAAATGGCGCTGCCGCCTCGTCCGCAGGCCCCTTGGTCTCACAGGCAAGATCCCGAACCTTGATTATTTCTTTTTAATTATTAGTTTATCGTAAATTATTATGTGATTCGTCATTCAATTTTTAGATCTGTTATGAGTTAATTTTAATTATTAGTTTATCGTAAATTATTATGTGATTCGTCATTCAATTTTTAGATCTGTTATGAGTTAATTAATTAGATTAGTCTGTGATATATTATTTCCTGCGTGGGATTGCTTGACATAAATAGATGTGTGGAAGCTTGTTGTTATCACCTAGTTGTTATCCAATAGGAGAGACTGTACATGAAGACGATTTCTGTTAAAAGTATGATTTATAAGCGTGCTTCAAAGCATGGCTATACTCGCTCGACATCGATATCCCGATGTGAGGAGTCCCGAGTTCCCTCGATATCGATATCCCGGTATGAGGTTTCCTTGATTATTATTATTATTATTATTATAGCATTGACTAGACGATGCACTCTTGATCGGACGTGTTACGGGTCACGGTTATGTTCATAGTTTTACAGAAGTCGTTCTACGGTAACTCCGTGGCTAGTGCATAATATTTCATGTACAATTGCTTAATTAATATGACAAACATGGGGTTATAAAGGGGAATTGGACGGAGAATATAGCATGTATATAAACGGGCACAGCGCTTTCTTGTTATCATGATATCGTGAGTGTTATATACATAGGCCAGAGGGCTAATACTTGACTTGAAGGCGGCCCCCGGACGACTTTACGGGGACCCGATTATATACATCAAAATATTCTTCCCCAATTCAAATAACATGTAAAACAAGAATAATCTGCTTGTGTGCTTTATGGTGGACTTTGTTAGTTTTGTTGAGATGTAGATCAGTGTTGTTCTTTTCATACATAGATCGGGATTAATATTTAATTATCTGTAATTTGAGACATATGGTATATACATGAGGGTTTCCTTGTTTGGATTATTTCGCTCGACGTACTACGTCTCGAGTTGTAGATTTTTAAGTATTAATTTCATCTAGTGTATGACCTTGTTTTTTGGGATGATTAGTTTGATCGCTAGCTGCATGATTTCGTTACCTGATCGATTCTGGATGCTTTATGTTATCATGATTTAGTAGTGTTTTTATGTTGATTTGTGGATTTCAATTGTACGTTCTTTTGTTGTTTCTGTTATCGTATCGTTTTTCGTATTCGATTTCCGTTCGTTCTATTTTTTTTGTGGGGTCGGGTCTTGCCGTGTGCCATACACGCTGACGTACACCTGTTTTCTCTGGTGTACGTCAGATTTAGATGACGGACAGGTTCAGCTAGGAGATCGCTAGGAGCCAGAGGATTCTCAGCAGGAGTGTCTTGTAGACGGAGCAGAAAAAGAAGCCGAAGCTTAGTCATTCCTTTCAGTTTGTTTTGTAGGACCTTCATCTCCTTTTGATCAGTGTATTTTTATATTCTCCAGTATTTCATTCAGATAGTTTTTGTATAAGGGTACGTTTGACCTGTATTATTATGTCTCGGATGTTATCCCATTTGTGATATGATATTTTTATTCTGAGTTTGTCTATTATATTCTTGCTGATTGTGATCGGGGACCTGTGACTTCGCATTGTATTTATTTCCAGACGCTTAGCATATTAGGTTGAGGAGAAACATTTATTTTTATTTATTCTCCTTGATTTAATATGTCGCGGGCTTGTTCACATTCCGGTTCCCGGGTATTTTGGGAAGCAGGGCGTGACATAAGGTGTTCCATATATATAGAAAACCTAAAACCAAAACAGACTGGGAATTCTAAAACCAAAAAAACAAAATACATTAGGAATCCTAATAACCTATTACCAAAACAGATTAAGAATCATGTTACCAAAACAGATTAAGAATCATATTTCCAAAACATATTAGGAAACCTGTTATCCAATAATTTGTTTGATTCTAGCTTTGAGTCTGCATCTCTTAGACTAACAATCTCCCACTTGGAGACCAAAGCACAATCAACGAGCTCACCCGAACTCTCCCTTCTTCGCAAGCATCCTCCTACACTGAAAAAAATCCATTCTTCAATCATCATCAACCCGATGATCCCGCCGATCCTCCTTGTGTGGCTCTCCTTCATCTCCTACACGTGTTGGCCATCTGAAGTTATGCACAACTCCAGTTTGTTAATGATCACTGCTTTCGTTAACATATCTGTGGATTTTGACTCCCCAAAATCTTCTCTAGATGTAACTTCTCGTCCTTAATTAGTGAGCGTATAAAATGGTATCGTACATCGATGTACTTCGTTCTGGCATGATATACTAGATTCTTGTAATATGTATAGCGCTCTGTCTGTCACAATAAAGAACTCCTCACCCTTGCTTCAGATCTAACTCTTCCAGGCACTTGTTCAACCAAATCATCTCCTTGCTTGCTTCACTCACAGCGACATACTCAGCTTCAGTTGTAGACAAAGTTACAATCCTTTGCAGACGTAAAACATAACTCACTGCTATCGATGCCAAGGTATAAACATACCCCGTGGTGTTCCGCCTCGTATCATGATTACCGACGAAGTCCACATCTACATATCCTTGCAGTACCAACTCCTTCCTCCTGAAACATAGTGGCTTGTCCGTAGTCCCTCTCAAGTAGAGCAATATCCACTTCACGGCCTCCCAATGTTGCTTCCCTGTATTGCTTACAAACCTACTCACAACTCCCATTGCATGGGCAATGTCCGGCCTCGTGCAAATCATCGTGTACACGAGACAGCTAATGACCAAAGAATATGGTACTCTGCTCATATACTCTCTATCTGCATCTGTCTTAGATGATTCTCTTCAGATAGCTTGAATTGGCTTCTAAAGGGCGTGCTAACAACCATAGCATTCTGCATGTTGAACCTCTGAAGTACCTTCTCAATGTATTCAGTTTGACTCAACCTCAATTTCCCTTCTGCTTTATCTCTACTGATTCACAACCCTAGAATCTGCTTCGCTGCACCTAGATCCTTTATAGCAAACTCTTTTGCCAACTACTTCTTCAAGTTGTTTATCTCCTCTAAACTTGGTCATGTAACTAACATATCATCATCATACAATAACAATATGATAAAACTGGACTTGAACGTCTTGAAATAGCAACAATGATCAGAATAGCATCTTCTGTAGCCATTGTTCTGCATGAAGTTGTCAAACTTCTTGTACCACTATCTCGGGGCCTGTTTCAATCCGTACAAACTCTTCTTGAGCTTACATATCATCTCTTCCTTTCATTCTTCAATGTAGCCAATATGTTGCTTCATGTAGATTTTTTTCATCCAAGTCACCATGAAGAAAGGAAGTCTTCACATCTAACTGCTCAAGGTAGAGATCTTCTGCAGCTACTAAGGTCAACACCACTCTGATGGTGGTGAGCTTTACAACAGGGGGAAATATCTCTGTATAGTCCACTCCTTCCCGCTGTTGGAACCCCTTCACGACTAATCTGACCTTGTATCTTTTGCTTCCATCACTCTCCTACATGACCCGATAGATCTATTTGTTATGCAAGACTTTCTTCTATGTAGGTAGCTGGACTAACTCTCATGTCTCATTAGTGTGTAGAAAATCCATCTCCTCTTGCATCACATGCTCCCACTACTGAGATTCACTTGTAGAAGTCAAAAATTGCCTATAGGTTCCCACATGTAGCTCGAGACAGAAGATGATGAGCGTCATTATTCGAGTCAAAGGGGATTATTTGACATCAATGAGCACATGAATCAAGTCGACGAAGCGTACGAATCAACGGGACGGTGAAATAACGAAGAGACGATCTGATCGGGAGTTACAGTTCACTCATGAAAGATGAAACGTCACTCGTGTCTCGTCCACTCCACACATGATTCACTCATAGGAAATTATAAATCTCCTCTCCGGCTTTCCAACACACTTTGAATTGTGTCATTCCGAGATTGGATCGAGTAATTACGCGAAAAAACAAATCGAGGCGTGTAACCGGGACACAACACGTGTCTCGGCCAAAGCTGAGACACAAAGCTCGGCCAAGGCCGAGACACAAAGTCTGTCTCGTGCCTAATAATGCTGATTTCACCCGTTAACCACCCAGATTTGAGTATATTCTGATCCAAAACCTCCCCAACTGATTTGAAGCTATCTTGGAATGTGGTTAAGCGGTTACAACTGAGGATGAGATCAAATCGATCATTCTTATCCAAAAACCAAGCTTCTGAAGCCTATAAATATGTCCCTAGAGCCTTCATTTGCACAGATCCGGAATTCTCGAGCCTCAACGAAGCCCTATCAAATTAAAGAGTAAGGAGCATGAATTTCAGAGAGGAGGAAGGGATCTTGGCAAGTTCTTCAGCACAATAAGGAGAAGAGTTCGAGAGATCTGCATCCCGTTCATCCGTTTTCCTTGAGATCATACCTAGCTGCGATTCTCGAGAAGAGTGATTATCTCGCTATTGCCGAGATAGTCACTTCAATTTTTTATCTCCTTTGCGAGGCAACGAAATTGTTATTCGGATCTGATCTGTTGTGGTCCACGGATAAACCCTGGTATTGGCAAAGATCCCGCACAAGCAGAAGACCGATAAACGATCTATCTGCATGTGTTATCAAGAAAATTGTAATCTTTTTATTGGCATAACTGTCGTCGGTATATCGACTCCTCTAGGTGACCTCACAATGTCTGTGTTCATCATATAAGAAGGAACAGTAGCCTAAAGCTGAGAACTAGGTGGCTGAGCCATAGCCGTGGCTCCCTCCAATGATGAAGGGATAGAACCCTCAGGCAGGTCAGTAATGCTAATGATCGTAGCTATAAAATATTAACATATGAAAAAAGGTGATCTATGAAGTAGATGCATACCTGCAGATGAACCACCCTCAACGGATAGTTCTGCAGCCTCTCGAGTGACCAACTCGGCCGACATCTCAACAGGCAGCCTGTTATCAGATCCTGACAAGCTCGATGCTGAGATAAATATGTGCCTGCTGAATCCTCCAGGGTCTACACCATGCAATTCTTCCTCCTCAACTAGTCCCTCCATGGTGGCATCTACATAAGAGCCTAAATGTTGAGTAAAGAGAAAGAAGCTAGAATTGACAATGGAAATTAGACTCACCTCTGGCAGTTGCAGAAGATTCTGTTACCCTAACATTCGTGCCCACATCCTTCAATTTGTCTAAAAGAGAATGAAGCACGAAAACGATTAAAGGGGGAGCAAATTCTGAATCGCCCAACTCCCTTAATTGTCACTTGAATGGTTTACTACCGATGTTAGATATACCTAGACTTGGAATTCTCGGCTCAACATTGGTACCCTGGCCAACTCTTTTGCTAACCTCGGTAGGCACGGGCTCATCATCGATAGCATCACACATCTGCTGCACGAAGATTGGGCCCTCAAAATGGTTGAAGTTGGAGAAGATGGATTCGTACGGAAATTCACCTTCTTCAAGACCCCCTGAAACACGAGACATGATTAAGTTCGAAGGATCCATAAGAGAATTAATCAAAGGCTACATAGTGGTGGGAAATTACCTTCTCTACCAATGAGTACATGGCCAAGTAACTCTGCATGGCGAACGTGCGGATCGACATAGGACTTACTCACCGTCTTCTTTCGCTTAAGGGAGCGAGCCTCCACGTGGGTAGTAGGTCTCTCGTCTTTGGATTTAGTACGCACCTCAACCCGTGCAGAAGACTCAGTGATAGACTATAATATCGTGCGACGGGAGATAAGAGGCTTGTCTTCTTCAACCATCCTACCTAGGGTAACAAGAGTCATCTTGTTAGGATAAGTAAACAAAACCTCTCGCATCGGCTTTGATGGAGCCGGTGGAGGTTTAGGGAAGATAAAGCGCTGAGCCCGACAAGAAAATACCAGACTCAGTAATTCTGAGAAGAAAAAGTCTGATAGACCTATCTCAAGTTCTTCCTCAGCACTTCCAAATCCGGTGTCCATACCCCCAAGGTCTTCTTCGGAAGTCTCCTCTTCGTCATCAGTAGGAAGGGGCTCCTCCACATCCTCCACTCTACCTCTGCCTCTGCGGGAGGGTTTGATAGGCTTCTTCCCCTGCTTCTTCAAAAGCTCAGCATCACGAGTGGCCTTAACAGTAGCTCGAACTAAATACTCGGCCTCCAACTCTGCGATGTCCTTCACGATCACGAGCTCATTCGCAGAAATGAGCTACTTGTAGCTGAGGAAGGTAAGTTGTAGTTTATGCTTGGATGCAGGGAGACTGAAGGTGGCACCTGTACAACCTGTCATGCTCCAAAGCCATGCTCGAACACCGTCTATAAGACCTCCCTCGGTCCTCAAGCCTTGATTCGGGTTCCCAATATATAGTTGGTCATAACCGAACTGATGAGCAAAACCGACTAGGCAAATAAGGCTCTATATGACAACGACTCTTCACCCGAAGGACGAGATATCTGGGGCGAATGTTCACCAACCAATGGAAACAACCCATATCAAGAGAAGTCCGACTAGTCTCTAGCTTCTCTTCATCAATTAATACATCGTCATAGCGGCTCGAGAAATGAGGAAAACTTTTAAAGAACTCCTAACACTTGTGGGTCTGAAGCTCTTGTTTCACCTTGGGGAATGTCTTCAAAAACCACTTGCTCTCCTCTAATGATTGTAGGAGGGGGACGGATGTATCGGTAGTAATCGGCACTGAAATTAAATCAGGACGATGAAGGACGAGCCATGTCATCAGATATGTATATGGGAACTCGACCTTCACGGGAAGAATCTCGGTCAATGGTTCGAGCCCTATTTGCGTAAGACCATCGACCATGTATCTAAGCCCACAATGAATACCAGCGATCATTGCCAGAAGTAGAGAGAGGTCCTTCCCGTGAGCTAACTGGAAAGCAGGGAAGAGAACCTCAATCGGCAAAGCGTCAAAAAATTAATATGGAACGACGTACTTCTTCAACCAAATGGCGTGGTACCCCCATCAAAAGAGTCATAGGCTGAATACGCTTTTGCACATGCCACAGGAACGTCTGAAACTTGGTCCTAGCTGGAAAGGGGCCCTCAACAGCAGCAGTAGTAAAGGATTGAGCACTTGTCACGCCCCGCTTCCCAAAATACCGGGGAATCGGAATGTGAACAAGCCCGCGACGTATTAGATTGAGAAGAAATATATATACTATCATTTTTTTTCCTTCTCAATCTAATACGCTAAGCGTCAAATATATAAATCTCAGTCACAGGTCCCCGATCATAATAGTAAGAGTATAAAGACAACTCAGAATAAGAAATAAACATATCATCAACAGATCATCCCAGACATAAAATATGGGTTCAACATACCCTTATTAAAACCACAGTTCAACTAGAAAATAAGAAATACATAGACCATAATAAAAGGAAATACTAATAAAATAACTAAATCTATCCCCAACTAAAGAAAATACTATAAGAGTGTTCTAGCAGCTACTACAGAAAGAAAAGCACGTCTAGGCTTCAGTTTGTTCTTCCACTCCATCGGAATGACATCCCGGCTGGATATACTCCGGCTCGGTTGCATCATCGAACTGAACCTGTTCATCTCCTAAGTCTGACGCACACCAGAGAAAAACAGGTGTACGTCAGTGTGTATGGTACACGGCAAGATCCCACATGAACAAATAAAACGGTCTAACGACCCCTACTATAACAATAGTAATGATGGAACATGATTCTGTAATTCTAACAATTTAATGAACATTTGTTACTATCAGAATGAACAGAAGTACTCAAGCCAACTGGTAATCTATTTCCTACGACTAATCCATCCTATAACAAGTCACTATGAACAGAAGTACTCAAGCCAACTGGTAATCTATTTCCTACGACTAATCCATCCTATAACAAGTCACTAGTCAATTCTCACACAAAGTCATCACTCATATTATCGGATATCTGACTGTTCACAAATCCCCTACGTGTATCCAAACCCGCGAAACGGTTCGGTGAGAGGACTACACGCAATCCGATTTCGGCCTGGTTCGAACTCAAGCAAAACTCGGATGACGAAACGATTTCACTAACCAAGTGTGAAACGGTTCACTTGGCCCAACAAACTAACCCCAGTGCGAAACGGTTCACTGGTTCTAGTCTGGAAGATACATCAACAGTCTTATCCGATCACATGAACAAAGACTTCCTCATCCCAACTCTCTTGTTTTTCTAAGTTAACATACACACAGGTTTCTAAGTCTTAAATAGGACACACCAGGCCACACTAGTCATGAATTTCTAACGGTTTTCAAACGTAACAAAGAGTAATAAATGCAACTAATCATATACAACAATATCATAGAATAACACATAATTAAAATTAAGAAATATAAATCATGAATAATAATTATAAAAAGTAGGGGTGTGTAACAGTAGCTATGGCAGTAACTTTAATATGCATTACAGGCTGAAATAATTTACAATCCGCGTCTCTAAACTTCTTTATAAAATTATCAATAGTCAGGTAACATCTAATATCATAGAATAAAAAGAAATTTTGAAAATCGGCGAATAATTTATACATAAAATGTTGAATTTTACAACTATCAATTTCACAATAATAATTCAGAATAATTCCTTTTTTTTATTTAAAAATAATTCCTTTTCTAAAATAAGCTTTCTTAAGTTACTATAATTATTCTAAAATTATGCTTTTTCTAAAATAAATCCTTTAATTTATTATAAAAACCATTCTTACACCAAAATAAGTTATTAGAATCGTTCTAAAATGATTATTTTGTCAAAAAAAAATATAAAAGGTTATTATAAATTAATCTTAAGATAATTTTATTTTTATTTTAACAATATCTATTATCACAGAATTATTTTTAGTACTATTTATGTCATTTGTCAGATAAATCCGTGCAGGTCATCACAGTATATGTACTACATCATGATCGGTTACACGTTATTGTTCACAGTCCAAAAGGTTTATGACAGTTCTATAATTGTAATGGTCACACGTTATCGTTCACAGTCCAATATGTTTATGACAGTTCTATAATTGTAACGGATAGTTGTTCGAGGGACGAGATATTATGCATAATTAATTTATGATAAATTTGAAATTGTATTGAGCAAGAATGGGGATCTTGTCTCGAGTTATTGTCGATCGATACGTCCTTACCGTGTGAGGATACGGCCCGTGGAAGAGGCGGCGACTACG
>NC_033794.1:67419908-67425637 GCF_001876935.1 Asparagus officinalis | reverse complement strand
AGCTGGGTGGAGTTTTAGGGAAATGGAGGAGAGAGAGAGAGGGTGAGCACGAGAGGAGATTGGCTGAGGGTGGGTTTAAATAGGAAAATTTAATAATAAAAAATTAAAATATAATTGATGTGGAGCTGCTTAGTCTAATTTTACAGTGCACGTGGAGCCGTTTTCTTGGAAAAAAAGAGGAGGGAGAGAACGTGATGAGGGGGTAGCTGTTGGGGGTTTGACGCGGGAAGCAAAATAATTTGGGATTATTTTCAAATAGTTTCAGGTATTTAAACGAAAATAATTAAATAAATAGTTACGGGTATAAAAAAAATAAACCAATTACGGAATAATTATCTACAAATAAAAACATACATGTTGTGCTAATACAACAGTTGATACGAAATAGTCGAAATATACACATATTGTATAATTAAACTAGAATAAATAATAATAATAATATATTTACTTACATTTAAAATCAAATAATTATGTGACAATTATTTACACGATAAAACGTATCAGTTATGCTAATACGACAGCTAATACGTAATAATTAAAATAATATAATAATTTACACAAATAATACGTAATTAATAATTTAACATAATACAAGAATTATTATGTAATAGTATCAGTAACACAACGGATAAATTCCAGAAATTTTCATTGCACTAAATTAATTTATGAATATCAAAACCATTTAAATAACTATATAATCAGATTTTTAAATTATAGAAAATTCTAGAAAATCGAGAAAAATACAATACTCTTTTTAAAAATAATATTTAAAATACCAAAAATTTATTTTAACTAATATTAAAATTTTACGGTCATTACATTCTACCCCCCTTAAAACAAATTCCGTCCTCGGAATTAAAATAATGGTGATGTATAAAGAACCCAAGGACAGAGATATGGAAAGAGATACTTAACTCAACACCTATAGAGAATGATTCAAATAACTACATTTTCATAAGCAGGGAGAAAGTAAGACAAGAACAATACAGGTATAGTACAAGATGTGACAACTAAGATTCAAGAAACAGATGAGGGTATCGTTGTCTCATTTCAGACTCAGTCTCCCAAGTCGACTCGCCAGGAGAATCTGGGTGCCACATCACACGAACGAGCATAACTGTCTTGTTCCGGAGAGTCTTCTCTCTTTGGTCCAGAATCGCCACGGGTTGTTTCTCGTATGTCAAATCAGGTCGCACCTCAATCTCCAAGAAATCTACGATATGACTCGGATCTCTGACATATCTCCTCAACTGAGAAATGTGGAATACGTCATGCACTCCAACCAATGCGGGTGGTAATGCAAGTCGATACGCCACTTCTCCAACTCTCTCTAATACGTCGAAAGGTCCCACATAGTGTGGACTCAACTTCCCACGCCTTCCAAAGCGAATGTTACCTCGGTTGGGGGAAATCTTTAGGAACACATGGTCTCCTGGCTGAAACTCCAAGTGTCGACGCTTCGCATCCGCCCAATGCTTGAATCGGTCTTGTGCTATGCGAAGTCGTTCCCGAATAATTCTGACAGCATCAACTGACTTGTCAATCAACTCCGTCCCAAAAATCTCTCGTTCACCAATATCGTCCCAACTCAAAGGAGAGCGACACTTCCTCCCATATAATGCCGCGAAAGGAGCCATTCCAATGCTAGCCTGGAAGCTATTGTTGTATGAAAACTCCACCAAATGCAAGTGATCTTCCCACGACCCGTGAAAGTCAAGCATACATGCTCTAAGCATATCCTCTAAAATCTGAATGGTCCTTTCCGATTGCCCATCGGTCTGAGGATGATAAGCTGTGCTGAAACTGAGATTGGTCCCAAGGCTCGCCTGCAAACTCTTCCAGAATTCTGAGGTAAATCGGGTATCACGATCTGAAATGATCCATACTGGAACTCCGTGCAATCGTACGATCTCCTCCATGTATTTCTGAGCAAGATGTTCCGTTGACTGTCCTACTCGGAATGGAATAAAGTGAGCCGATTTGGTTAATCGATCTACGATCACCCAAATAGCATCATTCTGTCTAGTGCTCCGAGGTAAGCCAGTAACGAAGTCCATGGTGACATGTTGCCATTTCCACTCCGAAATAGGTAATGGCTGCAATAGACCTGCGATGCGTTGATGCTCTGCCTTCACCTGCTGACATACGAGGCACTTTGCCACACTACGAGCCACATCTCTCTTCATACCACGCCACCAAAAGTTTAGTTTCAGATCCTTATACATCTTCGTTCGATTGAATTTGAAGATTCATCAAGGAAGCGGTGACCCCTGGAAGTATAACTTCTATACTCATCTCTCTCACTTCCTGCTAAAGTCTCCACTGAGCTGTGAGGGTCATGATTGCTGGCAAACGGCTCAAAGCATCTGGTACTACATTGACCTTGCCAGGGTGGTACTGAAGGTCAATGTCGTAATCTGCCATTAGCTCTAACCATCTGCGTTGTCTCATGTTGAGCTCCTTCTGAGTAAAAATATACTTCAAGCTCTTGTGATCCGTAAACACTTTCACTTGCTCTCCCTACAAATAATGTCTCCAAAGCTTAAGAGCAAAAATCACAGCTGCCAACTCCAGGTCATGGGTAGGGTAATTCTGCTCATGCTTCTTCAACTGACGAGAAGCATACGCTACCACATGACCATCTTGCTGAAGCACGCATCCCAATCCTCTTCCTGATGCATCGCAAAACACCTCAAAGTTCCCGCTCTTATCCGGTATTGCAAAGACAGGGGCCGAAATCAATCGAGACTTTAACTCCTCAAACGCCTTCTCACAAGCGTCAGACCAGACGAATTTAATATCCTTCCTCGTAAGACGCATCATCGGTTCTGCAATCTTCGAGAAATCCTTGATGAACCGCCGATAATATCCAGCTAATCCCAGGAAGCTCTTAATGTCGGACACCGACTTAGGGGTAGGCCAATCCTTAACAGCAGCTACTTTATCCTGGTCCACAGATATGCCGTCTCCTGACACCACGTGTCCTAGAAATGCAATGCGGTCTAGCCAGAACTGACACTTACTATACTTGGCGAATAACCGATGCTCTCTCAAGGTCTTCAGCACGTACCGCAAATGCTCCGCATGTTCCGCTTCACTCTTAGAGTACACTAGGATATCATCAATAAAGACTTCTACAAACTTGTCCAGCACATCATAGAAAACCAGATTCATCAGGTTCATGAATGTCGCTGGTGCATTAGTCACACCAAACGGCATCACTAAGAACTCATAATGTCCATATCTCGTCCGAAACGCAGTCTTGGGAACATCAGAGTCCTTGACCTTCACTTGGTGATATCCACTCCGCAGATCCAGCTTAGAAAATACTCTCGATCCTCCCAATTGATCGAAGATATCATCGATACGGGGAAGCGGATACTTATTCTTCACTGTCACAGCATTCAACTCCCGATAGTCGATGCACATCCGCTTGGATCCATCCTTCTTTCCCACGAGCAACACAGGTGCTCCCCAGGCCGATACACTGGGTCGTATCAAGCCTCTCTGCAAAAGTCTCCACTGAGCTGTGAGGGTCATGATTGCTGGCAAACGGCTCAAAGCATCTGGTACTACATTGACCTTGCCAGGGTGGTACTAAAGGTCAATGTCGTAATCTGCCATTAGCTCTAACCATCTGCGTTGTCTCATGTTGAGCTCCTTCTGAGTAAAAATGTACTTCAAGCTCTTGTGGTCAGTGAACACCTTCACTTGCTCTCCCAACAGATAATGTCTCCAAAGCTTAAGGGCAAAAATCACAGCTGCCAACTCCAGGTCGTGGGTAGGGTAATTCTGCTCATGCTTCTTCAACTGACGAGAAGCATACGCTACCACATGACCATCTTGCTGAAGCACGCATCCCAATCCTCTTCCTGATGCATCGCAAAACACCTCAAAGTTCCCGCTCTTATTTGGTATCGTCAGGACTGGGGCCGAAATCAATCGAGACTTTAACTCCTCAAACGCCTGCTCACAAGCGTCGGACCAGATGAATTTAATATCCTTCCTCGTAAGACGCATCATCGGTTCTGCAATCTTCGAGAAATCCTTGATGAACCGCCGATAATATCCAGCTAATCCCAGGAAGCTCTTAATGTCGGACACCGACTTAGGGGTAGGCCAATCCTTAACAGCAGCTACTTTATCCTGGTCCACAGATATGCCGTCTCCTGACACCACGTGTCCTAGAAATGCAATACGGTCTAGCCAGAACTGACACTTACTATACTTGGCGAATAGTCGATGCTCTCGCAAGGTCTTCAACACGTACCGCAAATGCTCTGTATGTTCCGCTTCACTCTTAGAGTACACTAGGATATCATCAATAAAGACTTCTACAAACTTGTCCAACACATCATAGAATACCAGATTCATCAGGTTCATGAATGTCGCTGGTGCATTAGTCACACCAAACGGCATCACTAAGAACTCATAATGTCCATATCTCGTCCGAAACGCAGTCTTGGGAACATCAGAGTACTTGACCTTCACTTGGTGATATCCACTCCGCAGATCCAGCTTAGAAAATACTCTCGATCCTCCTAATTGGTCAAAGATATCATCAATATGGGGAAGTCCGCAGATCCAGCTTAGAAAATACTCTCGATCCTCCTAATTGGTCAAAGATATCATCAATATGGGGAAGAGGGTATTTATTCTTCACTGTCACAGCATTCAACTCCCGGTAGTCGATACACATTCGCTTGGATCCATCCTTCTTTCCCACAAGCAACACAGGTGCTCCCTAGGCCGATACACTGGGTCATATCAAGCCTCTTTGCATAAGATCATCCAACTGAGTCCAAAGCTCGGTCAACTCAGCCGGAGGCATACGATAAGGGGTCTTGGAGATCGGAGCAACTCCAGGCTTCAGTTCTATGGAAAACCCAATTGCTCGATCCGGTGGTAATCCGTAAATATCATCGGGAAACACATCTTCAAATTTCCGAACTACAATTGGCTTCTCGGGTTCCACCTGCATGGCAGCAAACGTTGCCTTCTTCGGTCTAGCTCTGTACTCTTCCGGTCCAGCCGATGTACTACTACTGAGGAATTCAAACCTCGAGTGATCCGGTATCTCAAATACTACGCTCCGACGACGACAATCAATGGTGGCAAAGAACGACCCCAACCAATCCATCCTAAAAACTGCATCAAAGCTCGGCAAATCTATCACCAGAAAATCTGCGAAGAGTTCCCTCCCACAGATGACCAAGGGCATGCTTCATAACCACTAGATGCTACTAAGACACCACTGCCCGTGTTGATATTCCAGCCCGTAGTCAGAGGAGTTATAGGAAGAGAATGGGCACTCGCAAATCGACGAGACAAGAAACAATGGGAAGCTCCAGAGTCAAAGAGCGATAAAGCAGGGACAGAGGAAACAAAAACCTTGCCTATTATAGGAGGATGAATGCAACTAACTTAGTATTCATAAACAATCCTATCATGATATCATTATGTAATAAGAAAATTCATATGCAATTAAGACTAAGATGAACAATTCTTACCAGTGATAACTTGATCGTTCGCCTCAGCTTCTACGGCTGACATCATGAACATCTGTCACTGAGGTTGCTGCCTGTGTGCTTCCTGATAAAGCTGCTGCTTTGGAGGGAGAGGTCTAGTTCGAGGATAGGATCTGTGCTGAGGCTGTGCTGCTGGTGCAGGTCGAGGTGGAGCTGGAAGAGCTGCTCGAACTGGAGGTGGGGGCAAACGAGCCTGCTGCC
>NC_033794.1:67416995-67419574 GCF_001876935.1 Asparagus officinalis | reverse complement strand
TAGATTCGAGCCGTATCTGTGAGCTGGACATCCATAAGGTCCACCCACTCTGCAGGAGCAATGCGGGTCACCGTAAGGATAGTCTCGGTAACCTTCAGGAACTCTTCTGCTGCTAGAGGTCCTTCGACACCGGAAAAAGAAGGAGGTCGCATATACCGGATCTCCCTAACACCAGGTTCCGTACGAAGGGGAGGCTGGTGAGGCTCCTGCTGTAAGTGCCCAGCCAAATGCTGCTGATTCGTCGCCAGTCCCTGAATCATTGCAAAAAGTTAGCGTGGGTCCACTTCGGGAGGCGAGACATTACTACTGGATGGGTTACCATTGTTACGTGTACCTACCATGGTTCTGAAGGAAACGAGGATCCAAAAGGAAAATTAAGGTTAAAATCAAACAATATATTTAGAAAATAGGAACTAAAACATAGTTATTAAGATAATAATATAAGAACTAAATTGTAGTCTTACGGATGGAAATGATATGTATTTGAATCATCCAATACATTCTTACTAGTGGAAACTTGGGACCGTGATCGGAACCGTGACCTGCATGGGCCACCACTAAAACCTGTCACGCCCCGCTTCTCAAAATACCAGGGAATCGGAACGTGAACAAGCCCGTGACGTATTAGATTGAGAAGAAATATATATACTATCATTTTTTTCCTTCTCAATCCAATACGCTAAGCGTCAAATATATAAATCTCAGTCACAGGTCCCCGATCATAATAGTAAGAGTATAAAGACAACTCAGAATAAGAAATAAACATATCATCAACAGATCATCCCAGACATAAAATATGGGTTCAACATACCTGTATTACAACCACAGTTCAACTAGAAAATAAGAAATACATAGACCATAATAAAAGGAAATACTAATAAAATAACCAAATCTATCCCCAACTAAAGAAAATACTATAAGAGTGTTCTAGCAGCTACTACAGAAAGAAAAGCACGTCTAGGCTTCAGTTTGTTCTTCCACTCCATCGGAAGGACACCCCGGATGGGTATACTCCGGCTCGGCTGCATCATTGAACTGAACCTGTTCATCTCCTAAGTCTGACGCACACCAGAGAAAAACAGGTGTACGTCAGCGTGTATGGCACACGGCAAGATCCCACATGAACAAATAAAACGGTCTAACGACCCCTACTATAACAATAGTAATGATGGAACATGATTCTATAATTCTAACAATTTAATGAACATTTGTTACTATCAGAATGAACAGAAGTACTCAAGCCAACTGGTAATCTATTTCCTACGACTAATCCATCCTATAACAAGTCACTGGTCAATTCTCACACAAAGTCATCACTCATATTACCGGATATCTGACTGTTCACAAATCCCCTACGTGTATCCAAACCCGTGAAACGGTTCGGTGAGAGGCCTACACGCAATCCGATTTCGGCCTGGTTCGAACTCAAGCAAAACTCGGATGACGAAACGATTTCACTAACCAAGTGCGAAACGGTTCACTTGGCCCAACAAACTAACCCCAGTGCGAAATGGTTCACTGGTTCTAGTCTGGAAGATACATCAACAGTCTTATCCGATCACATGAACAAAGACTTCCCCATCCCAACTCTCTTGTTTTTCTAAGTTAACATACACACAGGTTTCTAAGTCCTAAATAGGACACACCAGGCCACACTAGTCATGAATTTCTAACGGTTTTCAAACGTAACAAAGAGTAATAAATGCAACTAATCATATACAACAATATCATAGAATAACACATAATTAAAATTAAGAAATATAAATCATGAATAATAATTATAAATAGTAGGGGTGTGTAACAGTAGCTATGGCAGTAACTTTAATATGCATTACAGGCTGAAATAATTTACAATCCGGGTCTCTAAACTTCTTTTATAAAATTATCAATAGTCAGGTAACATCTAATATCATAGTATAAAAAGAAAATTTGAAAATCGGCGAATAATTTATACATAAAATGTTGAATTTTACAACTATCAATTTCACAATAATAATTCAGAATAATTCCTTTTTTATTTAAAAATAATTCATTTTCTAAAATAAGCTTTCTTAAATTACTATAATTATTCTAAAATTATGCTTTTTCTAAAATAAATCCTTTAATTTATTATAAAAACCATTCTTACACCAAAATAAGTTATTAGAATCGTTCTAAAATGATTATTTTGTCAAAAAAAATATAAAAGGTTATTATAAATTAATCTTAAGATAATTTTATTTTTATTTTAACAATATCTATTATCACAGAATTATTTTTAGTACTATTTATGTCATTTGTCAGATAAATCCGTGCAGGTCATCACAGTATATGTACTACATCATGATCGGTTACACGTTATTGTTCACAGTCCAAAAGGTTTATGACAGTTCTATAATTGTAACGGTCACACGTTATCGTTCACAGTCCAATATGTTTATAACAGTTCTATAATTGTAACGGATAGTTGTTCGAGGGACGAGATATTATGCATAATTAATTTATGATAAATTTGAAATTGTATTGAGCAAGAATGGGGATATTGTCTCGAGTTATTGTCGATCGATACGTCGTTACCGTGCGAGGATACGGCCCATGGA
>NC_033794.1:67392426-67416985 GCF_001876935.1 Asparagus officinalis | reverse complement strand
TGGACGAGGCGGCGACTACGCTACTTACTGTTCGTTGGCGTGTGCAGCGGTTCGATGCGGTGACGATGGTCGACGGTGGAACGACATCAACTGTTTGAGATGAGGACAACATCGTGGGGAGGGCGGCACGTAGGGCGGTGAGCTTTAGGCTCGGGCTGAGCAGGGAAATGGTGGGGCTGAGGGAGGACAGGGTTGGCGGATAGGGGGAGGAGAGCTGGTTGAACGGGAGGTGGACGAGCGAGGGTGTGGGGACTTGGTTGAGCGGCGCGGTTGGCGCCCGAGTAGACAGGATTTGTTTTTTTTTTCGATGTCGGGTGAGTGATGCTCCACTTCTTAGGGACAGCGGCGAGGTGGTGGAAGCAGGAAGGCTGGGCGCTGGGTGTCATCGCGAACGAGGAAGGAGGAGGTCGGAGGAGCTGCTTTGACCGGCAAACGGAGGAGAAGATCGAGGGTGTTCGGCGCCCTGTCAGAGGCAGGACGGCAGGGCCGATCTCAGTGGGGGGCTGCCTTGTGGTCCGTGGACGGAGGAGCAGCGCGGGTGGGTCAGTCGGCAGTTTGCTGAGTCAAGAGCTGTCACGGCTGGGGTTCTTCGCGAGGTTTTTTAGATATTTCTCGGTCGGAGTTCAACGTGACATGAGCTCGGTGGGGACCTGCTTCAGGGCTTTGCGCTGGCGAGGTCGCGAGAGAGGAGATTGGCGGCTGCCTGCGCATGCTGGGCGGAGCGGCTCGCCGAGCAGGCTGCGGCCGGTCGCCAAGCCAGCGCGAGCCAAGCGGCTCGTCGGCGTGGAGCCGGCAGCGCGACCTGGCGTGCAGGCCTCGAGCCTCGAGAGAGAGGAAGATGAATGAGACGAGATGACAGGAAGAGAGAGAGTTCGAGAGAGAGGAGCAGAGAGAGAGAGAAGAGCTGGGTGGAGTTTTAGGGAAATGGAGGAGAGAGAGAGGGTGAGCACGAGAGGAGATTGGCTGAGGGTGGGTTTAAATAGGAAAATTTAATAATAAAAAATTAAAATATAATTGATGTGGAGCTGCTTAGTCTAATTTTACGGTGCACGTGGAGCCGTTTTCTTGGAAAAAAAAGAGGAGGGAGAGTACGTGATGAGGGGATAGCTGTTGGGGGTTTGACGCGGGAAGCAAAATAATTTGGGATTATTTTCAAATAGTTTCAGATATTTAAACGAAAATAATTAAATAAATAGTTACGGGTATACAAAAATTAAACCAATTACGGAATAATTATCTATAAATAAAAACGTATATGTTATGCTAATACAACAGTTGATACGAAATAGTCAAAATATACACATATTATATAATTAAACTGGAATAAATAATAATAAAAATATATTTACTTATATTTAAAATCAAATAATTATGTGACAATTATTTACACGATAAAACGTACCAGTTATGCTAATACGACAGCTGATACGTAATAATTAAAATAATACAATAATTTACACAAATAATACGTAATTAATAATTCAACATAATATAAGAATTATTACGTAATAATATCAGTAACACAACAGATAAATTCCAGAAATTTTTATTGCACTAAATTAATTTATGAATATCAAAACCATTTAAATAACTATATAATCAGATTTTTAAATCATAGAAAATTCTAGAAAATCGAGAAAAATACAATACTCTTTTTAAAAATAATATTTAAAATACCAAAAATTTATTTTAACTAATATCAAAATTTTACGGTCATTACAGCACTGATCTTCTCAATCAAGTCATTAATCGCAGAAGGAGTCAGAAGGGCTAACTCATAGATAGCTTCGCCAGAATTACTCTCCAAGTGCTAAAACAAATAGTCAGCAAACTGCTTCAAGCTTATCTGTTTCTTCTTCTTCGCCAGGGAGCCTATACTGATTAGAGCAGTCTAATAGTGACATGTAAGATCCCAGGACATATTATACATGTTGGACGAAGCTTTCTTCAACCGCCTCAGCTGCCGATTGGTAGGAAAATACTCCTGGTATGGGTAATCTCCATCAGAAGTCCGAAAACCTTCTGCATCTCATGGAGAGATAACCCTAACTCCACATTGCGAGTCAAGAAAGTGTTAGTGTTAGGGTTATAAAGCTCCAACAATGCTAGGAAATGATGTCTACTGATCGATAATCCGTACATGATGGCGTGTACTAATGCATACAATCTGATGTGCTTCAGGTCATTCTACCAGCGTCCGAGAACATAACTCGTCATACGAGTCCACCACCTCTTGGGCGGTGAGTGAACCCAACCATAGCATATGTACTATTTCATAGGGAGTTTCCTCCCAAGTCTGGTGAGACGGTTCCTCACCATGTTTGCAGCTATCAACACTTCATCTAGCGGTATTGTATCAAGTCCAAGAACCCCTGATCAAAGGCCACGAATATAGTTATACCCATACGAGCCTGAGGTGTTATGGTAGGTAATAAATCTATAGTGGACTCGCTCGTGATCATCTGTAAGATGCCAAGACATCTCCCGTCCCACAGCTTGAGCCTCTAAATGTGCAAACTAATACTGGCGAGGGATACGAGGGATATACAGTGGACTTCCGCCGTCATCATGCAACCATTGATCATTAAGAGTTAGCAGACATGGGTCCTCAAAATGATCACCGAACAAGTAATTCAGCTTCTTCAAAGCCTGAGTAGAGCTGGAGTCTTCAGTAAGGAGAGCATCTGTGATCAACTATCGTAAAGTATTAAGACCCCCATCGCGTACTAGCTGAGGAACCTCCTTAGGTCTAGTCGGATCAAACTAAGGAGTCGAACCAATAAGCAGCTTATCAGCACTAGTGGTGAAAGTCTCTCTGCTACAACCGCTCATGGCGTAAGGTGGGAATCCATCCGTAGGAAACTCAACTGAAACAGATAGCGCACAATTAGAAAGATATTTCTAAAGCAAGACAAGGAGTTGAACTCATCTCATGAATTGGTGAGATAGAGTCACTACTTGGTCAATTGGTAAGATGATTTCAACTGTTCTACATGAGAGGGACAATGTACATTGTCACGCAAATAATGTGACAATATACCCAGCCTTATAGGGTGCAATACATGAAATCGCCCTATCAACCTGAAGACGTGTATTGGCCAAGCAAAACACGTCCTTTGAAGCTTCAATCCCCACAAAGAAGGACATCAGCTCTTCCCGAATGACTCGACTAGGAGACAAACGAGGGTGCAATACAGCATGAAATCACCCGATCAACCTAAAGACGTGTATTGGCCAAGCAAAATATGTCCTTTGAAGCTTCAATCCCCACAAAGAAGGACATCGACTCTTCCCAAATGACTCGCCAAGGAGACAAAACGAGGGTGCAATACAGCATGAAATCGCCCCATCAACCTGAAGACATGTATTGGCTAAGCAAAACACGTTCGTTAAAGCTTCAAATCCCCGCGAAAGAGGACATCAGCTCTTCCCGAATGACTCGCTAAGGAGACAAATGAGGGTGCAATACACGAGGATATCAAATTTACAAAAGCTACAAAAGCTCACCCCCGTATGAAGGAGCTACAGCAGTCTCCCTCTCACTGTGCTGAGAAGTAGAGCGACTCCTGTAAAAGCGCGGTCATCGTGGAGACATTGCTAGCCTACAATAAAAATCAGTGGGTCAGGTATAATTATAAATTCAAGAACCCAAAATTAAAAAGGAAAATTATGAACTTTAATCGAAATCCTACAAATAACATGGCATTTTAAGGTTGAAGTCTAATTAAACCTACGGGATCCATACATGCAAACAACGGGTCCAATTTGCATCCAAGACCCTCATGATCAACTATTAGTCAAATTGCCCAAAATACCCCTCATGCCCAAGGCTCAATGCTAACCATGAGCACACTCAAAATTTAGTTATGATTGAAGGGGGAAAACCCATCACCCTCAATATCAAATTTTCGGTCACTTTTGCACGTAACCCCCCTCAAGAAAGTTTTGCCAATTGTGCAATATGGCCCCTCAAAAATTCAGCCATAAAATCCAAACCCCTCACAAAATTTTAGCTATGGGTATGCAACCTAAACCCCTGAAGTTTGGACACTTTTCCAATAAAACCCCTCACAAAATTTCAACAATGGGTATGCAACCCAAGCCCCTAAATTTTGGCTTTTGGCCTCTTTTACATTTAACCCCCTCAAAGTTTCGGTCACCAATGAGTCCCTCAAAGCTCATAAAAATTCAGCCATGGGTATGCAACCCAAGTTTATCAAATTTGGCCATGAAAAAGCCCTTCAATCACCTCAAAATTCAGCCATAGCCTCAAACCCATCAAAAAACAAGTTTCAAACTTCATCCTCATGCAAAAAAAGTATCCAAATTTCGGCCATATACACAAACCCATCATAAAGTTTCAATCTTTCTTCCAAAACCCATGAGTTCTTGAAATAAAATAAAGCATACAAGTTGTGGAGAAAGCTTACCTAGATTCCAAACTTGAAGAAGAAGAATAACCCAATGCCAAAAGCCATAAATCTTGGGGATGATTTTCGGCCAAATATGAGGGGTTTTAAAAGCAAAGAGTTTGAAGCTTTTATGAGTTCTTAGAGGAGATGAAGTTGGGTTATGGGTGAGGAGTTTTGAGGAAGAAGATAAGAAAAACAAGAGGGAATTCAAAATTTGAGGGGGGGGGGGGGGACACAAAGGACTGACAAATCTTCAACCCATAGGGCTAGGTCGGCCTACTCTTTCTCTCTCCTCTCTCTCTCTCTCATACTCTCTCTCTCATACTCTCTCTCTCTCTCTCTCTCATCCCTAACGAGACACAAATTGTGTCTCTGCTCTAGCCAAGACACAAGTTATGTCTCGTACCTAAAACAAGGTCCCGGTTGTTTTCGGCAGTATATTTTCGCTCGTTTTCGATTGTTTTCACCCGTTTCAATGTATTCGATACCTGTATTCACACTCCGATGAGTATATAAGTATAAAATACATCTTCTTGAACCTCCAATGGGTACATGAGGTTATACTGATTATCGAAACTCCCAAGAGTATATTAGTATAAACTGGTCCTCCCCGTTCTAACGCCTTAAGAGCCTAAACTGTGTAGACTCCAGTTAACGTATCAATATAAACTGTGTTTACACCGATCAACACGTAGCCTTAGGTCAATGATGGTCAACGCGTTGCGATGAAGATCAACGCCGGTCAACGAGTTGTGATGAAGATCAACGCCGATCAACGTGAAGCCTTGGGTCAAAACTGGTTAGTGTGTTATGATGAAGATCAACGCGTTGCGATGAAAGTCAACACCGGTCAACGCGTTTTGATGAAGGTCAACATCGGTCAACGCATTACGATGAAGGTCAACACCGGTCAACGTGTTGTGATGAAGGTCAATATTGGTCAACGCGTTATAGTGAAGGTCAACGCCTATCAACGCGTAGCCTTGGGTCAACGTCGATCAACACTGGTCAACACTGGTCAACACGTTGCGAGAAGATCAACGCTGGTTAATGCTTGCAATGAAAATCAGCACGTCGACAAATTTCACCAAACAAGGCTCAAATCAAGTCCAAGCCTGACTAGACGGGTCAACACGCCCTGCGGCATCAGTCGACACGCCCTCTGATTCTTTGAGATTGTACGATAGCCCCAGGGAGTTCAGTCGTAATTCAGATATGAATCCCCAATGAAGATAGCCAGTTTAACGTCAACTCAATGACACGAGCTAAAATTAAAAATCAATACACCAGTTTCAGATCAAGACTTCAACAACGGTCAAACGATAAACACATCGCCGGAAGAATTTTAACTATTTGAAAAAATACTGAATAGACTAAAATTCGAAGAAGTCAAGAACTAAAGACAATTGTAGGTCCTTTTACAACAACTGAAGATTGGGTCTATCACATCCAAAGTATTTCAGACTCTTCCATGAAAGAAATGAGACTAAAACACTTTGGAGGGGGTGTCTGTAGGCGTTAAAAATTACCAATAGGTTCTTGCATGTAGCTTAAGACAGAAGATGATGAGCGTCATTATCTGAGTCAAAGGGGATTATTTGACATCGATGAGTGCATGAAGCAAGTCGACGAAGCGTACGAATCAACGGGACGACGAAATAACGAAGAGACGATCTGATCAGGAGTTATGGTTCACTCACCAAAGATGAAACACCACTCATGTCTCCTCTACTCCACACATGATCCACTCATAGGAGATTGTAGATCTCCTCTCCGGCTTTCCAATGCACTTAGAATCGCGTCATTTCGAGATCAAAACGAGGAATTACGTGAAAAAATAAGTCGAGGCGCGCAATCGGGACACACGATGTATCTCAGCCAAAGCAGAGACAAAACGTGTCTCGGCCAAGGCCGAGACACAACTTGTGTCTCATCCAAGGCCGAGACACACATTGTGTCTCATCCAAGACTGAGACACAAAGTCTGTCTCACACCTAAAATGCTGATTTCACCCGTTAACCACCCAGATTTGAGTATATTCTAATCCAAAGCCTCCCCAACTAATTTGAAACTATCTTGGAACATGGTTAAGTAGTTACAACTAAGGATAAGATCAAATTGGTCATTTTTATTCGAAAATCGAGCTTCAGAAGCCTACAAATATGGCCCTAAGGCCTTCATTTGCACAGATCCAGAATTCTTGAGCCTCGGCGAAGCCCTATCGAATTAAAGAGTGAGGAGCACAAATTTCAGAGAGGAGGAAGGGATCTTGGTGAGTTCTTCAGCACAATGAGGAGAAGAGCTCGAGAGATCTGCATCCCGTTCATCCATTTTTCTTGAGATCGTACCTAGCTGTGATTCTCGAGAAGAGTGATTATCTCACTATTGCCGGGATAGTCACTTCAATTTCTTGTCTCCTTTGCAAGGCAATGAAATCATTATTCGGATCTGATCAGTTGGTGGTCTACAGATAAACCCCAGCACCAGCAAAGATCTCACGCAAGCAGAAGACCAATAAATGATCTATCTGCATGTGTACTCAAGAAAATTATAATTTTTTTTATTTGCATTGTGTAAGGAGGCTTATAAAAAGTCCTTCTTTTTGAATCATTGTAACGACTAAAGTTGTAATGAGTCTCGTAATGAAGAAAACGATTTTCGACCCAAACATCACTCACTTGCATAGCCTCCTCATAGCACTCAAGTTCTCACTCTCTGTCAAAAGTAAATAATCAAGTGATAAGACATATTTGGGATTCGATTTTGGTACCCTAGATGACCTCCTAAGCTCTATGCCCTGGGTAGTCATCTCTGCACCAGGAGCCTCCTCCGTTCTTCGGTCAGAATTGACTTTGTCGCCCCCATCTGGAAGTTCCTCCAAATCTATATACTCAGATCCACCTGTATCCGTTGTGCTTCTCCCACTGCTTTGGCTATCATTGGCATTGTTCTTGTTCTTGTACATCACCTCCTCATTCAATATCACACCCCTACTTCTGATGATCTTTATGTTCTTCTCATTCCAAAGACGATACCCGAACTCATCGATATCGTATCTAATAAATATGCACTTTTGCAACTTAGCCTCTAGCTTGTCCTTGACATGGCCACTGATATGAACATATGCCACACAACCAAATACTCATAAATGTGAGAGATTGATCTTCTTGCTACTCCAAACCTCCTCTGGAATCCCGTAATCCAATGGAATTGATGGCCCATGATTAATCAAATAAGCTGTCGTATGTACTGCATCCGCCCAAAATATCTTAGGCAGATCTGCATGTAATCGCATGCTCCTGGCACGCTCCGTCAATATCCTATTCATCCTCTCTGTAACGCCATTTTGTTGCAACGTCCTTGGAGTAGTCTTCTCCAAACGAATCCCATTTAGAGCACAGAACCTCTTGAACTCCTCCAGCTCGTATTCTCCACTATTGTCTGATCTCAGACACTTCACCTTCAGATCTGTCTCGTTCTCCACCATGGCCTTTTACTTCTTGAAGATCCCGAACACCTCTGACTTGTGCTTCATGAAGTATACTTACACCTTCCTCGAGTGATTGTCAATTAATATGACATAGTATGCTGAACCACCAAGAGAAGACACGCTAGCTGGACCCCATACATCAGTATGAACTAACTTTAGCTTTTGAGCTTTAGGTGGCCTTCCACCCTTCTGGAAACTAACTCTCTTCTGCTTTCCAAAGATGCAGTCCTCGTAAATACCGACTTCCACGGAATCGATTCCGGCTAGCTTCCCCTCTGAATGTAGAATCTTCATCCCTTTCTTGCTCATGTGTCCCAATCTATTGCGCCACAGATCCGTACTCTATTTGTCAGCTGTAATTACGAGGGTGTCACTCGCATGTGAGGTGAGGTAGAGAGTTCATGTTTTGTTGCCTCGGGCAACAATCATAATATCATTTGAGATCCTCCATGAATCACCAGTTAATGTCGAAACATAGCCTTCTCCTCCAAGCTGACCAACAAAAATAAGATTCCTCTTCAGCTTCGGTACGTACCTCACGTTCTTCAGATTCTACTTAGAGCCCTTTAACTGTATATGCACATCTCCTCTTCCAACAACACTAAGGGTTCATTATCCCCAAAGTATACTTTTCCAAAGTCCCCTTCTACATAGTTATGAAGAAGCTTCCTATTAATAGTGGTGGCAACGAGGCTCCTGAGTCGATGACCTAAGAATCAGAATCGCTATCCATAGTGAGGATCAATGCATCCTGCACGAGATAAGTCTCCTGCTCATTTGTGTCCTTCTTTTGTACTTTACACACTAAAGACATATGACCCTCCTAGTCACAGTTGCAACACTTTTTTTTGATAGGCCTAACTTCGAGTTCGACCTCTTCTTGGTTGACTTTGACTGATTCCTGTTCTGATTACCCTTCTTCTGACTTATGCCTCTCTGCTCGAGATTTAGGGCTGAACCTGAACCTTCTGATTTGGACGATTTCTTTCTAACCTCCTCGGATAGAATCATGCTAACAACCTTGCTCAGCTTCAACTTGTCCTTCCCCGTCGAATTGCTGATTACCATCACACACACCCTGCCAAACTATCCGACAACTACAATAGAATCAATAGGGCCTGCACTTCGTCATCGAATGTGATGTCTACGGAGATGAGTTGATCAACAATCGCGTTGAACTCATTGAGGTGCATTGTGAAGGAGCGTCATTCTGCCATTTTGAGATTGAAGAGTGTCTTGACGAGATGCAACTTGTTTGCGGTAGATGGTTGCTCGTACATCTTCGCGAGCACTTCCATAATCCCCACCGTCATCTTCTCCTTCAATATGTTATATGCGACTGTCTTGGCGAATGACAACCGGATTTTCCCTAGAGCCTTCCTATCTAGTATCTCCCAATTCTCGTCTGACTCTTCTTTCTTCTTTCCCTTAGCCTTGCCCATCAACGGGTGATACAAGTCCTTTTGGTACAGATAGTCCTTCATCCGCGACTTCCAGTAGGCGAAGTCTGAATCGTCAAACTTCTCGATCTTAGATTTGCTTTCCTCTGCCATGGCTCTCTCACAATCCTTCCGAATGAAGCTCAGATACCACTTGTTGGGCATTCGAAACAATCAAATCGAACCATTGCCCTTCCGGACCTTGTGTTTGAGAGTAGAACAGTAGGAAAATCACAACAAATAAAAGATAAAAAACTTGCAGGAAAGTAAACAAGAAAGAACACATCAGATTTAACGAGGTTCGGCAATTGTGCCTACGTCACCGGGAGCCACACCACATAATTATTTGATTAATATTGAAGAAAATTACAATGCCGACAAATAAGATCTAATCTCTCTGAGATCTCTCTGAAGAATTATTTCAAAACCCTCTTTTTCTGATGTCTAATCTCTTCTAAGGCGTTCCATATATATAGAAAACCTAAAACCAAAACAGATTAGGAATTTTAAAACCAAAAAACAAAACATATTAAGAATCCTGTTACCGAAACAGATTAAGAATCATGTTACCAAAACAGATTAGGAAACCTGCTATCCAATAATTTGTTTGATTCCAACTTTGAGTCTACATTCCTTAGATTAACAATTTCTAGGATCCAATTTAGAATTTTCTTACACACCTTCTTCGTGGGATCGATATTGTAATTCGTTCAAGGCAAAATGAACAGTCAATGGAACATTTTGAATTTATACGTGATTATACTTCACAATGAAGAGATTACCAAAAGGTAATAGACTCAAATAAACAATTAAGAGAAATCTCTAATAAATTGACGGTTGGAATTAATTTAAATTTGGATCACTCTCCCGTTTTCATGTGCCTTGATAAAACTTTACATTGTCACTTAATATCATGTTATTAATTTCGTGATAAACTCCAATAGCAACTTCTACCTGTCTATTGTGGTCTATGAAATGATGAATTGGATCGTCTAGAAGCCTATTAATTTTGGCATGACTACAAGCACTGATCTATCTCTTGGAGATGTCCAGCTGGATACACCAAATGATGGAAAACTTTTGTTTCAAGATCCACAAGTTTCTTCGTGCGGTCTTTTCAGTCTTTGTCCATCAAATGTGACCATATATGGGGGACATGATGTCCAATCTCGATGACTATTCTCTATTTAACCTTGGCTCCGACAAACTATGGTGACCCGATACATGGTTGGTCACCTATCTATACATGAATGAAATAATACATATTGCAAGCTTTGCTTCCCGTTTGATTGTTCCGTTTTTTTTATTTTGCTTTTTGCAACATAATTTTCAAATACCTTTTCTTTAGACTTAGGTAGGGGTGCATTCGGTCCAGATACAGCTCGGATATGATGCTTATCATATTCATATCCGCTTACTCATCTCGGATACAGATACAGATACGGATATACCTCGATAAAAAAAATTCATAACCATATATATCAGTTAAAATCGGGTACGGTTACGGATATACATGCGGATATGCATGCAAATACAAAACAGATATGAGAAAACTTGATAGTATTGAGAAAAATATAGTTCATGTGATACAAAAGAGTTCGTTAATATGTTCATTATAACTGAAAAGTTAATATTAGACATCTTGATCATCAAAATTAACCACAAATCCATAATCTAAGAATTGAAACTATTGTAAGAGTATGACTAATATGTATTCGGATATTTTAGATATGGATACTGATATTTCACTATAAAACCATATCTGTAACCATATCTTATCGGTTAGGTTTGAATAAGCATATCCGTATCTTAACGAATACAATTACAGATATTTCCTTGGATACAGATACGATTTAGCACCCCTAGTCTCAGTGCACTTTACCCGCTCAACAGAGCACGAGGAGGACCCAAGCCACTGATATGATAACAGCATGCGTTTTGTCTCTAGTAGCGAATGCAATCATCGCTGCACAGACTGCATTTGAAATATGAGGAAAACGTGTCCACACGGACCACACCCCTCTCGGTTTTTGATGAAACTCTTTCTTCTGATTCACTAAGATTTCATTATGCATCTCAAACATATCGTTTTGGTAAGAGATAAGAACAAGTTTAATAGATCGTGTCTATAAGTGAATGTTTTAATTAGTCTCGGAGGCTCTTAACAATTAAAAAAAAAATTCTTGAACAAGGTGAATTTAAAGTACAATATAATCGAACAAAAGAAATCATAAAATAAACAGTGACGAGTGTATTCAAATATAATTGAATTCCTGGATGATGAAACTATGATTGATTATATTAGTAGAAGTAGGTTATAGAAGCCAAATTCAACTAAGAAAAATGCATGATTACCATTTACCATATAGGCATAAATGTAGATCTAATGTTTTGAGAGATATCCTTATGAACTGATATTTTTTCAAAAGGATTAATAGAGAAATAGGAATTTAAAAAAGGTGTAATGCAAAAAAACATTTTCTATATAATATCGATCACTGGACAGTAGACATTGTTTAGGCACCATAAACATCACCTGTGACAATCATAATGGGTAAAATTATCAACGGAAACCTTGCTTACACTAACTGATAAAACGTTATTTTCCAATGGGTTAATTACAGAAAATCCCCACAAACTTATGGGAAGATGCAACAAAAACCCTCATCAACTTTCTTTTATAACACCCGCCCACCCGGCGGAATTCTTGAGCATAACGCCAATGAATTATTTTATTTTACTAAATGCCACGTAAAAGTTTCTCATTTAATCTCTAAATTAGCATTATCAATTCTAATATCTCATGTGACAATCATGTGCCAAAAAAAAAAGATAAAAAAATTTCTTAGCCTAAAAAAGTTACCTATTTTTACTTTTTAATAAAAGGGTATTTTTGGGTACTATGGATGAATTTTTCATCTTTTTTTTCCCTATGTTTATCAGTGACATGTTAGAATCAATGATGCTAATATTAAGATTAAAAGATAAAATTTCAAGTAAGATTTAGTGAAATAAATCCATTCATAGGGGTTATGTGCAATACCTCTTAAAGTTTCAGGGGTTTAGTCTAATAAAAAAAGATGATGGGGTGGCACTGCAACTACCAAAAGTTCATGGGGTTTTCCATAGTTAACCCTTTTCCAATTAAATGATAAACAAACAAATGTCAGATCAATTGTAACATTGATGCCAATAATATACCTATCCAAATAATTATTCAAAGGGATCATGATTAAGAGATAATGAGCAATGCAATGACATCAATACCCAATAACTCCAACTGCTACTATGAGTCACATCTACTAGCATATGTCATGACCTAGTTAATATCCCCAGCAGACAAACACTTCCAGAAAAAAATATCTTTGTTGAGCCTTTCAAGGGAGCCAATTTAGTTAGTAGCTCATTGTATTCTATGATTCTATCTAATCCAATATGTTAGTAATCACCAGGGTCCAAGGCTCACACTCTTGAATAGGAGTGCAAACGAACCAAATAACTAACAAATAATTTATTAATTATTCAACTAATTATTCGGTCATATTTAATTTAATAATTTATTTAATACTAAATAAATAATATTTAGTATTCGAGTTTTTTAATAAATAAAATTTAACTAGATGTATATTTAATTCATTCGTTTATCAAATATTCGTTTAAAATTTGATCATTTATAATTTGTATTATTATGGATATTATGTAATATTTTAACGCCCACTTACATTTATATTAATTTCTATAATACTAAAATTTGAGATGGCTAATAAATCTAAATCATTTTCTAATGATATATATATAATATATATATATATATATATATATATATATATATATATATATATATATAATATATATATATATATATATAATATGAGAAAAAATGGAGAAAACTTGGTACCAAGCTACTTTGGTAGTGAGGTGTCGAATCTTGTCCATACATCACACCTTGAAAATAGAGCCTCAAGTACACTTCACCAATTCCAATGTAGATGTATGGGAGAAGATTAGGCCACGCTCACTACAAAGCTACTTGGTACCAAGTTTCTCCATTTCTCTCTCTCTCTCTCTCTCTCTCTCTCTATATATATATCATATAACTATATATATATATATATATATAATATATATATACTATATATATATAAAGAGAGGAGAGGGAGAGATTGGAGAAACTTGGGTACAAATTAGCCTTCGGTTAGTTAGGTGGCCTAATCTTGTCAATACATCCTACATTGAATTGTGGAAGTGTACTTGAGGCGCCTATCTTGCAAGGTGTGAATGTATGGGACAAGATTCAGGGCGACCTCCACTACCAAGTATCTTGGTGACCCGGAAGTTTCTCCAATTGTCTCTCTCTCTCTCTACTGCTCTAGCGTGATAGTATTATATACTAGATATAGTTATATTATATATATATATATATCATATAGCTATATAATATATATATTATATTATGAGAGAGAGAGAGAGGAGAGGTAAACTTATGTCAACACTTAAGTGGACACAAGAGCATTTGTCGCACCCGGAAACTTTCTATCCATTCATATATATATATATATATATATATATATATATATATATATATATATATATATATATATATATATATATATATAATAATAAGTCTCTCTATCTTGGCATAGATCGCTTAGGTATCAATCATGGATAGAAAGTTTAGTGGATGATTCACGTTAAGTTAGCACATAAGGAATTTTCTCTCTCTCTCTCTCTTCTCCTCATATATATATAATATAACTAATATTACTATATAATATATATATATATATATGAGAGCACGGGCGAGAGTGAGTGAGAGAGACGAGAGAGATATATATGTCAACCTTAAGTGAAACCATCGCACATAAACTTTCTATCCCATGATGATACCTAGGTATCTATGTAAGTATGAAGAGGACTTTTTATATATAATAACTATAAAAAAATAATTTTTATTTATAAATTTAAATATTATTAAAAATTAAGCTCTTTAGCAGAATTTGTCATTCGATAAGTATTCATGAATATTCATGAATATTTATCAAATGTTAAATATTCGAATTTGAGTTCGAAAAACTCCAGACATAGATATTGGAGTTTAGGTTTGAATTCGATAATTTTATAAATACAAATATCTTAGTATTTGATTTGATTCATTATCTACTAGCCCTACTCCTTCCCTCTAATGTGTAGAAGTGACAAACACGGCGAAGAATAGCTCAGGAAACAAGCAGAAAGCTGTCAGGCAGCTTGACGGTCAACCGTGAGATCAGCTGCGGTCGACTGGCAAACGTGCACACTACAGGGTGCATTTTGGGACTTACGTCCGGTCGACCTCGGCGTCAAGTGCGGTCGACCGCGATTCGGGTCTAGGCTTGAGCTTTTGTTTTCTGATCCGTTTTGTTTTGTATTGATATATAACCCTAAAGCTGATTAACTAGGGTTAAGCAAGGATGAATTGAGCAGACTTTTGAGAGAATATTGTGCATCCTTTTATGGGAGAATTGTGAGAGGTTTAGAGAGCTTAGGGTTTTGAGTGATTTTGTAATACTATTTGTATTTCTCTTTATCTCTAATAGTAAGAACTCCCCCCTTCTTGCCCCGTGGACGTAGGCAACTTGCCGAACAATGTAAAATTCGTTTGTCTTGTTGTGGTTGTGATTTGTGCTTGTGTTTTAGTTGTGATCTTTCTCATTCTTGTTCGTGCACTACTTGGCTTTCGAGCTTCGCTGCGTACAAGTAGTATCAGAGCTTCGGGTTTGGCTTGGGGCTTGTTCGAAAGATTCGCTGAAGGATTCTTACTTGGAGAGTTAGATCTACAACATGGGAGAAGCAAGCACATCGGAGTCATCTCTTACGAAGGCGATATAGAGTTTGAGAATCAATAACACTAAGATTGATGTTTCAAAGTTCGATGGCAAGATCAAATTCGGTTTGTGGAGGTACTAGGTGATGGATGTGTTGGATGCACATGAGGAGACTCTTGAGTTACAAAAGAAACCTGAAGACATGAAGGACAAAGTTTAGAAGAAGATGAATAATAGGGCTTGTGGAGTTATTCGGTCATGCTTGACGCCGGATCTTATTTATGATATGATGAACGAGACGTCGACGAAGAGATTGTGGAAAATACTCAATGAGAAATATCTTACGAAGAGCATTGAGAATCAGCTTCACTAGAAGAAAAAGTTTTACCACTTCAAGATGAAGAGGAGAGTTTCCATTAAGGAGCATGTAAATAACTTCATGAAGTTACTTTCAGATATGGCTAATGTGGACATCATGGTTGAGGATGAAGACAAGGAGAAGCTACTTTTGTGTTCGTTGTCAGGGGATGATTATGATACGTTTGTTCTCACTATGATCAAAGGAAGAACTACTGTTAGTTACAAGGAGGTAACCTCAGCATTGGTGAACTATGAGTTGAGGAAGAGTGATGACAAACCCTCCGAGAAGGCATCGGGAGATGCATTTGCAGTTCGAGGCCGTAGTCCAAACCGCTGGCAAATCAACCGCTCAAAATCGAAAAATAGAGGTGGCTATAAGAGTATTGGTAGAAATCAATGTCGTTTTTGTAAAGAAGAGGGACATTGGAAGATCGATTGCCCAAAGTTGAAGGACAAAGTCGGGAAGAACAAGGAGAAAGTTGTACAAGCTTCAGAAGTGAATGTTGCAAAAGCAGTTGAAGAACATTCAGATCCAGATTCTTCGGGCTATTCGTGCCCTACACTACCGCCAGTTTGCTATACAGACTCCACTGAGTGGATGTTAGATTTAGGAGCCACATAGCATATTAACCCGAGGAAGGATTGGTTCTCCAGCTTTGAGGAGCTAGAAAGAGGGGGTGTCGTGCTTATGGGTAATGATCACGTATGTCCTATTGGTGGTATTGGTTCAGTCCGGATCAGGATACATGACGGAGTGGTTAGGGAGTTGAAAAACGTGAGGTTCGTGTCATAGTTGACAAAGAACATCATTTCTCCTGGTACTTTGGAGGCAACAGGTTATCAGGTTACCTTAGAGGATGCTACTGTGAAGGTCACGAAGGTTCTATGGTGGAGATGCGAGGTGTCAGGAAAAATAACCTATACTACTTGAAAGGTAAGACAGTTATATGGGGTCTTATAACTTATATCACTACAGAGGAGAAGACTACCAGGTTATGGCACAGGCATTTAGAACACACTGGTGATAAGTCCCTACAGATATTGGTAAAATAGAGGCTATTGAAAGGTGTAAAAACCTGCAAGATGGAGCTGTGTGAGCATTGTGTACTTGGAAAGAAAACTATAGTGAAGTTCGTTATCGCTATTCACAACACCCAAGGTATATTGGATTACATTCAAACAGATGTTTGGGTCCCTTTCAAGCAGACATCACTTGGTGGGGCAAACTATTTTATCACTTTCATTGATGACTATTTCAGGAGAAATTGGGTATATAAAAAGAAGCATAAACATGAGGTTCTGGATATTTTTCTGGAGTTGAAGAAGAAAGTGGAGCTGCAGACAGGTAGAAAGGTGAAGACTCTTCATTCAGATAACGGTAGAGAGTACAAGAGTGATCCATTTCTGTAGTTTTATCGGGATCACAGTATTAGGTGATACTTCACAGTTCGAGAGACACCGTAAAAGAATGAGGTGACTGAGAGATTGAACCGTATATTGCTGGAGAAGGTGCCATGTATGATGACACAGAGTGGATTTCCTAGATCCTTTTGGGCCAAGGCGTTAGTTTATGCGAGCCATCTCGTTAATAGGTTGCCGTGCACTACGATACATGGGAAGACTCCTATGGAGTGTTAGTCTGGTTCGGTGGCTAGTGACCATGAATCGCTTTGGATATTCGGGTGTCTTGCTTATTATCATGTCAATGATGAAAAATTGAATCCGAGGGTGAGGAAAGCAGTCTTTGTAGGATTTAGAAAATGTGTTAAAAGCTTCAAGTTATGGCATCTACATGACAAGAAGATAGTCATTAGCAGAGATGTCACATTTGATGAGGTTTACATGATGAGACCACAAATTCCTCGATAGGTGGAGGAAGACCAGATTAGTAGGATATCGCAGTAGGTGGAGGATGATGTGACTCCACCCACTCCAGATAGCATTATATCCATTAAGGCTCCTGCAGAGGTGGCACTGGAAGGAGATGTGATGACAAACGGGGATTTGAAGGATACAGTGGATAGTGAGACTCAAGAGCAGGGTCATGTTCAGGAGTCTATTGCAGCAAATAGACCTAGAAGGATAATTCGCCGGCCAACTAGATACAATAATATCATGGTTGCATATGCTTTATCAGTGGAGGTCATTGATGATATAGTTCCTTCTACATTCAGGAAGGCAGAGTCTAGCTCTGATTCGATTCGGTGGAAGGAAGCTATGGAGGAGGAGATGCGGTCTCTTCAGAAGAACAAAACTTAGGAACTTACAAAGCTACCTAAGGGAAAGAAAGTTATTGGTTACAAGTGGGTATATGTGAAGAAAGAGGGATCTTTTATTGGGGACATTAGGGACAAAGCCAGATTGGTTGCCAAGGGATATACACAGCTTGAGGGTGTTGATTACAACGAGATATTTTCACCCATTGTGAAGCATTCGCCGATTCAGATTTTATTGGCATTGGTGGCACAACTAGATTTCGATGGTCCAGATGGATGTTAAGACAATCTTTCTCTATAGAGATTTAGATGATGAGATCTACATAACGCAACCATTGGGATTCAAAGCTACAGGAAAGGAAGATTTAGTGTGCAAGCTGAAAAAGTCTCTTTATAGTTTGAAGCAATTGTCGCGACAGTGGTATAAGAGATTCAACATCTTCATGATTGACCATGGATACACGAGGAGCCCATATGACCCATGTATTTATATGCACAAGCTATAGGATGGTGAGTATATTTATTTGTTATTATATGTTGATGATATGCTTATTGCTTCCAGGAAATCTTCGGATATTCGAAAGTTAAAAAACGAGCTGTCATCCGAGTTTGAGATGAAGGATCTTGGAGAAGCTAAGAAGATATTGGGTATGGAGATCGAGAGAGACAGGATGAAGGGGAGATTGAAGCTTACGCAGAGGAGTTACTTGCAGAAGATGTTGAAGAAATTCAGCTTTGATGGTAATGCAAAGGCTGTAAGTACTCCATTGGCTCCTCACTTTAAGCTTTCAGCTAATATGTCACTTGTTTCAGTTGAGAATAAAGATTACATGTTAAAGGTTCCATATGCTAGTGCGGTGGGTAGCTTGATGTATGCAATATTGTGTACAAGGCTAGATTTTTCACAGGCCATGAGCATGGTATCGGCGTACATGCACGACCCCGGGAAGGGTTATTGGGAGACCGTAAAGTGGATTCTACGGTATATTAAAGGCACCGTGGATGTTTGTTTGATTTTTCAGAAGAATGAGAAGAATGAGCAGGATTGTATTGGCTATGTGGATTCAAATTATGTGAGGGATCTTGACAAGCGCTGGTCTACTTCAGGATATGTATTTACATTGGCAGGAGCACCGGTATGTTAGAGATGTACACTTCGGTCTACAATGGCTTTCTCTACTAAAGAGGCGGGGTATATGGTAGTGACTAAAGCTGTTAAGGACGCTTTGTGGTTGTATGGATTGTTGGAGGACTTGGGGACTATACAGAAGACCATTCGGGTATATTGTGATAGCATGTTGGCTATCTAGTTGGTAAAGAACCAGGTTTATCATGCACGCACGAAGCATATTGATGTCAGATTCCACTTTGTTCGTGAAGTTTTGGATGATGGAGACGTCATATTGGAGAAGATCCATATGATAACCCTGTGGATATGTTGACCAAAGTTATTTCAGGTGTGAAATTTGGTCATTGTTTGAAGCTGTTGAACATTCTTCAATGTTGAGGGTATTTGGAGGCCATTAGGGTGAACTACGTTTGGCTTGATTCCTTAGGCAAGAGGATACGTAGGCAGTCTTTTTCGATGCAGGCGGGTTGGATTTGTTGATTTCGTTAAGGAAGATTGTTTGAGCTCTCGATTAGGTTCCCGCCTTGTTGTGGATTGAATCCGTTGTCATGGGTTAATTCCACTTCGTACTGGACGCAACAAGTGGGACATTTGGATGTTTTTGTGTTGGCTCAGTTTGTTAGACCGTAGAGGGGGGTGATTAGGGTCTTATGCTAATCTAATCCGATTATATGCCAATTAAAATTAATTAATAAGTTATCCTAGCAAGTATAAAATACAACAATATTTGTAAACTAGGATAAGCAATATGAACAACAATATATATCCTAATAATGAGATATAGGCAATGTATGTGCAAGGATATATAAACAACACAAGGGTAGATAATCTAAACAAGATAGTGGATGATATAGTAATGAGCAATTGCACAATGGCGATATAAGATGAATGCAAAAACAAATACGCCAAAGACAAACTCAAACAAGCAATATGATCACGGAGTTCGGACCTTCCGTCCTACGTCTCCGCTCCCTACTCCCGGGGAGAAATCCACTATCAACCGGGTTTTCTACGTTCACCTGAACAACGTTTACACCTCACACTCGGTTTTCTAGCTAACCGAAAACTTTACAATCAACACACTATTGTAATCCCACTCTACACCCACTAAGTGTTGGACCTAGCCGTGTCTCCCTCAAGTACTCAATTATATAATGTATGCAATCACAATAAGCTCAAGTGGGTGTGTGTAACAATGAGATAATATAATCAAATCTAAACTCAATATAAAAAACTAGCTTTAAAGAATGATAATCAAATAACTAAGCAAATGTAAAGCTAGATAGAGTTTTAAAAACATCTCCAATAGATGACAAGATGGAGAGATGGAGATTGAAGCCCAAACAAGAAGATGATCTCCTCCACTTGTGAAAACTTCTTCATAAACCAAAACAAACACTAACACACTTAAACCCTTGTTTAAAACTCTTTAAACTTGTTTAAAACATTTCTTAAGTGCCCTTAGAAGTATGAGGGCATGGATTATATATAGGCTCATGAAACAAGTCCAAAAACCCAAGAAAACCAAGCAAAAAGATAAAATAATGGATATATATAAAGCTGGAAAATATAGCCGTTAGCTACAGTAACCAACCTACAGAGACATTTCCGGTCGACCGGAGTACTGTAGCAGTATGCAGCTGTTTTGTAAAATAAATTTAAAATAGTAAATTAACTCTAAAAATTCTGAAATTATGTAGGAATGTTCTAGACATGTAGAATAACATGTTAGAGAAAGAATTTCTGAATTTAAACTTGTTTAAAACATTTCTTAAGTGCCCTTAGAAGTATGAGGGCATGGATTATATATAGGCTCATAAAACAAGCCCAAAAACCCAAGAAAACCAAGCAAAAAGATAAAATAATGGATATATATAAAGCTGGAAAATATAGCCGTTAGCTACAGTAACCAACCTCCAGAGACATTTCCGGTCGACCGGTCCGGTCGACCGGAGTACTGTAGCAGTATGCAGCTGTTTTGTAAAATCAATTTAAAATAGTAAATTAACTCCAAAAATTCTGAAATTATGTAGGAATTTTCTAGACATGTAGAATAACATGTCAGAGAAAGAATATATGAAAAATCTTTTCCCAGTTGAGAGAAATAAATATTTGAACACAAATTTACAGTTTCTGAAAAACTGTTAACATATACGATTTTGTAAAATCAATTAGGCACAGTAAATCAACTCCAAAAATAGTAAAATTTTGAGTAAAGTTTCTAAACATATAGATAAACATGTCAAAGAAAGAATTTCTTGAATATCATTTCCCATTTATGAAAACGCATCTGTTTTGTAAAACATGCACGAACATGCACGAATGAAAAACATGATTTTGTAAATTCCATTAAACATAACAAATCAATTCCAAACTTGATGAAACTTTGCGAAATGTTTGTAAACATGAAAACAAACATGTTAGAAAAAGAATTTCTCAAATTGAATTTCCATTTGTGAAAACTCATGTATTTTGCAAGTATGTCCAAAACATGAAAACCCAAAACCATGCATGTATATATATAACTATATATATACATAGAAACCAAATACGTGTGTGTATATGATACTGAGCTTAAGGTACTTAACACACATAATATAAAACCTAAACTAGATTACCCAAGCCGATCTTGATCTTCAATAAGCTTGACTTGGTAAACTTTGCGGAAGAAGCTTGTAATTGGATCTTTAACTTGAATTGACGTTGCTTCACTCCACAATTCCTCCAACCTCCATTTAATATAATCGTTAAGGCTCGATTCCATCCATTCTCCAACTCGTTGTTTGCCTAGAATAAATACGAAAACACAAACACTAGACAAGCAACATTAGAAGTAAATTGTTTGTTAAACATCATCAGAACTAGAAGGCCAACACAGTTTTGGGAGAAACTTCACTGAGGTGAAGATTTGTAGAAGTGACGAACACGATGAAGAACAGCTCAGGAAACAAGCAGGAAACTGTCAGGCAGCTTGACGGTCGACTGCGAGATCAACTGCGGTAGACCAGTAAACATGCACACTACAGGGTGCATTTTCGAACTTCTGTCTTGTCGACCGTGGTGTCAAGCGCGGTCGACCGCGAACTCTATAATCGATTTTCCCAGTTTCTGTCATTCTGTCCGGTCGACTGCGGAGTCAAGTGCGATCGACCGCGACTCGGGTCTGGGCCTAGGCTTTTGTTTTCTGACCCGTATTGTTTTGTATTGATATATAACCCTAAACCTAATTAATTAGGGTAAAGCAAGGACGATTTGAGCAGACTTTTGAGAGAGTATTGTGCATCCTTTTGTGAGAGAATTGTGAGTGGTTTGGAGAGCATTGTTTTAGGGTTTTGAGTGATTTTGTAATACTATTTGTATTTCTCTTTATCTCTAATAGTAAGAACTCTCCCCCTTCTTGCCCCGTGGACGTAGACAACTTGCCGAACTACGTAAAATTCATTTGTCTTGCTGTGGTTGTGATTTGTGCTTGTGTTTTTGTCACGCCCCGCTTCCCAAAATACCGGAGAATCGGAACGTGAACAAGCCCGCGACGTATTAGATTGAGGAGAATAAATAAGAATAAATATTTCTTCTCAACCTAATATGCTAAGCATCAATAAATAAATGCAAAGACATAGGTCCCCGATCACAGATAGTGAGATTATAATAAACAACTCAGAACAGAATATCCATATCACAAGTGAATATCATCCGAGATATAATATTCGGGTCAACATGCCCTTATACAAAACTATCTGAACAAATGAATATTGAAGAGATACAAAAATACATCGATCAATGGAAAAAGAAAGAACTACAAAAATAAACTGGAACTATCAAAGAATAGGCTTCGACTCCTTCTTCTGCTCGGTCTGCTAGGCACTCATGCTGAGAATCCTCTGGCTCCTGCAGTCTGACGTACACCAGAGAAAACAGGTGTACGTCAGGTGCATGGCGCACGGCAAGACCCGACCCCACAAATAAAATAGAACAAACGAAAACCAAAGCAGAAATCGATACGATAAAAGAAATAACAAAAGAACGTACAACTAAAAACCCCAAATCAACATGAAAACACTACTAAATCATGATAACATAAAGCATCCAGAATCGATCAGGTAACGAGATCATGTAGCTAGCGATTAGTTTAATCATCCAAGTAACAAGGGCATACAATATATAGAATTAATACCTAAAAATCTACAACATGAGACGTAGTACGTCGAGTGAAATAATCCAAATAAGGAAACCCTCATGTATATACCATATGTCTCGAATTGTAAATAATTAAATATTAATCCCGATCTATGTATGAAAAGAACAACACTGGTCTACATCTCAACAAAACTAACAAAGTCCACCATAAAGCACACAAGCATATTATTCTTGTTTTACATGTTATTTGAATTGGGAAAGAATATTTTGGGGCCGCCTTCAAGTCAAGTATTGGCCCTCTGGCCCATATATATAACACTCACGATATCACGATAACAGGAAAGCGTTGTGCCCGTTTATATACATGCTATATTCTCCGTCCAATTCCCCTTTATAACCCCATGTTGTCATATTAATTACGCAACTATACATGAAATATTATGCACTAGCCACGGAGTTCCCGTGGAACGACTTTTGTAAAACTATAAAAATAAATGTGACCCACAACACGTCCGATCAAGAGTACATCGTCTAGTCAATGCTATAATAGTAATAATCAAGGAAACCTCATACCGGGATATCGATATCGAGGGAACTCAGAACTCCTCACATCGGGATATCGATGTCGAGCGAGCATAGCTATGCTTTGAAGCACGCTTATAAATTATACTTTTAACAGAAGTCGTCTTCATGTACAGTCTCTCCTATTGGGTAACAACTAAGTGATAAAACAACAAGCTTCCACACAGCTATTCATGTCAAGCAATCCTACGCAGGTAATAACATATAACAGACTAATCTAATTAATTAACTCATAACAGATCTAGAAATTGAATGAAGAGTCACATAATAATTTACGATAAAAATAAGAATTAAAATAAAATAATTAAGGTTCAGGATCTTGCCTGCGAGGCCAATGGGGCCTGTCGACGATGTGGCGACGGTGCTACGGAGATGGATCTGGACTGAAGGGGGTTGCGACGTCAGCGGGAAGAGGTAACGATGACGGATCTGACAGTTGACTTGTGGAGGTGGACGGCGATATCGGTGACGGGTTTGACGGCACAGGGATCTCAGTGGGGCTACGAGACGAGGTTGTCGTCAGCGGAAGGGGTCGCCGCGACTGTCGACCGCGACGCGGCGAAACGAGGGGACGGTGCGGCCAGGTCGGCGTGGTCGTCAGCCTCGAGCATTTGCTGGTCGCTCAGGAGGTCTGGCACGGCTCCGACAGGGCTTATCGGGTTGCTGTAGGCAGGTTGAGGTCGTGTTGGCTTCCGTGCGTGGAGGCTAAGCTCAAGGGCCGGCAAAAGGGGTTGGCGCCAAGACGCGCGGCGTCGGCTTGTGTTTCCGTCGGCAGGCATTGCGGGTGCGGGCAGGAGAGAGGAGAGGGTCGGCAGGAACAGCGAGGTTTGCGGGGCTACGGGGGCAGCGAGGTGGAGACACAGCCGCTGGACCGTTCGGTGGTTAGAGGCGGACCGCGATGCCGTGATCTCGTCCGAGGGCGGAAGCAAGCGGCGACGGGAGCATGGGGCTCGGCTAGGGTCGGGGTCTGGTTGGGAGCCCTTGGAGGGA
>NC_033794.1:67365179-67392401 GCF_001876935.1 Asparagus officinalis | reverse complement strand
CGGCGAAGCCAACATCGGGTGTTTGGGCGAAGAAAGTTTGGAACACGGTGGTCTGGCCGGGTGTCGGGCTCTTGGGATTTCGTCGGCCGACCGGCGTTGTTGAAGAGAAAGAGAGAGAGTTGAAGAGAGAGAGAGAGAGAGGAGATATAATAGGGGCAACGACTCTATAAATGAAAACAAGAGAGGGTTTGGGTTATATATATATATAGTATATTATTAGGGTTAGAGTTTAAACCGAAAATAATTAAAATAAATAATTATGGGTATTTAAAAATTAAATTAATTATAGAATAATTATCTACAAATAAAAACATATATGTTGTGCTAATACAATAGTTGATACGAAATAGCCAAAATATACACATATTGTACAATTAAACGAGAATAATTAATAACAAAAATATATTTACTTACATTTAAAATCAAATAATTATGAAATAATTATATACACGGTAAAACGTACCAGTTGTACTAATACGATAGCTAATACGTAATAATTAAAATAATACAATAATTTGCACAAATAATATGTAATTAATAATTCAACATAATACACGAAATAATACATAATATTAACAATAATATAACATATTATTTAAAATAATACGTAATAGTATCGATAACATAACAAATTAATTCTAGAAATTTTTTACAGCACAAAATAAATTTATAAATATTAAAATCATTTAAATAATATAAATTTGGACTTTTAAATCATAAAAAATTCTAGAAAATCGAGAAAATATAATTACTTTTTTAAAAATAATAATTAAATATTTTAAAATACCAAAAAATTATTTTAACTAGTATCAAAATTTATGGTCCTTACATTCTACCCCCCTTAAAATAAATTCCGCCCTCAGAATTAAACCCAATGACAGAGATATAGAACGAAAGTGGTTACTCGCAAAATGACGAGACAAGAAACAAGAAACAATGGGAAGTTACGAGATAAGAAATAGTGGGAATATCCGGAGTCAAAAGTGATAAGATAGGGACGAAACAAAATCTATCTAGAAAATAGGATAAGAGCTCAAGATTAGTCTAATGGATGAAATCATGATATGCGTCTAAGTTGTCCACTATATTCTTACTAGTGAGGACTCGGGACCGTGACCTACATGGGCCACCAAAAAAACCTGTCATGCCCCGCTTCCCAAAATACCAGGGAATCGGAACATGAACAAGCCTGCGACGTATTAGATTAAGGAGAATAAATAAGAATAAATATTTCTTCTCAACCTAATACGCTAAGCGTCAAGAAATAAATGCAAAGGCATAAGTCCCCGATCACAGATAGTGAGAATATAATAAACAACTCAGAACAGAATATCCATATCACAAGTGAATATCATCCGAGATATAATATTTGGGTCAACATGCCCTTATACAAAACTATCTGAACAAATGAATACCGAAGAGATACAAAAATACATCGATCAATAGAAAAAGAAAGAACTACAAAAGTAAACTGGAACTATCAAAGAATAGGCTTCGACTCCTTCTGCTCCGTCCGCTAAGCACTCATGTTGAGAATCCTCTGGCTCCTGCTGAACCTGTTCTTCCTCTAAGTCTGACGTATACTAGAGAAAACAGGTGTACGTCAGCGTGCATGGCACACGGCAAGACCCCACAAAGAAAATAGAACGAACAAAAATCCAATGCGAAAAACGATATGATAATAGAAACAACAAAAGAACGTACAACTAAAATTCACAAATCAACATGAAAACACTACTAAATCATGATAGCATAAAGCATCCAGAATCGATCAGGTAACGAGATCATGTAGCTAGCGATCAGTCTAATCTCCAAGTAACAGGGGCATACAATAGATGAAATTAATACCTAAAAATCTACAACATGAGACGTAGTACGTCGGGCGAAATAATCCAAACAAGGAAATCCTCATGTATATACAATATGTCTCAAATTATAAATAATTAAATATTAATCCCGATCTATATATGAAAATAACAACACTGGTCTACATCTCAACAAAACTAACAAAGTCTACCATAAAGCACACAAGCATATTATTCTTATTTTACATGTTATTTGAATTAGGGAATAATATTTTGATGTATATAATCGGGTCCCCGTAAACCTGTCTGGGGGCCGCCTTCAAGTCAAGTATTGGCCCTCTGACCCATATATATAACACTCACGATATCACGATAACAGGAAAGCGCTGTGCCCATTTATATACATGCTATATGCCACGGAGTTACCGTGGAACGATTTTTGTAAAACTATGAAAATAACCGTGACCCATAACACGTCCGATCAAGAGTGTATCGTCTAGTCAATGCTATAATAGTAATAATCAAGGAAACCTCATACTGGGATATCGATATCGAGGGAACTCGGGACTCCTCACATCAGGATATCGATGTCGAGCGAGTATAGCCATGCTTTGAAGCACGCTTATAAATCATACTTTTAACCAAAGTCGTCTTTATGTACAGTCTCTCCTATTGGGTAACAACTATGTGATAAAACAACAAGCTTCCACACAACTATTCATGTGAAGCAATCCCACGCAGGTAATAACATATCACAGATTAATCTAATTAATTAACTCATAACAGATCTAGAAATTGAATGATGAGTCATATAATAATTTATGATAAAACTAAGAATTAAAATAAAATAATCAATGTTCGGGATCTTGCCTGCGAGGCCAATGGGGCCTGTTGACGATGTGGCGGCGACGCTACAGAGATGGATCTGGACTGAAGGGGGTTGCGACGTCAGCGGGAGGAGGTAACAACGACGGATCTAACGGTTAACTTGTGGAGCTAGATGGTGGCATCGGCGACGGGTCCGACGGAACCATCAACTAATAAATGAAAAGACTAGGCTTCGACTTCTTCTTCTGCTCCGTTTACAAGGCACTCTTGCTGAGAATCCTTTGGCTCATGTTGAACCTGTTCTTCCTCTAAGTCTGACGTATACTAGAGAAAACAGGTGTACGTCAGCGTGCATGGCACACGGCAAGACCCCACAAAGAAAATAGAACGAACAAAAATCCAATGCGAAAAACGATATGATAATAGAAACAACAAAAGAACGTACAACTAAAATTCACAAATCAACATGAAAACACTACTAAATCATGATAGCATAAAGCATCCAGAATCGATCAGGTAACGAGATCATGTAGCTAGCGATCAGTCTAATCTCCAAGTAACAGGGGCATACAATAGATGAAATTAATACCTAAAAATCTACAACATGAGACGTAGTACGTCGGGCGAAATAATCCAAACAAGGAAATCCTCATGTATATACAATATGTCTCAAATTATAAATAATTAAATATTAATCCCGATCTATATATGAAAATAACAACACTGGTCTACATCTCAACAAAACTAACAAAGTCTACCATAAAGCACACAAGCATATTATTCTTATTTTACATGTTATTTGAATTAGGGAATAATATTTTGATGTATATAATCGGGTCCCCGTAAACCTGTCTGGGGGCCGCCTTCAAGTCAAGTATTGGCCCTCTGACCCATATATATAACACTCACGATATCACGATAACAGGAAAGCGCTGTGCCCATTTATATACATGCTATATTCTCCGTCCAATTCTCCTTTATAACCCCATGTTGTTATATTATTTACGCAACTGTACATGAAATATTATGCACTAGCCACGGAGTTACCGTGGAACGATTTTTGTAAAACTATGAAAATAACCGTGACCCATAACACGTCCGATCAAGAGTGTATCGTCTAGTCAATGCTATAATAGTAATAATCAAGGAAACCTCATACTGGGATATCGATATCGAGGGAACTCGGGACTCCTCACATCAGGATATCGATGTCGAGCGAGTATAGCCATGCTTTGAAGCACGCTTATAAATCATACTTTTAACCAAAGTCGTCTTTATGTACAGTCTCTCCTATTGGGTAACAACTATGTGATAAAACAACAAGCTTCCACACAACTATTCATGTGAAGCAATCCCACGCAGGTAATAACATATCACAGATTAATCTAATTAATTAACTCATAACAGATCTAGAAATTGAATGATGAGTCATATAATAATTTATGATAAAACTAAGAATTAAAATAAAATAATCAATGTTCGGGATCTTGCCTGCGAGGCCAATGGGGCCTGTTGACGATGTGGCGGCGACGCTACAGAGATGGATCTGGACTGAAGGGGGTTGCGACGTCAGCGGGAGGAGGTAACAACGACGGATCTAACGGTTAACTTGTGGAGCTAGATGGTGGCATCGGCGACGGGTCCGACGGCTCGGGTCTTTTAGCGGGGCTCGGGCGCTTGTCGTTACGGAGGGGTCATTGAGAAGTCGACGGCGCAAGCAAGGGGGCATGCAGCGCTGGCGGAGCTCAGAATCTGCGATCGCCGGTTGGCGGCTCGACAGGGCTGTCGGTGCTGTAGGAGGTCCGAGGTCACTGCTGCAGCGTGGAGCTGGCGCAGGGGCGGCGGGAAGGGTGGGACGGTGCCACGGGTGAAGCTAGGTCGTCGGCCGGGCTGGCCGACAAGAGAGGGAGAGGGTGGGAGGACAGCCGTTGGTTACGGGGTTTGCGGGCCGGGCGCAGGGGAGGTGAGTCAGGCCGCCTAGATTATAGTGGTTGGAGCGGACGCAGCTAGCGCGGTGGTGATCTCGTGGAGGCGGCAGCAAGCTCGCGACGGGAAGATGGCTCGGGCTCTGGTCGGTCGGGTCTGGCTGGAAGTCGAGGAGCGGAGCTCTGGTGGGGCCATGCTCGCGACAGTAGATCGCGGGTGAAAGCTTCAAGATGGCGGGCGGTGATCGGCGAGGTGGAGGTAAGTGGGCTGCTGTCGGTCTGAGCCGCGCGCGGGGATGGCAGAGTGACGTCAGAGGAGGAGCTCGATCTTGGGCTTGGCGAGACGACACAGGTCGGTTGCGTGAGAGTGGAGCGCGGTGTCTGGGCGACATAGGGTCTTGACTTCGCCGGCTCGACGAAGACGAAGGTGGGCGACGGTCTGAGTGTTGAAAGAGGGAGAGAGAGAGAGAGATGAGATGAGAGAGAGAGAGAAGAGGACCGTTGTGTGTTGAAAGAGAGAGAGAGAGAGGAGGTTATATATATATATATATATATATATATATATATATATATATATATATATATATATATATATATATATATATATATATATATATATATATATATATATATATATATATATATATATATATATATATATATATATATATATATATATATATATATATAGTATAATATTAGGGTTAGAGTTTAAAATGAAAATAATTAAAATAAATAATTACGAGTATTTAAAAGTTAAACTAATTACAGAATAATTATCTACAAATAAAAACGTACATGTTATGCTAATACAACAGTTGATACGAAATAGCCGAAATATACACATATTGTATAATTAAACAAGAATAATTAATAATAATAATATATTTACTTATATTTAAAATCAAATAATTATGGAACAATTATATACACAGTAAAACGTACCAGTTGTACTAATACGATAGCTAATACGCAATAATTAAAATAATATAATAATTTGCACAAATAATACGTAATTAATAATTCAACATAATACACGAAATAATACGTAATAGTAATAATAATACAACGTATTATTTAAAATAATACATAATAGTACCGATAACATAACAAATTAATTCTAAAAATTTTTTACCTCACAAAATAAATTTATAAATATTAAAACTATTTAAATAATATAAAATTTAGACTTTTAAATCATAAAAAATTCTAAAAAATCGAGAAAAATACAATTACTTTTTCACAAATAATAACTAAATATTTTAAAATACCAAAAAATTATTTTAACTAGTATCAAAATTCATGGTCCCTACAGTATTAGTTGTGATCTTTCTCATTCTTGTTCGTGCACTATTTGGATTTCGAGCTCCGCTACGTACAAGTAGTATCAGAGCTTCGGGTTTGGCTTGGGGCTTGTTCGAAAGATTCGCTGAAGGATTCTTACTTGGAGAGTTAGATCTACAACATGGGAGAAGCAAGCACATCGGAGTCGTCTCTTCCGAAGGCAATACAGAGTTTGAACATCAATAATACTAAGATTGATATTTCGAAGTTCGATGGCAAGATCAATTTCAGTTTGTGGAGGTGCTAGGTGATGGATGCGTTGGATGCACAAAATTTGGAGAAGACTCTTGAGTTACAAAAGAAACCTGAAGACATGAAGGATAAAGTTTAGAAGAAGATGAATAATAGGGCTTGTGGAGTTATTCGGTCATGCTTGACATTGGATCTTATTTATGATATGATGAACGAGATATCAACGAAGAGATTGTGGGAAACACTCAATGAGAAGTATCTTACGAAGAGCATTGAGAATCAGCTTCACTTGAAGAAAAAGTTTTACCAGTTCAAGATGAAGAGGGGAGTTTTCATTAAGGAGCATGTAAATAACTTCATGAAGTTACTTTCAAATATAGCTAATGTGGACATCATGGTTGAGGATGAAGACAAGGAGAAGCTACTTTTGTGTTCGTTGCTAGAGGATGATTATGGTACATTTGTTCTCACTATGATCAATGGAAGAGCTACTATTAGCTACAAGGAGATAACCTCAACATTGGTAAACTATAAGTTGAGGAAGAGTGATGACAAACCCTCCGAGAAGGCATAAGAAGATGCATTAGCAGTTGGAGGCTGTAGTCCAAACCACCGCCAAGTCAACCGCTCAAAATCAAAAAATAGAGGTGGCTATAAGAGTATTGGTAGAAATCAATGTCGTTTTTGTAAAGAAGAGGGACATTGGAAGATCGATTGCCCAAAGTTGAAGGACAAAGGTGGGAAGAACAAGGAGAAAGTTGTACAAGCTTCAGAAGTGAATGTTGCAAAAACTGTTGAAGAACATTCAGATTCAGATTCTTCGGGCTATTCGTGTCCTACACTACCGCTGGTTTGCTATACAGACTCCACGGAGTGGATGTTGGATTCAGGAGCCACATATCATATTTACCTGAGGAGGGATTAGTTCTCCAGCTTTGAGGAGCTAGAAAGAGGGGATGTCATGCTTATGGGTAATGATCACGTATGCCCTATTGGTGGTATTGGTTCAGTCCGGACATGCTTATGGGTAATGATCACGTATGCCCTATTGGTGGTATTGGTTCAGTCCGGATCAGGATGCATGACGGAGTGGTTAGGGAGTTGAAAGAAGTGAGGTTCGTGTCATAGTTGATAAAGAACATCATTTCTCCTGGTGCTTTGGAGGCACAATGTTATCAGGTGACCTTAGAGAATGCTACTGTGAAGGTCACGAAAGGTTCAATGGTAGAGATGCGAGGTGTCAGGGAAAACAACCTATACTACTTGAAGGGCAAGACAGTTACATAGGGTCTGACAACTTCTATCACTATAGAAGAGGACACTACTAGCTTATGGCATAGGTATTTAGAACACACTGGTGATAAGTCCCTACAGACATTGACGAAATAGGGGCTATTGAAAGGTGCAAAAACTTGCAAGATGAAGCTGTGTGAGCATTATGTACTTGGAAAGAAAACTATAGTGAAGTTCGTTATCGCTATTCACAACACCCAAGGTATATTGGATTACATTCACACATAATTTGGGTCCCTTCCCCAAGCACACATCACTTGGTAGGGCAAACTATTTTGTCAGTTTCATTAATGACTATTTCAGGAGAAATTGGGTATATACAAAGAAGCATAAACATGAGGTTCTGGATATTTTTCTGGAGTGGAAGAAGAAAGTGGAACTGCAGACAGGTAGAAAGGTGAAGACTCTTCGTTCAGATAACGGTAGAGAGTACAAGAGTGATCCATTTCTGTAGTTTTGTCGGGATCACGGTATTAGGTGATACTTCATAGTTCGAGAGACACCGTAAAAGAATGAGGTGACTGAGAGATTGAACCGTATATTGCTGGAGAAGGTGCCATGTATGATGACACAGAGTGGATTTCCTAGATCCTTTTGGGCCAAGCCGTTAGTTTATGCGAGCCATCTCGTTAATAGGTTGTCGTGCACTATGATACATGGGAAGACTCCTATGGAGTGTTAGTCTGGTTCGGTGGCTAGTGACCATGAATCGCTTCGGATATTCGGGTGTCTTGCTTATTATCATGTCAATGATGAAAAATTGAATCCGAGGGCGAGGAAAGCAGTCTTTGTAGGGTTTAGAAAATGTGTTAAAAGTTTCAAGTTATGTCATCTACATGACAAGAAGATAGTCATTTGCAGAGATGTCACATTTGATGAGGTTTACATGATGAGACCACAAATTCCTCGATAGGTGGAGGAAGACCAGATTAGTAGGATATCGCAGTAGGTAGCGAATAATGTGACTCCATCCACTCCAGATAGCATTATATCCATTAAGGCTCCTGTAGAGGTGGCACTGGAAGGAGCTGTGATGATAGACGAGCATTTGGAGGATACAGTGGATAGTGAGACTCAGGAGCAGGGTCATGTTCAGGAGTCTATTGCAGCAAATAGACCTAGAAGGATAATTCGCCGGCCAACTAGATACAATAATATCATGGTTGCATATGCTTTATCAGTGGAGGTCATTGATGATATGGTTCCTTCTACATTCAGGGAGGCAGAGTCTAGCTCTGATTCGATCAGGTGGAAGGAAGCTATGGAGAAGGAGACGCGGTCTCTTCGGAAGAACGAAACTTGGGAACTTGCAAAGCTACCTAAGGGAAAGAAAGTTATTGGTTGCAAGTGGGTATATGCGAAGAAAGAGGGATCTTCTATTGGGGACATTAGGTACAAAGTCAGATTGGTTACCAAGGGATATGCACAGCTTGAGGGCGTTGATTATAACGAGGTATTTTCACCCGTTATAAAGCATTCATCGATTCGGTTTTTATTGGCATTGGTGGCACAACTAGATTTGGATGGTCCAGATGGATGTTAAGAAAATCTTTCTCCACGGAGATTTAGATGATGAGATCTACATAACATAACCATTGGGATTCAAAGCTACAGGAAAGGAAGATTTAGTGTGCAAGCTGAAGAAGTCTCTTTATGGTTTGAAACAATCGCCGCGACAGTGGTATAAGAGATTCGACATCTTCATGATTGACCATGGATACACGAGGAGCCCATATGACCCATGTGTTTACATGCACAAGCTACAGGATGATAAAAACATTTATTTGTTATTATATGTTAATGATATGCTTATTGCTTCCAGGAAATCTTCGGATATTCGAAAGTTAAAAAACGAGCTGTCATCCGAGTTTGAGATGAAGGATCTTGGAGAAGCTAAGAAGATATTGGGTATGGAGATCGAGAGAGACAGGGTGAAGGGGAGATTGAAGCTTACACAGAGGAGTTACTTACAGAAGATGTAGAAGAAATTCAGCTTTGATGGTAATGCAAAGGCTGTGAGTACTCCATTGGCTCCTCACTTTAAGCTTTCAGCTAATATGTCACCTGTTTCAGTTGAGAATAGAGATTACATGTCGAAGGTTCTATATGCTAGTGCGGTGGGTAGCTTGATGTATGCTGTAGGCATATAAAATTGCTTATAGGTCCCTTAGCACAGCTCGGCACAAACCGACGAACCAACGACGCCGATTGTATCGCGGAATCGCACGCATTAGAACCGATCACATCCCTTCGCATTTGGAATCAATCCAAGTGATTAAGAGTTGACCATGTCAACGATGATCCAACCAAGGACTAACTTCGGACGAAGTCGGAGCGGATCGAAGTCGGAGATCGGTTTCTCGACTCGAACTCAGAGAACGGATTTACTGCTAATCAGGATCCAATTTATGCAGAATCAGGAATCGGATTTACTGCCTAATCACGAGTTCAATTTACTGTCAATCCAGGAATCAAGATTACGCCTATCTGATCCAGATACTGCTAACAGGATCCAGATTTACTGTAACAGGAATCACAATTTACTGCCCTAATCAGGATACGATTATTGCCTAAAATCAGGAATTCAGATTTACTGCCCTAATCAGGATCCAAGATGTTATGCAAATCAGAAACTGCTTCTTATACTCCGAAAAGTATACGAGTATAAACTGCTTCTTATACTCCGAAAAGTATACGAGTATAAACTGCTTCTTATACTCCGAAAAGTATACGAGTATAAACTGCTTCTTACTACTCCGAAAAGTATACGAGTATAAACTGCTTCTTATTACTCCAATAAGGTATACGAGTATAAACTATTCCCTATTTTTGTTGAGAAGTTTCTGGAGAATATTTTTCTAAAAATATTCTTAAGAATAACTCAACAACACTGCGCCGGACAACGCGTCACAAATAAAGACTCAACGCCAGCAATCGATGGTTAGTTATACGAGCTAAAGATTGAAAATCAGGAATCGACTTCAAAGTTCAAAATTCCGACAAACGGTCAGACAATAAATGCAGCACCAGAACCCTTACAGACATTCGACAAAGCACCGAATAGCCTGAAGGATTGAAGGAATCAAGAACAGAAGCCATTCCAAGGTCCCGTTACACCGACTGAAGGTGGGGACAATCATATCCAAAGTATTCCAGACTCTTCTATAAAAGAACGAGACTGAAATACTTTGGAGGGGGTATCTGTAGGCATATAAAATTGCTTATAGGTCCCTTAGCACAGCTCGGCACAAACCGACGAACCAACGAGGCGACGAGATCGACGAATCGCACGCAAGCAACGGAATACATCCGTTCGCATTTGGAATCAAGCCAAGTGTTAAAGAGTCAACGAGTGATCCAACCAAGGACAAACTCGGACGAATCACGATCGAATCAAGATCAGTTTCGGACTCGAACTCAGAAGCGGATTTACTGCCTAATCAGGATCCAGATTTACTGCCAAATCAGGAATCGGATTTACTGCCTAATCAGGATCCAGATTTACTGCCAAATCAGGAATCAGATTTACTGCCTAATCAGGATCCAGATTTACTGCTAAAACAGGAATCAGATTTACTGCCTAATCAGGATCCAGATTTACTGCCAAATCAGGAATCAGATTTACTGCCTAATCAGGATCCAGATTTACTGCCAAATCAGGAATCATATTTACTGCTTAATCAGGATCCAGATTTACTGCCAAATCAGGAATCAGATTTACTGCCAAACCGGGATCTAAATCAACCGAATCACGAGACCGGAAAAAACGGCAAAAACCACAACACCCAGAGGTGGCCGACAGTTGTCATTTCGCGGCCACCCAGAGGTGGCCGACAGTTGTCATTTCGCGGCCACCCAGAGGTGGCCGACAGTTGTCATTTCGCGGCCACCCAGAGGTGGCCGACAGTTGTCATTTCGCGGCCACCCAGAGGTGGCCGACAGTTGTCATTTCGCGGGCACAGTAAAGGGAGCCTATAAATAGGCCCCCTTGGTTCATTTGTTCAAGGGTTGGAAATTTTGGAGAGAGGCGAAGCCCTGCTGGATTGGAGACTCGGAACTTAAAAAAGATTGAAACTTTGGGACTTCGGGGACTCACTCCTTCAGATCTGGTGCTCGGCGATCATCAACGTCAAATAAGGCAGGTGTTCGAGAGGATCAGATCTCAGATCTACGTTGCTACACTCCGGATCTAAGCTTGGTCTTAGATCCCGAGACTTGGACGATTGTTTCCTTGGTGAAACAATCCTCCCCGGCTATTATTTCCTTGGTGAAATAATACCCGTTGTACTGCGTAGATCCGACCGGATCTAGATCGCGCGGTGGTCCACGGCAAACAACCCCGGCGCAGGCAAAGAACCCACAAAGCGAGCGACCGCAAAACAGGAGCTCGCGATTCGTTCGACAAACAAGGAAACAAAGTTGTAATTTTCATTTCTTTTCAATTTGATTTTCGTTGTAACCGGATCTTATAAAAAGACCGGATCTTTGTAATCGATAGACTATTACAAGAGTGTACAATGGAATCATTAATGAAGAAAGCAACGGTTTTTCCCGCGAACATATGCGATGTTGTGTACAAGGCTAGATTTGTCACAGGCCGTGAGCCTGGTATCGAGGTACATGCACGACCCTAGGAAGGGTCATTGGGAGGCCGTGAAGTGGATTCTACGATATATGAAAGGCACCGTGGATGTTTGTTTGATTTTTCTGAAGAATGAGAAGAATGAACAGGATTGTAGTGGCTATGTGGATTCAGATTATACGAGAGATCTTGACAAGTGCTGGTCTACTTCAGGATATATATTTACATTGGCAGGAATACTAGTATGTTAGAGATGTACACTTCAGTCTACAGTGGCTCTCTCTACTACAGAGGCAGAGTATATGACAGTGACTAACGCTGTTAAGAAGGCTTTGTGGTTGTATGGATTGTTGGAGGACTTGGGGATTGTACAGAAGACCATTCAGGTATATTGTGATAGCATGTTGGTTATTTATTTGGTAAAAAGCCAGGTTTATCATGCATGCACGAAGTATATTGATGTCAGATTCCACTTTGTTCGTGATGTTTTGGATGATGGGGACGTCATATTGGAGAAGATCCACACGAAGGATAACCCTGCAGATATGTTGACCAAAGTTATTTCAGGTGTGAAATTTGGTCATTGTTTGAAGCTATTGAACATTCTTCAATGTTGAGGGCATTTGGAGGCCATTTGGGTGAACTACGTTTGACTTGATTCCTTGGGTAAGAGGATACATATGCAGTCTTTTTCGATACAGCCGGGTTGGATTTGTTGATTTCGATGGGGGAGATTGTTTGAGCTCTCGTTTAGGTTCCCGACTTATTGTAGATTGAGTCCGTTGTCGTGGGTTGATTCCACTTCGTACTGGAAGCAATAAGTGGGACATTTGGATGTTTTGGTGTCGGCTCAGTTTTGGGAGAAACTTCACTGAGGTGGAGGTTTGTAGAAGTGACGAACACGATGAAGAACAGCTCAGGAAACAAGCAGGAAACTGTCAGGCAGCTTGGCGGTCGACCGCGAGATCAGCTGCGGTTGACCAGTAAACGTGCACACTACAGGGTGCATTTTTGAACTTCTGTCCGGTCGACCACGGCATCAAGCACGGTCGACCGCGGACCATGTAATCGATTTTCCCAGTTTCTGTCATTCTGTCCGGTCGACCGCGGAGTCAAGTTTGGTTGACGGCGACTCGGGTCTGGGCCTGAGCTTTTGTTTTCTGACCCGTGTTGTTTTGTATTGATATATAACCCTAAACCTGATTAATTAGGGTTAAGCAAGGACGATTTGAGCAGACTTTTGAGAGAGTATTGTGCATCCTTTTGTGAGAGAATTGTGAGTGGTTTAGAGAGCATTTCTTTAGGGTTTTGAGTGATTTTGTAACCCTATTTGTATTTCTCTTCATCTCTAATAGTAAGAACTCCCCCCTCCTTACCCGTGGACGTAAACAACTTGTCAAACCACGTAAAATTCGTTTGTCTTACTGTGATTATGATTTATGCTTGTGTTTTGGTTGTGATCTTTCTCGTTTTTATTCATGCACTATTTGACTTTTAAGCTCCCTGCGCACAACATAATGAGCGCACAACATAATGAGCATGTTCCTTTGAAGAAGACTGAAAGGGACTCAAAGGTTCTTTCTTATCTTGGTGATTTGTAGAAAAAAAAATGAATGGAATAGTGCGGTTATGACAACTTTTGGCTCATTCAAAAGAATGCCATGAACTGAAAGAGTCAGAAGTAAGAATTATCAGGAAGACCACATCACTTCTTGTGAAGTTATTGCTTGACCACATGCCCCTATATAAAAATAAAAGACCCTATGCGAATTTCTGGTTATTCTCACCCCTCCAATCTCATGTACTCACATCTCTGTAATTATTAAATATACTATCAATAAGTTTTAGGCTCACGTCTATTCCCAGAACAAGAAAAAAATTGTTAGCTGCCGTTTGACAAAACGTTAAGAGAGAGGTTAAAGAGATTTAACCCATTCTTAACCAGTCAAAAACAAAAAATCTATATAAGGGTTAAAGTGAATTAACCTTCTATAATTTTCCAAACACAAAATATATAGAAATATTAAGCTAACCCCTCTAGAGGGAGTAAAATGAGTTAACCCCTCAAAATGAGGGGTTTACTAATACTCCTATTTAGAAGGATTAAGAGCTAATCCCTCTAATTATAAAGAAAATAGCCAAAATCCTTGTTATTCCCAAACACTGAAAATGATCATAAGAGTTAAAATAAAGCTTATATAACGGATTAATAATTTAGTCATTCGGATTATCAAATGGGCTAACTATGTTAATTCTTCTCCTTAATCCCTCTTCATTAACCCTTTGCCAAACGGAGCCTTAGTGATTTGTAGTAGCTGCTGGTCTTCCAAATTAAAGGGATCAATTGAAAAAATAAAATAAAATAAAATAACTTTCATATTCTCAAAAGAAAAAGGAACATATTTTTGTAAATAATAAATATCAATGCATTTTATATGTATGCTTCCTTTCAAGTTTTATCTTCTCCTAATATAACTATTAACGTTTAGAGCATACATGTTAGGATTTCATTGACGTAGGAGAAGTTAAGGGGGTTAGTTATCTAGAACTTAAAATCTAAACTGGGATAATCTGTGAGATAAAATTTTAAGGTGTTAGTCACATAGAACTAAAACTAGAACAAAATTTTACAGTGTTAGTCAATTAGAACTCTAACAAAACTAGAATTGGGATAATGGTACAAAATTATCCCACTTTTTTTATTTTTCTTTACAAAAATTAGAATTTTAGTCCCTCAAAGTATTCCAAGTTTTAGCTTGGAACTATGTGGTAAAAAACTAGAACTCATATTTATTTTGTTATTTTTTATTTTTTATATTTTTTTCTTTACTTCTTTTTTATTATGGTTATCACCATCATTAGACCATCATTCTAATAATAATTGTCAATATCTTATAGTCTAACCAAAAGTTATTTAATAGTTAAGAACATTCTCGTAAGCAATTATCAATCAATAATAGTAAGTTTAAAATACATAAATAGTATTTATATCTTCAAAATGCATAAATATATATTTCATGACTATAAAAATTTATCCCACATTATTTTATTAAAATATCCCGCCTCACAAAATTGTTCTTATTTATCCTACTAAAATATTCCACTAGCGAAAAATTATTCCACTTTAACAATTATCCCATTTTGTATGAAAATGTCCCAATTGACTAGCACCCCCTAAGGGAAAACATGAAAGAAAGACAATGGAAAGTAAAAAAGATTCTCTTCCCCTAGGTTCCATCCGGATTTAAAGGGGAAATTTTTTTCTATTGTTGGAGATGCGAACTTAGGGGAACTAGGCAGAACATTGCACTCCTTAAAAACCTACCTAAACTGAGTGAATGGTCTCTCCCTTAGTTTCCTTTCGTCCCTATGCCCTTGAATCGAAACAGGGTCTTAAAAAGAATATGCCGTTAAATTTTTTATATTTATATGTTTTGAATTTGGTCTCCGCCTGACCATTTTCATCTTATTATCCGGGCAGGGACATGTAATTCAAAGCCCAACTAGATTTGGGCTACAAAAGTTATTGAGATTGAGCTTGGGAACCAGTCGTACCTGATCCAAGTTCGAACTTATATAAGTGTCGTTCTAGTTTGATTTATTCCTTTTCTATACCTATTTTTCGAGCTGAAAATTATAGTTTTGAAATGGCTATTTAGGCGAATTTCACGGGCTTGGCAAAGTTTGCTGAAGACGTGGGTGAAGGTCGCTGCAGATGTGGGCGAGGGTCGCTTCTAATGTGGGCACGTATTCTTCAGAAGTGGATGACTTGGTCTATGTGGGCGAAGTTCGTTAGTTGGTGAACTTCACCTATGAGTTCAAATTTAGCTCAGAATTCGACTCTAGGCTTGGCGAGTTAATGACATCTTTTGACTTGATCAGAAGCGTGTTGCGGGGGGTCAACTCGTATCTGACTTGGTCGAGTTGATATAAGTCGCTTAGCGAGGTTCTCTTCAACCATCAGGTGACCTTTGCTGCAGCTTGTTGTGAGCTTGACTTTGGGCCCATTTGAAGTGTTTAGCCCATGGTTGTTCACTTCTTGGACCTTCAGTGAAAATATGTTTTGACCATCTACAGGTTCGTAGTGATCTGCCATTGGTTGGCAATAAAACCATCTTTGAAAGTGCTGGGTCGTCTGGTAAGTGTCAAGGTGAACCAGACCGAGACCCACTTTCACTTCCAAATGGTTGGCAAGTACAAGTTTATCACTGGCCTCCCTGACTCGAGCAAGGATTGGGAGGAGAAGTTTGTCTGGGTCGTGGGGGATGACTTGGAACTAGATTGTTCAAACTAGCCCGAGATAAGAAAGGAGGTGCTAATATCTGATGATTTGTTTGATGTTGAGAGGGATGCTCTGGATCAAATCAGGGCGTATGCTAGGTCACGCAGGGTGGAGCAGTTGTTTGACAACTCAATCCTGCGGGTGGCCAACATCTCGGTCGTACCTCCCACCACTAGGGAACAAGAGATGGCTTCAGCTTTGATCTTGGGAATAGCGAAAGCAGCGATAGCGTCGACCGCTCCTCTTGCCGACCCCAGGAGGGGCCATCACCAAGGCCAAAGAAGCATCCCCGCTAAGACTTGGCCCAATTGGAGGCCGAGAAGACTGAGGTGGAGTCTCCCGCCACCTTAATCCATAGGCGGAGGAGGAGATTGTGGAGATGAGGAGCAAGAGCCTCGGGCGACGGCCGAGTTGGCCGAGACAGACATCATCCAGGTGGATGAGTCTACCCTAGAAGAGGAGGCAAAGGTTCCTCAACAAGAGGTTGGGGTCGATGTCGCAGCCTTCGCGGATGAAGAGGGGGCTTCCATTAACCTCACTGAGTCGTCCCGTCATCGGGAGAAAGAGCCGGTCGTGGCAGAGATGGCTCCTCCAGCAGGGTTGGAGTTCTCTTATCCTCATCGCATCACCGAGGTGGGGGAAGAAGAATGGGAGAGGATGAGGTAGTACCTCATTGGGTCCTCAGGGATCGGCCCTTGATTTAGTCAGGAACACGACCCAGAACACCACTACCGGCCTACTCACCACCTCGATGTCAGGGGGTCAATCCTCGGATCTCGTCTGACTCAAACGAGGACAATGGATCAGTTCTGGCTTCCTCGGGATGAGGAATTCTTGAAAGGGTCCTCAATGCTGGTCTCCACCAAAGTCTCCAGAGCTACTTGGTGCGAAGGCGCATTGGTGGAGCAAGAGACATTCAGCCGGATGGAACATATCCGGACTTCTTATCTGAAGCTCCTAGGGGAGGTAACTACCCTGAGGGACGGTAGGGGGGGCCGACTCGGAATGGGCGACGGAGTCGTCGGCCCAAAGAGCTTCTAAGGTTGGAAGGCTTAGGTGAGAGCTTGACGAGAGCAATAAGAAGGCAAGGGGGCCGGATGAGGTGCTTCGGGAAAGGGACCACCATATGGAGGTACTTCAACATTAGTCCAAGTATAGTATATAAATACGACCGTTTGAAGAATTTGATCGAGGCTCGGTTTTAATAAAATTAAATAAAACGATACAACGGGTTGCGCTTGTTAAGTTGGGCTTGGATTCTGGGGATCTAGCCTAGGCCCTAATTCATATAGTTTTTCTGAACAACAATTGTATCATTAATTTAGAACTCCACCAACTACTTCCAGCAAATTGATTCCAAGATCAGCTATGAGTTCCTTCGTAATCCTTCAGATCCCAATGCGTAAATTGACATAACAAACTACCTATATTGAGTAAGTATGTGAGCAATTTTGCAAGTAGTATACAACACATTGGCAGCTTAACTCTGAAGAATTCACCAGCTATTATAACATTCTCAAATTCTAAGGAAATTGATCACAAGCAACCTTTTGACCTCAGACGAAGCATCCATCAAACATTCATTTTGGTATTTTCTATCACATGTGTCTGATGGACATGATCTTTTCTCATGCATTACATATGATTGCTTTCATTGAACAATTCTAATTTCAATGAACAATAGCATGTTAATGTATGATACAAGAGTTAGACCTGGAATAATGTGGAAGAACAAGTCAAGAGAAAGCTTAAATCAGATCCATTACTCATGTTTCTTGCAAGAAATCTCATCCACCTTTCTCTATATAATAACAAACAAGATAAACACCAAAAATTAAACACCAAGAATCACATAATCCAATATTTCAGTTTTTAAGCCTTCAATATGGATATAGAAGAGGCTTTGCAGGACGAATCGAACCAACCCCTCTTAGACCCTGAACAATTCTACGGCATCACCACAACTAACAACAACAAAGATGCGACGATTCCGGCCAAAAGAGCAAGGCAAAAGGCCTTCGAAAGCACGGCCCACCTTGCCAACCACCTTCCGACTGGCACAGTCCTCACCTTCCAAATCCTATCGCCCATCTTCACAAACGAAGGTCAATGCTCTGTCGCAAACCAAACCATGACTGCATACCTCGTTGCTCTCTGCGCTCTGTCCTGCTTCATCCTCAGCCTAACCGACAGCATTCGCGATGAAGCTGGAAATGTTCGACATGGGATTGCGACCTGGAATGGATTGTGGATTATTGACGGAACTGAGCCTTTGCCGACGGAGATGACTGTCAGCTACAGGATTATGATTGTTGATTTTATTCATGCCATTACAGCGGTGATGGTATTTGCTGCGGTGACTTTGCTTGATCATAATGTGGTGTTATGTTTTTATCCGATCCTGTCGGAGGAGACGAAACAGATGCTGACGATGTTGCCGGTGGCGATTGGAGTTATAGCAAGCATGCTGTTTGTTAATTTCCCCACTACTAGACATGGGATTGGCTTTCCACTCTCTACTCAATAATATGTAATACATGTATAATCCCTTCCAAATTTATGTGTAATGTTAACAATATTCCTTTCTTTTTTTTCCCCTTCTAATTTTCATGTAAAACATGGAAAATTCTACAATATTAATATAGACTAATAAAAACAAGTATCAAAATTACATTTATTTCCAACTATTAGAATCAAATTACATCAGAGAAGAAAACAAATACAAGAGATATCATAGTTTTGATACCCAAAATAATGAAAAAGGTACAAATATTATATGATCAAACCTGAGAAACTCCTTATAGAATTTGGTCAGCTATATGTCATGATCCTCATATTTCTACATGAGAACCGATCATAGTAAAATTCTAATGACGTCTAATAAAACATTGTACAAAATCAAAATGTCACTAGGTGGTACAGAAGCGAACAGAATGCCCATAAGGACCCTAAGCCAAATCAGTCAGGTGAATTATGCTCCGAATAAAAATGGTGTTGCATAGCAGGTTCCTAATCTGTTTTGGTAACAGGTTATTAGGATTCCTAATCTATTTTGGTAACATGATTCTTTTTGGTAACAGGTTATTAGGATTCCTAATCTATTTTGGTAACATGATTCTTAATCTGTTTTGGTAACAGGTTATTAGGATTTAACATGATTCTTAATCTGTTTTGGTAACAGGTTATTAGGATTCCTAATTTGTTTTGTTTTTGGTTTTAAAATTCCTAGTCTGTTTTGATTTTAGGATTTCTATAAATATGGAACGCTTTAGAAGAGATTAGGATCATCAATAAGAGGAGAGTTGTAATCAGACATTAGAGAGACTTTTGAGCATTGTGAGCGGGAGATATTGTGAGCAAGTTGAGAGCTTTGGTTGAGGGTTAGTTTGTGAGTTTTGTGAGATTGCAACCCTTTGTACTCTCATTGATTTGGTGGAATCTCCCCATCCTCTCCCCATGGACGTAGGCAAATTACCGAACCACATATATCTTTGTGTTTGTGATTGATCTGTCGTATTTCAGTTTTGAATTGTGCTCGTGTGTGATTGGTTATTCTTCTCCCGTGCTTACGACTTGTTTGGTGAACGAGCACGCTTCCGCATAGGCGCGCGACAATTGGTATCGGAGCTCAGATTTCAGATCTTGGGTTTTAGCATTAGGTGGAGGAAGATTCGTCGTGGAAGCTTGGTTCTTAGAGTTCTAGGCTTCGGTAGAGATAGGATTTAAAGTTGCCATTGGAGATCTCGCTTTCCTCGTGTGGTTAGGAGTTCTATTTGGAATCCAATCTAATGTTCAGTTGAGTAATTTCTTATTTCTTTCAAAGTTTAAATCTTTCTTTGTAATTTAGAGTTTGCGAGTATGGGTGAAAAAGTTGGTGAAAATAGCAAGATGACGAGTACATTCCAAGTTGGTTTTTAGAACACTAAAATTAGTATGGTGAAGTATGACGACAAGATCAACTTTGGTTTGTGGATGAGCGACGTTCAAGATACGCTCAATGCTCAGAATTTGGAGGAGACCATCATGGTCCAAGAAACACCACCAAAATATGAAGAGGCGATATGAGAAAAGATGAATAAGAATGCTTGTGGGGTGATCAGATCTTGTTTGGAACAAGAATTAAAGTATGATGTGATTGGGGTGACGTCTACAATGAATATGTGGGAAATTCTCAACAATAAGTACCTTACGAAGAGTACTGAGAACCGTTTGCACTTGCTGTGAAGATTGTTCAGATTTCATATGTCCCGAGGCACCTCACTAGCGGCTCATGTGAACAACTACACTAAGTTGTTGTCGGACTTGGCGAATATTGATGATGAACAACTACACTAAGTTGTTGTCGGACTTGGCGAATATTGATGAGAAGATATCGGATGAGTACAAGACGATTATTTTGTTGGGCTCCTTAATGAGAAGATATCGGATGAGTACAAGACGATTATTTTGTTGGGCTCCTTACCGGATGAGGAGTATGATACTTTCATGCTCACTTTGTTGAATGAGAGGTCTTCTATCAGCTATAGTGAAGTTACTAATGATTTGACAAACTATGATTTGAGGAGGAAGGACAAAGAGTCTTCCCATGCTAGTACTTCAGGAGAGGCCTTGTCGACGAGAGGTAGAAGCCCATATCCAAAAGTGGTAATAGAGGAAGGTCAAAGTTAAGAAGTCGTCACCAGCTAGGAAAGAACTAATGTGCATTCTGCAAGGAGCAGGGATATTGGAATAGAGACTGTCTAAAGATCAATGAGAAGGAGAATAGCAAGAAGAAGGGCCTGAAGGCTAATGAGGTGAATATTACAAAAGGCGATGATTCCGATGATTCGAGTTTTTCTCTATTGATTACTCTAGAGGTGAACCATTTGGATGCATCAGATTGAATGCTTGATTCAGACGCTACTTATCATGTGACTCCTAGGCGAGATTGGTTTTTATCATTTGAGAGACTCGATGGGGGTATTGTTGTCATGAGAAATGATCAATCCTATGGCATTTGTGGGATAGGTACTGTGAGGATTCGGATGCACGATGGTGTAGTCCGTGAATTAAAGGAGGTGAAATTTGTTCCTCAGTTGAAGAAAAATCTTATCTCAGTTGGAGTTTTGGAGGCGAAGGGATTCAAGGTGACCTTTGAGGATGCTGTAGCAAAGATTACTAAGGGATCTTTAGTGATGATGAAGGGAGTCCGTAGTCGGAACTTGTATTATCTGAAGGGGAGAACCGTGATTGACTAGGTTACTTTAGCTATTTCAGAGGTGGACATTAGTAGACTTTGGCATTACAGATTGGGGTACACAGGAGAGAAGTCACTACAGGCGCTGTGCAAACAGGGGCTATTGAAGGGAGCCAATAGTGAAAAAGTTAAGTTCTGTGAGCACTATGTTCTTGGCAAGAAGACGAAGGTGAAGTTTGGGACAACCATTCATAGGACGAGGGGCATCCTGGATTATATGCACACAGATGTTTGGGGTCCCACCAAGACTGCATCACTTAGCGGTAGACATTGGTTCGTCATGTTTGTTGATGACTATTCTAGGTGTTGTTGGGTGTACACTGTGGCGAAGAAGAGTGATGTCCTAGATATATTTGTAGAGTGGAAGAAGAGGTTAGAACTATGGACTAGGAGAAAGATCAAGACGTTGTGGTCCGACAACGATGGTGAGTACACATCATACCCCTTTTAGCAGCTATGTCAAGACGAGGGCATAGAGAGATACTTCACAGTTAGTCATACATCATAGTAGAATGGGGGTGGCAGAGAGGTTAAATCGGTCTTTGTTGGAGAAGATACGATATTTGTTGGCGCATAGTAGTTTGGAGAAGATATTTTAGACCGAGGTACTTTCATATACGAGCCACCTCATTAACAAGCTGCCTTCATCTGCGATTAAGGGGAAGACCCCTATAGAGATGTGTTCGGGAGAGCCAGTATACGATTATGATCAGCTCAAGGTATTAGGGTGCCCTGCATACTATCATATGAATACTGATAAGTTAGAATCTTGAGCTAGGAAGGTCATATTTGTAGGATTCAAGTGTGGTATCAAGGGATATAAGGTTTGGGATCCAGTTGATAGGAAGATTGTGCTTGTTTGCGGAAAAAGTTGCTGTATTCATTGCTGCATTCATTACAACTTTGATCGTTACAATGAAATAAAAAGATAGTCTTTTTATAAGACCTTTACACAATGAAAACAAAAGAAATACAACTCCTTTCAAACAAACGCAAGATCCGTTTATCATCTCTTGCTTGCGTGGGTCTTTGGCCTGTGACGGGGATGTTGATATCCGTGGACCACCGGGGCACTCAGATCTGATCCGGATAAATCGGACAGAGCTTCGTCTATCCGCGAAGGGATTTAGAAACTTCTGATCCCGAAAAATCGGACAGAGCTTCGTCGATCCGCGGGGGATCTAAGAAGCTATGAAGCTTATATCTCGGCTAAAGCGAGACACCAGCTCTACTTAGTATCACCGCTAAAGGCCAATACTAAGGAAAAGAGAAGGGGGAATGACGAGACACCCCTGGGGTGTCTCGGCCTGGCCGAGACACCCCTGGGGTGTCTTGGTGTTGCCAAGACACCCCTCGGGTGTTTCGAGCTTGCCAAGACACCCCCGGGTGCCCCTAGTTCAGTCCGAGGTCCTTCCGGGTGCGTTTGCCGTTGATTCTTCGTACGAACTTGGATTTGAGTGATTCCGGATGCGTTGGATGCGTGACGAAGAGTTTGATCCGCTCTGGTGATAGGATTATCTGTAGAGTGGTCGAGGCATGAAGGGCGTTGTCCTTTTTTGTGAACAGTGCTGGGCTTCCCGATTGGTCCGGGTCTTCGTGATTCCGAAGTCCTATCCGCTCACGTAACTCGTCGATTCACTTCGGTCGTTTGTCGACGTCGATTAGGCTCATGTGGATTGGATGGTGACGTTCATCGTCGCTCGTTAATCACTGAACCGGTTGTGGAGAACTATAGGCAATTTTTGATGCCTACAGTGCTGAGTAGAAACGTCACGTTCAATGATGCTTCTATCTTAAAGCTTCCCATCTCTCATCAGGTGGTGTTCGCGGGAAAATTCGTGTTTTTCTTTGTTATTGATTCCATTGTCATCTTGAGTTACAACTTTTTGAGTTACAAAAGATCCGGTCTTTTTATAAGATCCGGTTACAACGAAAATCAAATAAAAATAAACAAAGATTACAACTTTTCTCCTTTATGTCGAACGAATCGCGAGCTCCTGTTTTGCGGTCGCTCGCTTTTGTGGGTTCTTTGCCTGCGCCGGGGTTGTTTGCCGTGGACCACCGCGAGATCTAGATCCGGTCGGATCTACGCAGTACGACGGGTATTATTTCACCAAGGAAATAATAGCCGGGGAGGATTGTTTCACCAAGGAAACAATCGTCCAAGTCTCGGGATCTAAGACCAAGCCTAGATCCGGAGTTCGTACGCGTAGATCTGAGATCTGATCCTCTCGAACACCTGCCTTATTTGACGTTGATGATCGCCGAGCACCAGATCTGAAGGAGTGAGTCCCCGAAGTCCCAAAGTTTCAATCTTTTTTAAGTTCCGAGTCTCCAATCCAGCAGGGCTTCGCCTCTCTCCAAAATTTCCAACCCTTCAAAATGAACAACCCCCTCTCCTATTTATAGCCAAGCGTCACTGTGCCCGTGTGCACGTGTGGCCGACACCCTAGGTGTGGATGACTCGTTGATTCCTCAACTCATTAGCTTGATTCTGCACGCGGGTGGATGCATTCCGTCGCTTCTGTGCGATTCGTCGATCTCGTCGCCTCGTTGGTTCGTCGGTTTGTGCCGAGCTATGCTAGGGGACCTATAAGCAATTTTATATGCCTACAGATACCCCCTCCAAAGTATTTCAGTCTCGTTCTTTTATAGAAGAGTCTGGGATACTTTGGATATGATTGTCCCTACCTTCAGTCGGTATAACGGGACCTCGGAATGGCTTCTGTTCTTGACTCCTTCAATTCTCCAGGCTTTTCGGTGCTTTGTCGAAAGTCTGTAAGAGTTCCGGTGCTGCATTTATTGTCTGACCGTTTGTCGGAATTTTCTGAACTTGAAGTCGATTCCTTTGAGCTGACCATTGATTGTGGCGTCGAGTCTTTATGCACAACGCGTTGTCCGGCGTAGTGTGGTTGAGTTATCCTTAAGAATATTTATAAACAATATTCTCCAGGAACTTATCAAACCAAAAATAGGGAATAGTTTATACTCATATACCTTATTGGAGTATTAAGAAGTAGTTTATACTCGTATACTTTTCGGAGTGTTTAAGAAGCAGTTTATACTCGTAGACTTTTCGGAGTATTTAAGAAGCAGTTTATACTCGTATACTTTTCGGAGTAAGAAGTAGTTTATACTCGTATACTTTTCAGAGTGTTTAAGAAGGAGTTTATACTCGTATACTTTTCGGAGTAAGAAGCAGTTTATACTCGTATACTTTTCGGAGTGAGATTTTTTCATTGCAACGCATTGATAGGCGTTGACCTAGGGTTACGCGTTGACCGGCGTTGACCCTAGGGTTTCGAATGTCGTACGTTGACTGTTTGATTGCAACGCATTTGATCGGCGTTGACCTATGGTTACGCGTTGTCCGGCGTTGACCCTGGGGTTTTGACCGTCGTACGTTGACTTTTTGATCGCAACACGTTGACTGGCGTTGACCTAAGGTTACGTGTTGTCTGGCATAGACCTTAGGGTTTTGAACGTCGTATGTTGCTCAGGTCACGAGACCAACTAAAGAAGCGGATGCGTCAGTGACTCTCGTATTTATAGGATTTTTGGCAAATCCCCAGCCATCAACGGGTTTGATGCGCCTTTACCGACTACCGTTTGAGTCGGGCTAGCATGCGGATTGTTTAAGTCCGTTCCGCATGTGACGTTACGCTAAAAGAGTTAACCCTTTTAGTGCTACGATATTGAATACGTAGACTTCGTCTTTCTCCTGTGAAAAGACTAAACAGCAACGTGTATCAGACGTTGACTTAGGATTTTTGGCAAATCCTCAGCCCTCAACGGATTTGTCATGCTTTTACCGATTACCGTTTGAATCGGGCTTACATGCGGATTGTCTTAAGTCCGTTCCGCATGTGACGTTGTGCTAAAGGAATGAACTCCCTTAGACTTGATGCTACGACTTCGAATACGTAGACTTCGTCTTTCTCACGGGAATAGACTACCCGGCGACGCGTGTTAGGCGTTGACTTTAGGATTTTTGGCTAACCCCAAGCCTTTAACGGATTTGATTAGCCTTTACCGACTACCGTTTGAGTCGGGCTAGCATGCGGATTGACGAAATCCGTTTAATTTGATCAGCGGATGGTTTGGTGAGAAAAGATTAACCTGTCAGAGGATTGGATCTCATCTCACAAAAATAACTCATAAGAGTTAGAGAATGAGAAGAGACATTCTGACCTTCAGAGTTCGAATGTAGATTTCTCCTTCGTCAATTCCACAAAGACCAGGTTATCCCTAAGAATACCCATGTGGTATTCTTTCGGGAACTTCCCGATGCATTAGATTATCCACCCCCAGTTTTTCTCTTGGAACTGGGTTTGATTTTGTGGTCTGACCGGGTTATCCTTAAGAATATTAGTGTAATATCCTCCAGGAACTTCCCGTCAATGGTAGGAAATAGTTTAGACTCATATACCTCTTGGAGTATCAGGGAGCAGTTTAACCTCTTATACCGGTCGGAGGATTGAGAAGCAGTTTATACTCATATACTCTTTGGAGTGGTAAGAAGCAGTTTATACTCTTATACTTATCGGAGTCTTGAGAAACAGTTTATACTCTTGTACTCTTTGGAGTTATGCCGTTTTCAATTGGCTTACCCTAGCGTTATAACGCCGGCTTCAACCAAGGTCTGGATGCTATTCTTGAGAGCAAAGCAATCCTTGGTGGGATGGAGGATCCTTTTGTGGTATTCGCAGTACGTTGGATCCGCAGAATCGTCATCTTCCTCATGGGCGGGAGCTTGATTTTGTTGTTTTTGAGAAGGGTCTCGAAGATAGCTGGAACGTCTTCGTCTTTGAACGAGTACTCGTTTTGGAGCTCCTCGTCCGAATTCTCCTGTTGTTCCCAGGACTGCTGTTGTGATGTTTGATCATCGTCAATAACCGTTGCAGGTACGTCCCCTTCATCATGAGGCACGAGATCCGAATCCGGAGGATCAACCATCGGTTGGTTTCTCTCGACCTTCCTCCTTCTGATGAAGCGTTCAGCCTGTTCTCCTCGAGCCTTCAACTCTTTCCAGGTATTGAGCGGCTCTATTCCCATTACGTCCAAGATGTTAATGGACAAGTTGTTCTGACAAGTCTGTAAGAGGAATTCCTCCGTGATGGGATCCCTGCAGTTCATTGCCTGATTGCGGAAGCGTTTGATGAAGGTATCCACCGACTCTCCGCCTTTTTGTTTCTCGTCGAAGAGTGTCCTGATCGACACCTCGGTGTCATCATCGAAGAAATGGGCGAGAAACATGCCTTCCAAGTCCTCCCAGCTGTTGATGCTTCCGGGCTTGAGACGGCGGTACCAATCGAAGGCAGGCCCGCGAAGGGTGCCAACGAATGACCGAACCATCAAAGGCTCGTTGCCCGAGATTACTCCCAAGTGAGACTTGAAGTAGATCAGATGTTGAGTGGGCGAGCCCTTTCCGTTGAACGGCGTGAAGTTGATCAGGTTGAACTTCGCCGGATACGGGATCGAATCCCACTCTTTCGGGTAAGGATACGGAATGCCGGTCCTCTTCACCTCTCGAGTAGACATCAGGGCGTCGATTTTTCTTTCGAGCTCCTTCATCTTTTCGGCCTGATCTCTATCCTGTTTTGGATAATTATCGAGAGGAATAATACGGCCACCCCCAGTGTTGTCACCACTGGTGGGTCCACCCCCAGCATTATCATCACTGGTGGGTCTACCCCCAGCGTTGTTATTTTTAGTGGGGCCACCCCCAGTATTCT
>NC_033794.1:67353072-67364179 GCF_001876935.1 Asparagus officinalis | reverse complement strand
TCGTGAAACGTAAAAGACTCATAAATCGGCTCTCATAGTCAGCCACAGATATATCTCCCTGCTCTAGCTTAGACAACTCTAGCTCTTTCCCAGCCCGTGCCGCGGAAGAGATGTACTGCTTGTCGAAGAAATACACAAAATCCTCCTAAGTGAGGGACATCCGATGATCCGGAATGAACTAAAGCCTATACCATCCTCCTGCATCACCCTTCAAGCTAAAAGCTGCCAGCCTCTGCTTCTGCACTGAGTCGACGTTAAGTAAATGTAAAAGTATTTCCCACATATTTCCTCCATTTATAGGTTGTAACTGAATCTGATGTGCCCTAAAATTTTTGTGCTCCCAACTTCTAATATCTTCCTTAATCTTACCGAGCCAAGCTTCCTATTCTGCGACTCTATTAATAGCTGGATGTGGCAATGGTGAGACCTTCGCTATTACCTCTTCAATAGGTACGGCTGGTACAACTGGTGGTGGAACTTCATAGAGTAAAAATTAGCTTGTTACTCACTCCTCGAGTGTTGCTAGTCTCTGCTTCTGTAATTAGTATTACCAAGTCGATCAGATACTTTGGAGCCTACTGCGGCTCGAGCTCTACTTGCCCAGCTCTTCGGGTACAAGCTTTACCTCGACCACGTCTTCGTTCCAATGTTTATAATACCAAGAGGAGTGCTTATTTGACACAGTAAGTGAGATCCCAATCATAAATAACATAACATATACCAATAGGAAAAATCGTATCACTTATCATTCATGCATTTACTTTTCAATCAAAGTAAGGTAGTTGTCACCAAAAAAAAATCTTGTAAATTTTCGAATATACGTATATAACGTCCTCACTCATTCTAAGAATTCCTAGCGGACTCTATACATGATTCCTAGGAAACTCTATACTAGCTCCACGACTCGACACAGGATGATCCTAAGGATACTGGAACTAGAGCTCTGATACCAACTGTGACGCCCCTGGGTTCACAAAAGGCTGCAGTCCAAGGTGAAACCAGAGATGTTAAACCTGCCATATACCCACACTGTGCATAAACATGTTTCACCAATCAGAGTAATATCCTCTAGTAGAACCAAATAGAAGTGCAGGTACAAACAGACAAAATAAAGGGAATAAATATAATAGACATGATATAAAAGAGATATCTCATAAATGAAAAGAATCACGTCTCAACTATAATACATCTAATATCTGAATAATGAAAATGTCTCAACATGAATCAACTAAGAGTCGTACTAAGGCACACTATCTTTACAATATGAATATGAAACTCTAATGTCTGGATAAAACTCAAAATTACTGTGGAGTCTCTACAAGTAAAAATACGCGACGGCGACTATGCCAGAACTCCATCACCCTGCGGCTCTCCGGAACTCCGAACTACCTGAAAAGGTATTTTTAAAAGAAAAAGAAATAACAATAAGAGCGTCAGAGCGCTACAGCAAGATTACCCCCATCCGCCCCCAGGGAAAGGGCTACTAGATGGAGTGAAGGCTCTATCTATTAAGCATAGTCTACCTAGATTCATTTTTCCCATATCTAAGTAGGATTAACATTAAGAAACCTACAACACGAGATGTAGTACATCAAGCGAAATAATTCAAACAAGGAAACCCTCATGTATATACCATAAGTCTCAAATTACAGATATCTAAACATTAATACCAAACTAAGAAAGGACAATCTAATGAAACCAATAATTAGAAATCCATAATACGAGACTGGTATGTTGAGCAAAATAATCCAAATAAGAAAACCCTCATGTATATACCATATGTCTCAAATTGTGAATCTCTAATCGTTGATCCCAACTAAGAAGTAAAAAAAGACAATAAAAGAAATAAGATATTAACACATCGTTTTTATAATATCTTCCACTATCACTGGGGAGATAGAATAAAATACCAACACATAATTTTGTATACTTTTAAAAGTAATGTATCTCAGTTATATAGTTCAATGATAGGTCGTATTCATAATCGGCATCTGCCATACTTAGACTATCAAGTAATTGTCTCAGTGCAACGGACTACCCTGTAGGTATCCTGAACTGTGTACACAGCTCACTAGTCTCATCGCGATCTCAGTGTATAACATGAGTGTGGGACGGACTACCAAATAGGCATCCTAGAAATACGGCTCACGAGCCTCATCGCACCCTAGTACGGGACGGACGGTTAGATCAAGCCTCCTAAAATCCGACTCAATGGCATGTACATGTGGAATATCGACGCACTACCTTATGTAGTACTGAACTGAGCTCATCAACGATATCCTCCTCATGTATAAACTGTGTATATCTGGTGTGTCGACATACTATCATATATAGTACTAAGCTGTGCTCATCAACGACATCCAACATGTATATGAACTATATCTAATTCAAATATGATCAAATCAAAATTCATCATAATCCCCTTGGGATTCTTAAATGTATAACATAATATATTCATGACTATACGTATAACATCAAGCTGCTCAAAACTCCGCGAACGCACCTCAAAACGGCGCAACACAGCTCCACAAAACGAGCAGGAAAAATAGACGTGACATCTGTTAGTAAAACAAGCATATCTTTCTTTAGGAAAATTATTTTTACAAATGGTTTTCTATTTTGAAAACTAGATTCACACATCTTTCAAATGACATAAGATTGGTTCAGTTTAGAGTTCATTTGTTATCCCAAATCTCCAGTTAAACATTATATATGTGCAGCTATTTTTCTGCAGGATATGTTGTTAGTAAACATAACACATCTTTTTCTATGAAAAGTATTTTTAAGAATGGTTTTCTGTTTTATAAACTAGATACATATAGATTTATTTAAAACTAGTTTGGTTAAATTTGGAGTTTGTTTACTATCTTAAACTCTCAATTAAATATTATACAAGTGCTGTAGTTTTCTGCACAAAAAAACATATATATAGTACATCACTTAAATTTCTCATATATGAATAAAATTATGAAAAAACCCTAATGATCATAATCATGATACTATCATAAACATCAAGAAAATATTATTCATCTAGCATTTATTTTAAGGTTTACTATAAAAAAAATCTGACTTTTAACACCTCGGGTTAAGATTAAAGCATGAAAACACATATTCAACATCATATTAATCATCTACAGTAGTTATTTAACTATGAGGATAGGTTTTGTAATGACCGTAAATTTTTAATACTGGTTTAAATAAATTTTCTGGTATTTAAATATTAAATTATTTTTTAAAGGGGTATTTTTCCTGCGTTTCCCCTCTCACCGGTATTTCAATCTGTTCCTCTCTCTCCCTCACCTCACGACAACTTACCCCACTCCTCCGTGATTTTCTCCCCAAATCACTCCTCGTGATTCCCCCACTCCTCAAAAATCCTGCACACTCAACCTCTCTCAATCACATTCTCTCTCTCCTCTATTATTCATCAGCCCACCCTCTCTCTCACTCACCCACGTTCTCTCTCTCTCACTCATGCTCTCGTTCTCTCCCCCTATCACCATCTCAGTCTCTCTCTTCCTCTCTCCATCATCATCACCAACACTATGCCGCCCCCTGAGCCTCACCGTCCGCCATCCCAAGCCACCCGCACTCTCCTGCTGCTCCTCGCCGCAAGTCAACTACCCTCAACGAACCGCCCTGAGGAACCCCCAAGATGACCTCTCGTCAACCCATGAGAGCGCCTCCACCTGCTTATAAAGACAACGCCCACGACAAGCCAACCGCCAACTCCCTGCACCTCCGCTGCGCCCCATCTCCCTTCCGAGCTCACCCCACTCCTGACGCCTCAGCCGCTCACGCCCGACGCCCTCCCAACCTCGCCACCTCTACGCCGCCGCAGCTCGCCCGTCTCCGTCGTCTCCTCCCCTTCCGACGCCACCCCGCGTCGGCCTCAGCCCAAGCTTACCCTGAGCCTCCTCTCTTCCCTGCTCGCCCGCCCCGCGCCTCATCCAGCACCGCCGCTCGATGCCGCCTCTCCTGCTGCCGCTTCGTTCATCCTTGTCTCCTCGCCGTCCCAGCCTCCCGCTCGAAGCAATCGCCAGCCCAAGCCCGGCGCTGCTTCTGACTCCGATCGCCGCCAAGTCTCACCACCACGCTCGACCACGATCGCCCCGAACACTCACTCGTCACTACTCCCGCGCCCAAAGCCTGCCTGCACGCCAGCCTACCCCTGTCTCTCTCTCAACCCACTAACAGAGCTCCGCTCACCCCCGGTCGCCCCTCCGCCCTTGCTGCAACGCCGCCATTCCCGATCTCTAGCCCCAGCTCGCCAAGCTGCCCAGCTCATCGACCACCAAGACAGTACGGGTCGTTCGCCCATCTCTCCTCAAGTCCTTCGTTCACGTGCTCGAAGCCCGACCTCCAAGTCCGACCGTCAGCCCTCCCTGCAAACTCAGCGCCCGTCTGTTGCTCCCCGTCACGTAGTTTATCCCTCGCCCCGCTTCCTTCGTCGCGGTCCTCCTACCCCGTCGCTACAGTCCCTCGACAGTCCTCTCCCCGTTGTCGACGTCGATTCGTTCGACGTACTCGTAGGCAAGATCCCGCTCCTCTTGACTTGTCATTTCCTATTTATATCTGTCGTTAATTAGTTACATAGATTAGATTATGAATTGCTATTATCTGCGTGGGCTTGTTGATGAAGTTATGAATTTCTTCATATTTTAGTTTGTGATATAGTTATCTGCGTGGGATTATTTGGTGAATAATATTAAATAAATCACAATATTATGATAAATGACATTTTCAGAATAATTAATGAATTAAAAGATTTTATTTTGGCAGCGAAAATATTTTTGGATAATTATATTAATTAAAAAGAATTTATTTGAGAACGAAATCATTTTAGAAAAATTATAATAATTTAATAGGAATTATCTTAGGAAAAAGAATCATTTTAAAATAATTATAATAATCTTTAGAAATTATCTTGGGAAAGAAATCATTTTAGAATGATAAATATAATTAAAAAAATTATTTGGGAAAATAGAATATTGTGAATTAATGAGAATTTATCTTATTTTTGAATTTATGAATTTATTATTTTAAAAGATTATTTTTAGAATTATTGTAATGAGAAAATAACTTATTTTGAAAAAGAGATTATTTTGAAAGAACTCATTTTGTAAAAGGAATTATTTTAAAGTAAATAAATTTATTATTTCAGAATATTATTTTAGAACAATTTTATGATTCAAATTCTTAATCTTGATTATCTGATATGGCATGATATTATTGTACATGATTTATTATGTCTTGTTGCGATGGAGAACCGTTGATAGTTATGACTTAGTGGCCTCGTGCGTTATGAGTAGACTTAGTGACATGTGTGAGTATGTTGACTGAGTTTAGGTGGTGAACCAGAGTTTTAATTTTACTTAGAAAGAACGAGAAGAGTTGGGATGGGAAAGTTAATGTTCATGTGATCGGATAAGGCTGTTGATGTATCTTCCAGACTCGTACCAGAGACCTGTTTCGTCCTGGGGTTGGTTTGTTGGACAAAGTGGCCTGTTTCGTCACTTTGATCCGTGACTTGTTTCGTCACCTGAGCTTTGCCTGAGTTCGGACCGGGCCGAGATCGGATTGCGTGTAGTCCTCTAGCCGCCTGTTTCGCGGGATTGGATGCGCACAGGGGATTTGTGAACAGCCAGTTATCCGGTGATAGGAGCGTTGACTCTGTGTGAGATGTGACCAGTGACCTGTTATAGGATGGCTAGTTACTTGACCTCGTTTCTAGGCTAGGTATGACTTTTTGTGAGATACGAATCAGTTGTACTATCTTTTCATATATAGACCGGGATTAATATTTAATTATCTACAATTTGAGACATATGGTATATACATGAGGGTTTCCTTGTTTGGATTATTTCGCTCGACGTACTTCGTCTCGAGTTGTAGATTTTTAAGTATTAATTTCATCTATTTGTATGACATGGCTACCTGGATGATTATTCTGATCACTAGCTACATGATCGACTTGTTATTTGATTGATTTTGTTGGATTTCTAGTTGCACGTTCTTTTGCCGTTTCAATTATCGTATCATTTTCCGCTTGGGTTTTCGTTCTTTTCTTTTGTGGGGTCTTGCCGTGTGCCATGCACCCTGACGTACACCTGTTTTTCTCTGGTGTACGTCAGACTTAGAGGAAGAACAAGTTTAGCTGGGAGATCGCTAGGAGCCAGAGGATTCTTAGCAAAGTACTTAGAAGACCGAACTGAAGAAGCCGAAGCGTAGTTATTCCCTCTAGTTGTTCGATGATCCTAGTTTACTTTTGTAGCATTTCTTTCCGCCTGATTATTGTATTTTATATTCTCCAGTATCTCATTCAGATAGTTTGTATAAGGGCATGTTGACCCGATTATTATATCCCGGATGTTATCTCATTTGTGATATGTATTATTTTATTCTGAGTTTGTCTATTATATTCTTGCTGATTGTGATCGGGGACCTGTGACTTCGCATTGTATTTATTTCCAGACGCTTAGCGTATTGGATTGAGAAGAAAAGAAAAAAAAATGATAGTGTATATTTCTTCTCAATCTAATACGTCGCGGGCTTGCTCACGTTCCGATTCCCGTGCATTTTGGGAAGCGGGGCGTGACTGGTTTGGATGAAGATAATCTTCCTTAACCTCATGTGTAAGTCTCTAAAATAAACAGCAAGCAATCCATGAGCACAAACCACCGGTTCTCCCTCGTCACACGTCGATGATCTCGCCCTTTTGTCGATATTTGCTTCACAAAGCTCTCAAAACTCATAAGAATAAGATCTAGGGTTTTTGAGGGGAGAGGGTGGCTGTTAGGGTTTATAAATATGATAAAAGAAGAGAATTTTTATGAAAAACATAGGTATTTATAGAGGCAAACCCGAAACAAACCTGTTTGACCCGTACCAGGAAACCTAGTCTGACTAGGAAAATAACCTTCAGTATTTTGATAATAACTTTCGTTTCTGACCTCAGAATGAGGTGATATAAGATTTGTTGGAAAGCTCTTAAAAATATCTACAACTTTTGTATTTTAAGTTTTCCCAGATTCTAAGTGAATTATTGTGTAAAATCTATAAACTCTTAACTGGTCATTTTTCCCAGATTTTTTCTCGTGCATGTTTTGTGCATTTGCACTCATATATTCATATATATGTATCAGATTGATCTTTTGTGCATTTGCACTCATATATTCATATATATGTATCAGATTGATCTCAAATCAATTCCTATCATACTAAAATATCAATAAACATTATTTATCATAATATAACATGTTTATTATTATATCTTACCACATTCAGTATTACGGGGTTTTACATCAAGGATGCCTAAAGAAATGATATTTTTTTAACTCTAGTATATGTCGGACATTACTCAATGTTCTAACAATATCATCATATGTACTAATCTTAATTGACCTGATACAAATCATCTTGTAAGACATGTTATTTTCTAACAATATATCCCCACCATCAGTAGACTGATATGTGATAAACCAATCCCTATGTGAGTACATATGGTAGGAACAACTCAAATCAAGAACCCACTCATCTTGTGAATAAATATTGATACTAACTAAAAGAACTTCATATGAACTAGAAGACTCTTTAGTTACAATAACAACTAAAGGTTTCACCTCCCAAGACTTCGACTGTGAACTATCTTTTACTTTGAGCGCTGGATAATTAGATATTTTATGCCCAAACTTGTAACAGTAATAACATTCAATATTTTTTCTTGGCCTTAACTTTGATCTAGACATGTTTCTAAATTTGCCTCTACTACCAACACCCTTCTTAGGACGACCACCGACAAACAAGCCTTCAGCTTGATCCTCTCCCCTATGATAGACACTTTCTGCCTTAATTTTTTTGAATTTAAGGCTAATTTGACATCCTTCAAAGAAAGTGTATCTCTAGCATATAACATGCTATTAACAAAATTCTCATAGGAAGGAGGTAATGAACATAACAAAATAAGTGATTGATCTTCTTCGTCAATTTTATCTTGAATATTCTTTAAGTTCGTAAGAATAGTGTTAAGTTCATCTAAGTGGTCTTTAATTCGCATACCTTCCTTTATACGAAATATGAAGAGGTGTTGATTTAATAGAGCTTAATCAGTAGAGAATTTGTCATGTACAAGCTCTCTAACTTGAGCCACAAGCCAGTGGCGCTAACTTCATTGGCAACCTCCCTCAGGACTTCATTGGCCAAACAGAGCTGTATAGCATTATGCGCCTTCATCTCCAGCTCTTCTTTCTCATCATCGGGCATGAGTTTCGGCAATTTGTCATTTACAGACAGGACTTTGAACAATCCCTGTTGTACTACAAGGGCCCTCGTTTTAACTCTCCACAAACTAAAATTGCTTCTCCACATTGTATTTTACAGAAGACATCTTGGAACCCACAAGAATAACACTAGGGCTCTGACACTAGTTTGTTACAGCGACGGCTATACAGCCACAGAAGATATCTATACAAAATGGATAATAATATAGTACTATTGAATCACAGTAGAGACAGAGAACAACACACAAAGATTTACCGTGATTGGGTCAGTATGACCTACGTCTACAAATGATAACAGCAGAGAAATTCACTAATTATAAAAAAAAGATTACAAAGAAGACCACTCTCTAACCCCACTAAAGAATCACACAAAGAAATAAACTAACCCTTTCTGTCTCTCTCTCTCTTCTCTCTAACTCCTCTCTCTATCTGATACCATTTCCTCATACTTCACAACTCCTTTTATAGGCCATGAAGGAGACAACACGGTAGGTGGAATAGAGGGGCTAAGGTTGAGATAGGCTTAAGAGAGTTGCAAAGATTGACTAAATGGTGCCGCAAGATTAGAACAATTAGTGGCCGTTTTTATTGACTTATTCAAGTCACTCTCACAAAACTGATGGCGTTTTTCACCTCATATGTTGAATCAGCATCGTTTCCAACCACAGACATGTGAACTTTGAAATCCTTTTAGGTTTCTGGTCAAAATCTACAAGAAAAGTCTTCATGGTAGGCTCTGGTTCTGTTTCTGCTGCTTCTGGTAGCACTTTGAAGCTCTCGATAGTATTTAAACTCAACTATCATTCTAATTCAAACATTTCTTCAAGTGTTGTTAGTGGGGTAATTAAGAGCCTAGATTTACCCAAAAGCCCGAGTTATTTTGATTCAATCTCGATATTAGGCTATGATTCGAGGAATTATAGCTATACCCAGATGCCCAAAGTTAGAGATTTTTGCTCCAGCGTGAAGGTTCCTATAGAACTGCTTGGATTTGACCTGTAATTACCTTCAAAGTTTACTGCCATGCCAGTATTGATTGGAACATGGAAGAGATTGCTCTCCTGTGAACTGTGTTCCATTTTCTAATCAGTACACTCTCAGTATTTTGCCAACCTTGAATTTGGACCAAAGTTTCTGTTCTGGAAATGGCAAGGTACATACACTCGTAGGATTCTATAATACAAGTGTTAATAATTATGTCAAGTTGATTCCAGGAAATTCTGTAGCTGCTGAGGGGTACTGGGATTGGGAAACTAGGCTCCTTTGTCTAGTAGCCTGCCCAGTTCTAGAATCAAAAGATTTATTTTAAAGATTCATCGGCTGGTGAATGCACAATTGGATTGAACCTTTGGTTTCCTTCTGTCATCACGATTGATAATCGGAACAACATTTTGGGGCAAATCTGGAGTATGAAAGACAAGAATACTCCTGAGTATTTCAAATCAGTTTCATTTTAGAGTATGGGTACTAATTTAGGTAATGTAGTTCCTGGTCTCAAGTATGCATACGCTAAATTTGACCCTTTAAAGAGTTCTTGCGAACACAATTATACTAGCTTGGGAAGTGAAATATATCCTGATGGCAATTCAATTGTAGACTTGAGATTTGATCTTTCTTTGAGAAATGTCAAAGGAAATGTGATGTTGGGTAATGCCATTTCTCTTGCTTTTGGTGGCAAATTCTTTGGTACAACATATCCTCAAATGGCTCTTGAGAAATCTTTGGTGGAGAAAAACTACAACAGTAGCCAAAGCCTTTGGAATGTTAGTTATACAATAATCTATACATCCTTCAATTCAACTATCCTTCAATTCAACTACAGGTTCAAGTGAATATAAATGTTTGCAGCTGAAGGAACTTAACATTCTGGGACATTATGTAACACAGCTTCGAAGTGAAAATCTCAAAATTACCTAGGGGTGTTCCCTAAATCCACAAAGAACAATCTGCTAATCCAAAAAGAACTTTGAGTTCATGAAGATGTTAAAGAAGAATTTTATTGTTAAAAAAGTTATGCATCTAGGGCTTACAATACTCTGTTTAAATAGAAAATAAACAAAACTCCTACTATGACCCGAACTTTGCCAAAAATAGAAGTAACAAAACTCTCCTTAAAAGACTCCCTATGATTAGGAAGTAAATTGGTCAAATTTAGAATAAAACCGGATTTGCTTCCTAATCAAAACAAATCAAAACAGACTTTTAAAATATTACCGAAAATAGTAAAAAACTGACAAAAACTCTAATATTTCTCAATCCGAGGGGAAATTTCATAAAACAGACGATGGCAAACCGAACAACGGTGGGTTTGGTTGACGTCGTCTCAAAAGATACACGATTTACATATATAATTCGTGTTGGGAATTTAACGCCAAAATCCCTAAGACAGCAGAAACGCAGAATAGAAAAAGTACACCAAGATTTAACGAGGTTCGGTAACTGCCTACGTCCTCGGGAGCCACACAGTAAATTTCTTATTAATCTCAATAAGAAATTACAATTTAAGAGCGAATCTCAAACTTAAGATTCCTCAATAAATATAATCGTTACTGTAGCTACAGTAAGATTCCCCCACTTCTTAAATAACCCTCTTAATTTCTCCATAATAAATTCCTCCTTCAAATCTCTTTCCCAATCACGTGAGAACAGAGATAAAGAGAGAGAGATCGCTGGAGAAGAAAGGGGTGAGCCGCCTGGGGTTTTGATCGCGAGAGAAAGGGGAAAAAAAAGCCACAACGGTGGCTAGGGTTCGGTTCCCTTTTATAGGGGGAACCCTAGGGCTGGCGACAGGCTGGCGCCAGCCATGTGCGATCTTGCCTACGGACGAA
>NC_033794.1:67348259-67353062 GCF_001876935.1 Asparagus officinalis | reverse complement strand
CAGCCTCGAACTCGCCTGCGGAAGAAATCGCCAGCCTCGAACTCGCCTGCGGAAGAAGTCGCCAGCCACGAGAACTCGCCTGCAACTCTTCATCGAGACCTCGCCTGGATCTCGAACTTCGCCTGCAGTCACGCTTTGGACCTCGAGCTCGCCTGCATCATCTTCGACTTCGCCTGAAGCTGCCGCGACTTTGAGCTCGCCTCGCTTGTAAGGTTTGGTCTTCACCTGATCTCAACAATCTCCCACTTGGAGATCAAACCGTCGTCAGTAGGCTATCTCATCAAGCTCCTCCTCCTGTGTAGCTTTGCCCTCATCATCTATGCATGAAGGCTAACTGAAGTTGCGCACAACTCCAGTTTCTGAACGGTCACTGTCTTTATTAATATATCTACTGGATTCTTACTTCCTGAAATCTTCTCTAGTTTCAACACGTCATCTTCCAGCAGGGATCTGATGAAGTGGTATCGAAGCGCAATATGCTTCGTTCTAGAATGAAATACGAAATTCTTCGCCAAGTGTATCGCACTCTGGCTATCACTGTGCAAAATATTCTTCTCCTGATTGAATCCCAGCTCTGTTAACAAACCCTGAAGCCATATCATCTTTTTACTGGCTTCAGTTACTGCAACATACTCAGCTTCTGTACCCCTAAAGCCATATCATCTTTTTACTGGCTTCAGTTACTGCAACATACTCAGCTTCTGTAGTGGACAGAGTGGCAATCTTCTGTATCTATGATATCCAACTAATAGCTGTAGTTCCGACAGTGAATACATAGCTGATGGTGCTTCTTCGGTGATCGACTTTACCACCGAAGTCTGCATCTACATACCCATGCACTTCCACCTCTCCCTTACCAAAGTACAAACACTTCTGTGTGGTGCCTCGTAGATATCTCAGAATCCACTTGACCGCTTCCTAATGAGCTTTTTCTGGATTCGACATAAATCGGCTGACCACTACCACTGCATGGCCAATGTCTAGTCTCGTATAGACCATTACGTACATCAAACTTCCAATAGCTGAGGCGTAAGGGACCTTAGCCATACTCTCTTTCTCTTCTTCTGACTGAGGAGACTGATCCTTTGATAGGCAAAAATGGCTGGCCAAGGGTGTGCTCACTGGCTTGGCGTCGCCCATGCTGAATCTTTGCAAAACACGATTGATGTACTCTTTCCGAGACAACCGCAAGAACCCTTTCTTCTTATCTCTCGTGATTTGCATTCCAAGGATCTTCTTCGCTGGACCCAAGTCCTTCATGTCAAACTCCTTTGACAGCTGCTGCTTCAAACTCCTGATATCCTCCATATCTGCACCTACAACCAATATATCATCAACATACAGCAGTAGGATGATATAACTGGACTGATATCTTTTGAAGTAGCAACAGTGGTCGGTGTTGCACTTCTGGAAACCTTCCTTGTGCATGAAGCCATCAAACTTCTTATACCACTATCTTGGGGCTTGTTTCAGGCCATACAAGCTCTTCTTGAGTCTGCACACTAGGTTCTTCTTCTTTTCTTCTGAGAAACCTTCTGGCTGGTACATGTATATCTCCTCTTCTAGATCTCTGTGAAGAAACGCCATCTTCACGTCTAACTGCTCGAGATGAAGATCTTCAATTGCTACAATACTCATCACTGTTCTGATAGTATTTAGCTTCACAATGGGAGCAAAAATATCGCTGTAATCAATTCCTTCCTTCTGCTGGAATCCTTTGATAACTAGCCGGGCTTTATATCTTCTGGAACCATCCTGCTCCTCTTTCACCCGGTACACCCATTTGTTGTGCAGTGCCTTCTTACCCGTAGGCAACTCGGCTAGTTCCCACGTCTGGTTTGAGATGAGAGACTTCATCTCATCTTTCATGGCAAGCTCCCACTTGCTTGCATCTTCACCCTAACAAGCTTCATCATAGCTTTCAGGCTCCCCTCCATCTGTCAACAACAGATAGTTCATGTATCTCCTGTTGGGTACAGGAGGACGAGAAGATCTCCTCAAAATCGGAGCTGGTGCGTCGGGCTCTTGCGCACCATCTTGTCCAACAGGCTCTACTGGCTGAGGATCTTCTGCATTGGGTTCTTCCAAGAGGTTACTCGGGACATCATCTACATCTACAAATATTGACTCGCTCTCTGAGTCATCTATCTTGTGCATGTCCTTGTACATCACCTTCTCGTTGAATATCACATCTTTGCTCCTGATCACTTTCTTGTTTTCGTTGTCCCAAATACGGTAGCCGAACTCATCTTCACCATAGCCTATGAAAGTATATTTCTTTGACTTGGGATCAAGCTTATTCCTGCCTTGATCACTAATATGCACGTAAGCTACACAACCGAAAACTTTAAGATGTGAGAGTTTTACCTCCTTTCCGCACCATACCTCCTCTAGTATTCTGTGCTCTAATGGAACCGATGGACCTCGGTTGATCAAGTAAGCTGCTGTGTTGACCGCTTCTACCCAGAACTATTTCGGTAGGCCTAACTGTACCCGAATGTTTCTGGCTCTCTCTGTCAACGTTCGGTTCATCTGCTCGGCTACACCATTTTGCGGAGGCGTGCCAGACACGGTTCTCTCCATTCTGATCCCGTGCTCATAGCAGAACTTCTTGAATCCGGTGTCTTCATACTCACCGCCATTGTCGGTCCTGAGCTTCTTTATTCTCAGACCGGTCTCATTCTCGACCATAGCTTTCCATCTCCTGAAAGCTTCAAATACTTCTGACTTATGCTTCAGGAAGTAGACCCACACTTTCCGAGAGTGATCATCGATAAAAATCACGAAGTAGTGTTTCCCACCAATGGACGCAGTGGTGGTTGGTCCCTAAACATCTGAGTGAACGAGCTCTAGCTTCTCTTTCCTGGGGGTTCTGCCACTTGTCTGAAAGCTGACTCTTCTGCTTTCCAAGTATGCATTCTTCACACATATCCATCTCCACTGACTGCAGTCCTGGGAGTTTTCTCTTTGTATGCATGATTTTCATCCCCTTCTCACTCATATGACCGAGTCTCTGGTGTCACAGCTTTGAAGTCTTATTTCCTACTGCAACTGAGATCAAACAACGTGCACCTGTTGTCATATACAGGGTACTAGTCTTCTTGCCTCAGGCAATTGTCATTGCGCCCTTTGAGATCTTCCAATCATCTCCATGAAAGGTTGTAGTGTATCCTTCGCCAGCCAACTGGCCTACGGATATTAAGTTCTTTCTCAGATCGAGAATATGCCTGATATCCTTCAGCTCCCATACTGACCCATTCAACTTAATTTTCACCACATCTTTGCTCACAAATAGCACACGGTTGATCATCACCAAGATATACGTATCCAAGATTTTCGGGAATATACTTCTCGAAGAATTCTTTCTGAGAAGTAGCATGGAACGACGCTCCTGAATCTAACACCCAAGATTCCTCCTTGCTCTCCAAAGAGCATATCAATGCGTCGTCTCCTCCTAAGGTGGAAGTGACATTCACCACTGCCTTCGCTTCCTTCTCCTTCTGTGCACTCTTGCACTGATTCCTGTAATGCCCAGTCTTTCCATAATTCCAACACTCGGTAGGCTTCGAGCTGTTGCTTGGATTCCTTGACTTGGACCTCCTGTCCTTTGATCTACCTCTGTAGTTTGATTTGCCTCGTCCGTTCCCTCTGGTTGAATTTCTACCTCTTGACTCTGTATGCAATACTGAAGAGGTTGTAGCTTTACCCGACTCTCTCCGTCGGATCTTCTCACTGAGAACCAGATCACGAACGTCGTCGAACTTCAACTTGGTGCTTCCCGACGAGCTACTCACAGCTGTGACTGTAGCGTTCCAACTCTCTGGTAGGGAAGACAAAAGTATCAACGCTCGAACTTCCTCATCAAACTCAATTTCAACTGAACTCAATTGGGTTGTGACCGTGTTGAGTTCATTGAGGTGTTGTGCTACTGACGCGCCTTCTGCCATTCTCAGATTGAATAACCGCCGTATCAAATGAACTTTGTTCGCGGCTGATGGCTTCTCATACATGTTTGAGAGTGCTGCCATAAGACCCGCCGTGGTCTTCTCCTTCGCTATGTTGAACGCAACATTGCGAGTCAACGTCAATCTGATAACTCCGATGGCTTGTCTATCTATAAGGTTCCACTCATCTGCCTTCATAGAATCTGGCTTCTTCCCCGATAGTGGTTGATACAGATTTTTCTGATACATATAATCCTCTATCTAAATTTTCCAGAATCTGAAATCCATTCCATCAAACTTCTCAAGTCTCAGCTTTCCTTCATCTACGGCCATGGCTCCTACTTGAATCTGACTTCCTCTAGATCGTTTCATGTTCTGATATCAGTTGTTGGGAATTTAACGTCGAAATCCCTAAGACAGCAGAAACGCAGAATAGAAAAAGTACACCAAGATTTAACGAGGTTTGGCAACTGCCTACGTCCTCGGGAGCCACACAGTAAATTTCTTATTAATCTCAACAAGAAATTATAATTTAAGAGCGAATCTCAAACTTGAGATTCCTCAATAAATACAATCGTTACTGTAGCTACAGTAAGATTCCCCCACTTCTTAAATAACCCTCTTAATTTCTCCACAATAAATTCCTCCTTTAAATCTCTTTCTCAATCACGTGAGAACAGAGATAAAGAGAGAGAGATCGCTGGAGAAGAAAGGGGTGAGCCGCCTGGGGTTTTGATCGCGAGAGAAAGGGGGGAAAAGCCACAAAACGGTGGCTAGGGTTCGGTTCCCTTTTATAGGGGGAACCCTAGGGCTGGCGACAGGCTGGCGCCAGCCATGTGCGATCTTGCCTACGGACGAA
>NC_033794.1:67307965-67348249 GCF_001876935.1 Asparagus officinalis | reverse complement strand
CCAGCCTTAAACTCGCCTGCGGAAGAAATCGCCAGCCTCGAACTTGCCTATGGAAGAAGTTGCCAGCCACGAGAACTCGCCTGCAACTCTTCATCGAGACCTCGCTTGGATCTCGAACTTCGCCTACAGCCACGCTTTGGACCTCGAGCTCGCTTGCATCGTCTTCAACTTCGCCTGAAGCCACCGCGACTTCGAGCTCACCTCGCCTGCAAGGTTTGATCTTCACCTGATCTCAACAATTCGCTCAATTCCGACGTACAATTTGAGAGATATGACCTATTCTTTGTTGCAAATTATTTTCTTCGGATGAGCACGCGTTTGGGCTTTTGACAGTCCTGTTTCTCCAAAAATTTGTCTGCAATGTGTTTTACATCATTATGTATGGTTGGCTGTTGGCTTCAAAATAATTCACTGGGAGCTTCTACAGGCTGTGAAATTGCCATTAATATCCAGCTATCTCCTTTAAATCTCCATGGAGAAGATGTCAAAAATTTTAATATATAGGAGACATGTTAATGGGACTATTAGGAGCACAAGGGAAAAGTATGACCCGCTTTTCTTTGAGCCTTTAGAGATCTCATCAGGCAATATGCATCAATCTAAAGCAATCAATTCAATGTGGAGACTGGATATGGAAATCATCGTGGTTATGGTCTCTCTCTCACACTTGCATGTGTTTTCCTTGTACTTCCAACTCTTCTATGTTAAAGAGGCATTGAGATGTGATATCATCCATACCCATCACAATGCTTGTAGTTTTTAACACGGGGTTGTATGATCCCTCTAGTATTGAACTTTGAGGCCGTATATGTAAGGTATCGAAGTGAGCAGAATGTTCTTATATGCAGTGGGGGTTGGCTTGAAGTGACTAAGGCTATAGTGAGAGTCATGACCAGGATCGCTTTCTTGCTGCGTTTCCATCTTCTTTAGTTAGTTTGGACTGCGATATCTCCAGAAGAGGGCAAAAAAGGCCTATTGATTGCTGAGATCAACTGTGATTCGTGTAATGCCTCCTCTTTATGATGCTTATAGAGCTTAAAACTACGTCGCATATTTCAAGTCCTCCTACGTCTATGCTAACCCACATGAAGGCTTTTACTCCTCTGCTGGAAATAAAGTAATTCCAGTCGTAGGTGTTCTCTTCACAGTCATGATATTCTTGCAGCAGAGATTTGGTTGTGGGTTCTTTATCCCACAGATATTCATAACCCCTGGGGGATGTGAGACGGTTCCTCTTATTAGCTTGTAGAATCTTATGGTGATTATGGGTAGCTCTGTGAAGTTCATGAGGAAAGGTATTTTCAGTTAATTTATAATTGTATTCTCAATTAAATAAATTGAGAAATCGTTTTATGTGTTGTGCAGTCGGGTAGGCTATGCATACTTATCTCAGGAAACACGAAGCAGTATGTAAAGAGGTCGACTCATATTTATGTAATTTTCTCAAAAAATAAAATCTATGTAACAAATAATTTTAAAGAGGAAAAATTGAATGATGATGAAGATAACCTCTTTTTTTCTCATTATTATTATTTAGTTGCCATGTTGGAAGACTATTCATATTTTTTCAAATGTTTTCGCTTATACGTTAATGGTCAAGAGAATAAAAATTCCTCTCCTAGCCTGAATCTGTTCGGGCTTATTCCGTCCCACATCAGCTAGACAGGGGAGTCATGGGTTTATAAGGGAATTTGGGTTTACTCCCTGTAAACAACTATCTTTTAGGGGTGAGTTCTTTTCCATCAGTTAACATGTTCTTTCTCCCCTATTTATTCGAGTACAAATTGTATCAGGCACAATCATACATACACATGGAGATCATCTCCCATGCATTGTCTGGTATGTTGTCTTAGGGTGTGTTTGACAACTTTGTAAAATTGGACCAGGACTGAACCTCGCCCAATTTTAAGATGTTTCTTGTTTGGCAAATTTCAAAGCTAGACCTTGACTAAGTTTTCAGCCCAAAAATTAGCACTAAACCAGTTTTCTTTTGGACTAGTAGGAGTTGGCCCAAAAAAAAAAAAAAAAAAACCGGCTTGGCACAAAATTGGGTCCTGACCCAGTTTTGTATAATTTGTCAAACACACCCTTAGGTTCTACCACAATCATAGATTTCATCTCCTTTAATGGGTCCTTTGTTTGGTTTGTTGCTTTAAGGAAGTGTAAAATACTGAATTGCTTAGGAGTTCACTCTACTCCGCTATTGGAAAAATCAAAAAACCAGATCCAGATAACGTCGCCATGTGCATAGCAGTTTGTATTCCAACCCTTGTTCTGCTGTTAATACGTCTTGGTTGAGCTCATCAAGATTAATAAACTTACTTTTATTCAAATTAAGCTTAAAAAATTTCCACCCACCTACCAAGAATCAGCCAAATTGAAAATATTGTGACAATTTCCGGCAACTGGGGCTGCCAATACGTATTTCAAAGTTCAAATCCTAATCGGAAACGTGAAATCCCGAAACTTCCTCAAGTCAGTAATGGAGTGTTTGTTTCAAATCCCAAAATTTATGGATATGGATTTCACCATAGAATTTGAAATCTATAAATTTTTTTGTGGGTTTTGGGATATCTAAGGGGCTGTTTGGTTGTATGTTTTTACCATGTAAAAGGATGGAAAGTGCAAAAAAGTGGGTCCCAATGTCAACTTTCATCACTTTCAATTGTTTGTTTGTAGTTGTGAAAATAGTGTAAAGTGATTTCATATGCTGGTGTGGCTTGTAAAGTGATTTTATAAAAAAAAGACATGATTTTAGGAGAAAGCTAACATTGAAGTCAGGAAAAAATAATAAAAAATAATTTCAACCAATATGATCATTTGAGTAGGGACAACTTTTTACACTTTCCAAACAAACAATTAAAGTTACATTTACAAACCAAACAAGCAATTTATGATTCCAATGGAATCAAAAACAAACAATGAAAAGTATAAAAGTAAAATTGATGAGGTGGACAACAACTTTCCAAGTTGTGTCATAAATACACAACTTTACCAACAACAACCAAACAACACCTAAAATTTTGTTTGTTTCATTAATATTTTAGGATTTGGAATACTATAATTTGTAATATTTTGTTTGTTTCATCAATATTTTGGGATTTGGAATACTGTAATTTGTAATTTATACGTATAATTTATTTTATGATATTTATTATATATTATTATGCAATATCACATACTATATTATATAATAGTACAAAATATATATTATAATATTATATAATATTTTAATAACATATATTATTATAATATTATATAATATTTTGGGATTTGGAATACTACAGCATGAACAGTGATTATTGGGTCCTCCTATATATATTATATATTATATATATAATATTATATATATATATATTATATTATAGATATAATTTATATAATATATAATATAATATATATAATATATTAATATATTAAGTAATATATTATATATATTATATAATATATATAATATATCATTGCAGCATTTACTACAGCATGAACAGTGATTCTTGGGTCCTCCTATTATTAATGAGAAATAGATGTATTATATTAAATATTATATTATTATAATATTATATATAATATATTAATCTTATATTATATTAATTATTGTATAGTATAGCATGCTAATATAATATAATATAATAGTTTTTTTATAATTTGGGGATTCAATATCCCAAAATTGGTTTTGAAACAAACATGGTTTATGGAATTCTAAAACCCAAAAAACTTGTAATCCACCTTATATCCCAAAAAAAAGTTGAAACAAAAAAGAGATTTCACAAATCCTAAAAATATATTATTTTTTTATAATTTAGGGATTCAAGATCCCAAAATTAATTTTGAAACAAACAAAGTTTATAGAATACCCAAACTCCCAAAAAAAACACTTTTTACATCCCAAAACTTAAAATCTACCCTATATCCAAAAAAAAAATTAAAACAAACACCCCTAATATTCTATTACCGTATCTCTACATCCAAATTAACTCTATTAATACTTGTGCTAATTTTTGGAAACCTTAATAAAGAGGTTTTCTCGATACAAGGGGGCTTCTCGGGCTTTTCAAAAAACGAACCGCACTATTATATCTTTCAAGCCCATCTACATAAATTTTGTAGGGCCCAATCAAGGGCCATTCAAGACCCATATTCAAAGCAGCCCATTGATAAAACCCACTCCCGACTATCTGCCGCCAGATGATGCCCCAATCTCCTCCTTTGTCACGCCATTTTCACAGATCGCAGCCATGGCCGCAATCGGAACCCTAAAGAAGAAGATCCAGCGGAAGTTCAAGATCCGAGGCTTCACCCTCAAAACAGAAGCCATCGACGAGGCCATCTCCTTCCTCTCTCGTTACCCCGCCCTCGAAGAAGACGAGGCCCTCGAGCTCCTCATCAACGAGCTCGACTAAGAAACACGTAAGACACCTGAAGTTACCAATTACCCTCCTCGTGTACCTCCAGTTCATTTAGTGGCGACCTCTTGCAGTGAAGTCGTCGATTTTGGACAGAGTGGCAATTCATCGAGTGGTTAGCCCTGCTTGTTAAGGCGGAGGAGGCGATTGATCGGAGATCGGAGGGGACCAGCAATCGAGCGGCATTGAGAGTGATCGATTCGTTCGTGGTGCCTCGGTTTACATACGATCCGATTAAGAGGGTGTTTTATGAGTAAAGATCTCACCTTTTGCTCATTTAGGGTTTCAATGGGATTAAGACGTGTGATTGGATTTCTAATTTTCACACTTTATTTAGGGATATAAAATGGTGCTCCGTATTATTTGTTTGATATTAGATGTTGAGTACCAAATCCTAAAAATGCATATTTTTAAAGCATTGTATTTAAGATGGCATCTTGTCTTTCCTTATTAGCTCAATTGTTTTTGGTTTAAAAAGATCTCTCATATACATCAGCATCACATTGTGTGCGCATATTTGTATGATTTGTTTTAATACCAGTTTAGATTTGTTTGTTGAAAAAATTCTTGTGTTATTAAGTGTGTGCTTTGCTTAAATTGTGACCGTGATATAGGTTGGAGTCTAGGAGGCTGGTTTTCTTAGAATACTGTTTTGAAGGACTTAGGTAATTTATGTTAGCATTTCTTAGCAGTTAGCAGATTGTATCAATAGCTTAAAGGAACAAATATGCTATATAGTTTCTTTGTGGTTTCCGAAAATATTTCAGTAATATTTCATGTTTAAATCTTAAATAGAACATGAAAAGTACTTACTTCGAGTGTGCGTCATATGAGCCACAATTTATCCCAACAAACTATTAACTTTACCAATTCTATTTTTTGTCTCTCTTTTTTAAAACAAGTCTGGACCTATAACTTATGACTATCCCATCAAGAAAGTCATTGATAAAGTAACCTTGGGTATTACGTGACAACTTTAAGGGAAACAAATTTACAAGAAAACATGTTTAGAAGTTGAGCACACCTGAAATGATACAATAGATGGACGAGGAAACTAAAATATTAACAATGTGCATATTCATGCCAAAAGAGGTAGCATTTTATTAACAATATAGCTTTATGATCACAAGGTTGTCAGTTTTTCACTCCATGATAGTCTATATCCTGGACAATTGGTTGAAGGAACCCCGTTCTAGTGTACCATGACTTATTTTTCCGTGTTTCCTTATTAGGCACACATGCAATTTGCCAATCCATGGGGAGGCTGGTGATAAAGCTTCCTTGTATCGGGATAGGTACCAGCTATTGCTTTAGAGGCTCTCTCGTGATAAGTACTTCTCTAGACCAGTTTTTGATACAGGAATGACTAAAGCTGACAGTTGTGAGGTAGTTTAGCAAATAATTTTATAAGTTTACTTTCCAGTTCTCGTCTACGATTCTGTCTGTTCATCTAGTTCCAACTTTCTATGGGCTTATTCAAATACATTATATATGAAACATCCATTTCTCAATATTATGATCATTGATCTTTGACTGATAGCTGTTGGTACTGTCGTCTTCAGATTACCCCAATCCAATCTTTGATTGGATGTACTGGAAGGAGACGGCTCATGGGCATAATATCTCAACTAGAAGAAGGCCACTTTTACCTGGAAGATCTAACAGCAACCGTACCAATTGACTTAACCAATGCAATATCCTTGATGCAATTTGATTTGCGCCATGTTTTATGCCTTTTTAAATTAGATTTGTTTGTTATGGTTCTTAATTGATTTTGAATTATGTGATACAGATTCATTTTATTTATGTATATTACAGTGTCTATTTTAGGCAATGAAAATGTTTGTAATGTTTTTCAATGATTTAAACATTAAACTTAATTTTGTATGTTTACATTTTTTGCTTTAGTTCGCATCATCTTTAACGTGTAAAGCTGCCTGATGTTAGAACCATAATCTGCAATTTAAGCTATCACATGGCTTAGTAATATTAATAGTGTGCATCATGACAGTGTTCACACTGAGGAGGCAAGCTGATGCTAAAGGTAGAATTATACATGAGAACTAGATGTTATACATCATAATTGTCCCTTTCGTTTCTTCTAAACTGAAAAGAAGATTTCATGAGTCGGAATTTTTTTCTTTAACATTTAACACAAGATCACTTCTGGATTCTTTGTCGAGAACACTGTCATTGTTGCAGAAGGAGAGCTTCTTTCAAATGGCAATTTCCGAGTAAGGCATCAAACTTCTATAGCTCCATTGTCCGCTCATTATTTCATATTGCGAAGTTCCATGATGTGCTTGTTCTATTTTATTTTTGAAATATATGCCATATCATATCGCATGGCAACATCAATTTAATGAGATGGGAGGAGCTTGAGCCATCAACTCTATAGGACGTCCTCAGGGATGCATTTGTATGTGCACATGAGAACGCATGCACGTGTGTGCTGCATGTTGTTGTGTCTGTTGTGTCTGATCCTACATACATATGGAGATACACTACTAGTAGTGCATACCAGTTTGTGTTGACCAACCTGTCAAAAGAAAACCAGGTAATGGATGACCATTTCTGTTTGTCATGATCTATTATCTTGCATTCTATGATCATTGATCTATGTTACCCCGACATGGCAAAATGGGTGTCGTACCTGTGTCGGGTGCGGTTTGGGTACGGTTTGCACCCAAATGGCAGGGACACGACGATTTCACGAGTGAGGGAGAAGAAGTTGCGAACCTGAAGGAGGGAAGGCAGTCAAGGGAGGAGTAAACGACGATCTTCGAGGGACGACGAGCTTCAAGGGATGACGAGCTTCGAGGGAGGAGTCGACGACGAGCTTCAAGGGATGAGTCGGCGACGAGCTTTTGAGGGACGAGGTCGGGAAGCTTCGACGAAGGTCGACGTGTGTCGGGAGGCTTCGACGAGGGTCGAGGGGGGTCGGGAAGGCTTCGACGAGGTATTGGTGGTGTGAGGAGAGAAATGGGGGATTTGGTAATGAGATATTGGCGGCGTGAGGAGAGAAATGGGATCTAGGGTTTTTATTTAAGTTGGGTGTGGTTTGGGCTTGAGTTTGTTTACCTTTTTTTTTGAAATAGTTGGGCGTTCCACTTAGCTCTTTTTTGATGCTTATGTGGGCTTTTGTATGTTTACTAAATGTTCTATTTTTGTACAGTGGTAAGCAAATTGGTGTTTCACCACTAATCTGGGACTATAGAGTTTTGATTGAATTTGTGTATGACTAATGAGTTTAAGTTCAACAATCAAAGGTGATTTAGACCCTTGTTAGCTGTTAGCCTGCTTAAAAACTAGTGCTATTGCATTAAATGTGATGTTGAATTTTCCAAATGCTATCAATGCAAGCAACAGTTAAAGCATGTCAAATCTTTTATAAGTTTAAGATGAGTCTCTCTTCTGGGTATACAAGTTTTAAAGAACATGTGAATTTGGATATACAATGTGATAGGCATTGTTCATGAGCATTAGATCTTTCTGCACCAATTCTTTAGTTGGAACTTGGAAGACAAATTAACCTATCTTTTCAACCGAATCCTTTTGATTCTACAATCAATTTGTGCAGCGCAGGTTTGCTGGAAGCATGTTGCGGTATATGTTTGAATTATTTTCCATTTTGTTACCTGAATAAAAAATTTAATAGCCACGTTAATATTTATACATAACTGTATAAGTCATACCCTAAAGTATTGATGATTTCTGTATTTGCAGTGACCGACTTACCTCACTAAGTAAGTATAGTCAGCTTTCAGATGCCAATTCCTGCTTAGTTTGACTGTGAGTAGGCACTACATAGGCCTTCGTGAGAGAATTTAACTAATCGCCAGTACAAACTTTTTAAGTAACTATTTTGAAGGATCGTCATATTCACATATTCTAGATGATCATTGTGTTTACATCAAACTTTCCTAATAATTATGCTTGGTTTTGATTTGATGCAGGTCAATACTTGTGGATTTCCACATTTGGAGGACAGAGATGCATCGACTTCATTACTAATGGGACTTGATTTCTTTGGTGGTGGAATATTGTCAACTGAAGAAACTGTATCCTTACACAAGTCTTCTACAAAACTACAACTAAAATCAGCAGAGATTATAAGTCACTCTATCTATTTATATCTGTATCTATAACTACCTCTTTATGCCTACACAGACAAACACACGTGCGCGCCCACACACACATACAAACACAACTCTAGAAACTTTTTGCGGACTTTTAGTACAATCTCCTTGACGAATTTTCCTGTTAACTTCTAATAGCTCAGACTCTCATCATTAGAAAAGAAGGCAATGAATGACATGTTTGTCATTCTTTCAGATGTATGGGTGGATAATAATGAGGTAGATTAGCAACTTTTAGCTGTCAGGTTAAAGTTAATTAGCAATAATTCTCACTACTGTCATTTCTATTTTTCCCGTAGAGAAGACCATGGAAAAATTGGCTTTTGTCTTGGATGATTACGAAAGTGTGGAGGTTGTTCCTTCTTTATTTGTTTTAATGGGGAATTTTTGCTCTCACCCTTGCAACCTTTCTTTCCACTCATTTTCATGTCTCAGGTTAGGACAGTTATTCACCTAATCTATTTTTCTAGCCTTGAAATTATAGCACCTTATAGTTTAAGGGCTACAATATCTTAAGAGAAGGCCTGAGGTTAGCAAATGTGATATACAGGATGCAATTTGGAAAGCTAGGGGAAATGATCGAATCTCACCCAAGAATCAAAGAGCATAGTCGATTTTTGTTCATTCCAGGTCCTGATGATGCAGGTATTATCTTATCAATTTTTATTTTCTTTAGAAATTTCTTTATATCAAGTTTTGCAGACATTAGCAATCTAGTTATATGTATTGCAATTTGTCAACAAATACTCTATTGAGATTTTCTTTGTTGGTCTTTATAACCCTTATAATATTCTATTTATGGCCTACGTAAGCCAAAAAAATATTGGCCCAAGTTATACTTCTGACTTGAGATATTTTGTGAGTTTTATCCATCTGAATAAATCTGGTTCTATATCCATATATCATATACAAGTTCCTACCTGTTTTGAACGAGTAGACTGAATATCTTGCAGCCTCTTTGATTGTAGAAAATTCCTTTGAATATGCCAGGATGACGCCTCTAGATTTTGACTACTGTCTTACCAGCTTCAAGTTGTATTTTCACACTTTCTCTTAATTTCAGTCTGAAATTTATTATGATTCAAAATCATTTTCTTTTTGTACTCTTGGATGAATGCAGGACCTTCAAAAGCTCTTCCAAGGTGTGCTTTACCAAAATATCTAACTGACGAACTCCAGAAGCACGTTCCAAATGCTATTTGCTCCAGCAATCCTTGCAGGTTTGACTCCAGCCTGCTGAATTATTGACATTGATTACATGCTGAAATTGCTGAACTGGAAGTGATTAGCCTTCTCTCCTGCATCACATGCTTGTGAGGTAGCATATTGTCAATATTACAAATTAAGTACAATACACTGTATTATAAAAAAGCTTATTGACAAATTATAAGCGAGACTGCCTGCCCCTTTAAAGTCGGGTAAATTACTGCTTCAAACATTTTATACATTTACACTGGAGAATTGTACAGTAGAAATTAATATCATGGCTAAATGTGCTCGCAACTTAAATAGCCAAGGGATCAAAGAATGTGGATTCTAGATGATTTAGCTCCATGATAGTCTGAAATGAACTACATTATGACATGAGAATGGTACTGCCGCTACCATATTCTGACTTCAACAACCAACCTTTTTTTTTCCTTTACAGAGTAAAGTTCTACACCCAGGAAATTGTATTTTTTCGTCAGCATCTGCTCTACAGAATGACACGGTCTTCTCTAATTCCTCCCTTAACTGAAGAAACAAGTGATCCATTTGAACATGTGAGTTAACTACTTTCCTTACCTTCCATAAATAATAGTGAAAAATACAAGTATTACATTCTCAATCTTACTATTCTTTGCAGCTTGTAGCAACCATCACTTATCAGAGTCATCTTTGCCCCTTGCCTCTCACTGTACAACCAATAATCTGGAACTATGACCACTGCCTCCGTCTATACCCTACTCCACACACGGTATCAAATCTCTTTATCAGGTATCACACACAGCAAAGAAATGGAAATCCATTTGCAGGCCAATGATTTCTTTTGTTTTTTATTTTTTCTTCAATAGATAGTGTTGGGAGATCAAAGTGAACAAAAAACCTTTAAATATACGGGAATAACATGTTTCAATCCTGGATCATTCGCTCATGATAGCACATTTTGCAGCCTATCGTCCTTGTTCTGAAGAAGTCAAGCTTTCTGCCGTGGAGGAGAATGGCTAAAGTTGCAATATTATGGCCATTATTGATTATAGCATCTCATAACTCGATTCTTAATGAGGGATTCATGGGGAAATTCAGAAGTTGTACTAGCTAATCATGTGATAGAGGATGATTATTGTGTCAATTGCATCATTTGTGTAACTTGACATACTAACCATTGCATTTCTAAAGAGAATATCTATGAACCGTTCTTTTCTAATTCCGGTACTTGTGCTTGCAAAGATGTAAGATTAATCCATGCCTAGACTTGTTGCTATTAGACCATGATCATGACTTTTTTCAATGGTTTTTGTTGTCAAAAGTATTTCTCGTTTTCTATGGGTAATAATTGTCATCGCTATTTTTTTTTATCTTGATTATCTATTATCTACCCTTTTTTTTTTTCCTTTTTTCCTTTTTGTGTGTATGCGTGTCAGGCCCCTCTATTCCTAATACAAAAACTAAGGCCAACTTACTCTGTTTTAACTCTATACTTGTCGATTCGCTTCAAAATAGTTATCTCACAAAAATGAAGATTTGTAGCTTACCCTTATGTCTAGTCTTACTCCTTTTTTGTTAATTTTTCTTCCTCCTCACTTTATATTTTTTGGTGCACTGTCAGATAAAATTAAAAAAAGAGGAGGAAGACTTAAAAAAGAACAGAATTAGAAAACGAGAAATACTTTTGACAACAAAAACCATTGAAAAAAGTCATGATCATGGTCTAATGGCAACAAGTCTAAGTATGGATTAATCATACATCTTTGCAAGCACAAGTACCGGAATTAGAAAAGAACGGTTCGTAGATATTCTCTTTAGAAATGCAGTGGTAAGTATGTCAAGTTACACAAATGATGCAATTGACACAATAATCATCCTCTATCATATGATTAGCTAGTACTACTTCTGAATTTCCCCATGAATCCCTCATTAAGAATCGAGTTATGAGATGCTATAATCAATAATGACCATAATATTGCAACTTTAGTCATTCTCCTCCACAGCAGAAAGCTTGACTTCTTCAGAACAAGGACGATAGACTGCAAATGTGCTATCATGAGCGAATGATCCAGGATTGAAACATGTTATTCCCGTATATTTAAAGGCTTTTTGTTCACTTTGATCTCCCAACACTATCTATTGAAGAAAAAAATAAAAAACAAAAGAAATTATTGGCCTGCAAATGGATTTCCATTTCTTTGCTGTGTGTGATACCTGATAAAGAGATTTGATACCGTGTGTGGAGTAGGATATAGACGGAGGCAGTGGTCATAGTTCCATATTATTGGTTGTACAGTGAGAGGCAAGGGGCAAAGATGACTCTGATGAGTGATGGTTGCTACAAGCTGCAAAGAACAGTAAGATTGAGAATGTGATACTTGTATTTTTCACTATTATTTATGGAAGGTAAGGAAAGTAGTTAACTCACATGTTCAAAAGGATCACTTGTTTCTTCAGTTGAGGGAGGAATTAGAGAAGACCGTGTCATTCTGTAGAGCAGATCCTAACGGAAAAATACGATTTCCTGGGTGTAGAACTTTACTCTGTAAAGGAAAAAAAGGTTGGTTTTTGAAGTCAGAATATGGTAGCGGCAGTACCATTCTCATGTCATAATGTAGTTCATTTCAGACTATCATGGAGCTAAATCATCTAGAATCCGCATTCATTTGGGTGCACAGTCAAGTAAGGTACATTACATTGATCCCTTGGCTATTTAAATTGCAAGCATATTTAGCCATGATATTAACTTCTACTGTACAATTCTCTAATGTAAATGTATAAAATGTTTGAAGCAGTAATTTACCCGACTTTAAAGGGGGAGGCAGTCTCGCTTATAATTTGTCAATAAGCTTTTTTATAATACAGTGTATTGTACTTATTTTGTAATATTGACAATATGCTACTTCACAAGCATGTGATGCAAGAGAGAAGGCTAATAATTAGAAGAAGAGCATAAAGAAGATAAAAGATAAAAAGGTCTCAACAAAATATAAATTACTCATACGTAAGCAGATAAACATGATAAAACACAAAAACATAAAATCACAATACAAATAACAAATGAATCATATACAAGCAAAAGCAAAAGAAACATTTGAAGATTATGTAAGCAAAGTAAAATAGCAAAGAATCAAACGTATATATAGTTTAGATAAACATAATGGACAACATAAGAGACATAAAAATATCAAATAACAATAGAAATTACAATCAGTTAGTAGAATAGACATTCAAGGTATACAAAAAAGTATAATTACAAACAAAACACATGAATGCAATCAGCAAATCACATTCAACCAAATAAGACATATAAGGCACAAATTTCAAAAAATAAAAATTTACAATTATGTTAAAAAGGTTCAAGGATAGTATTATAGCAACATATGTTTAAAGCAGTCAAAAACATAAACGTACGTAAAGAAGCATAGATATAATAATCGAAAATAACAAACATTAAAGATAGAACATGTTGATAATAAATAGTGAAAGTACAAAATACAGATATACAAATAAATAAATATCGATATTCAAAGAGTCGTTAACAAATGAAGTACACAATATTACTAGAAAAACATAAGATATAAGACAAGAATGCAGAACAAATCAGGCAGAAGGACAATAAAGATTATAATAAGGTATACAGAACATACATAATTACAATTAAAAATAACATTCAGTAAAAGAAATAAATATAGATAGAAACACATCAATACATATAGACAAACAACAGAGGCAAATCATAATAATAATCAATAGCCAATTGAAACGATACATAATAATTATTAGAATACAAACAGTTATATAGCACAAAGTAAATAATACAACATCATAGTCAGGTTCAAATAAACACAAATAAAATCAAAGTATAAAAATAAAAGATATCAAAGCAAAAGGGATAAACAAGATTCAGAAACATATGATGTGTATAACAAATATAATCATCATGTATAATAAGCGTTAAAATGAAAACACATACATAATAATAAGCATATAAAAAGTCTGAATACTCATGGTACTAATCATGCTAACAAAATAAATTATGATGGAAATAATCACAAAATATTATATGATAAAATAGACATAAGATTAAACATGTCATTCAAAATAAACATATTATATAAAACATAATAAGAATGACATAATCATATATATTCGACAAACAATATGATAAATTAGAAATATTAGTAATACTCATAAGGTAAATAATAAATATAAACAAGATACAACAATAATAATCATTATTGTATAAAATCAATTCAGATATAGCCATGTATTGCATAGTAGTCAAAAATCAAAATATAATCAGCATAAATATACATAAATAAAGATGTATAATACATAAAAACATAAACTATGATAGGTAAAATAGATATATAACAAATGAAAACATAAGAAGAGCATAATTTCATATAATAAAATACTGATATATTTTAGATAAATATACCATGAATGATTGATGAATATGTGAACATAAACACTTGTAATACATTGAACAGAACACGTTTAAACACAGTTGATACTAGAAATGATGCATGACTATAATTCAGTAAAAATGTATATCATAAATATAATAATTTACGTGAATACATTATAATGAAAAAGAATAGTAAGTATAAAAGAATGAAAAGTAAAACATAACATAAGGTAACCTAAAATAATGAATAGAGAATGAACAACAAATGATAACACAAGAAAAGGACATAAAAAATCTAAAATAAACATACCTACAAGCGCTATTTTGAATTATCTTTTATATCAATTATAAAAGAATATTAACTAATGATACGAGATAATGTAACAAAAACCTATATAATTACTAACTCAAACTTCAAACCTATCAATATGAATAATTGCTTGAATATCAAAATAGAAATGCATTGCTCTTAAAAATAACGAAACCAATGTGAACATACTGAATCAACCTAAACAAGACAAAATTGACTAATAAGAAAACTATGCACTAAAAATATTGTGAGTTGAATAAATAAAGAATAAAAAATATAATGCATATGTAGAATATCAAATCATGAACTTATTATTATATCACTAAAACACGAACAATATGCAATAATCTAGAACATAAGTAAATGATAGATGATATGACAGAAAATGCATACACATACATAATGTAGATATGTAAAAGTAAATTAAACACAAGAAAATAATCTGAACATCAAATATGATATGTGATGTATATGTGAAGGCTAGAGCAATGCGAAATACTTAATAAACATGATTGGAACAGTTGAAAATGTATAAGTAATATTTTTCATTATACTATGTTACTTATATATTTTTAAAAGACATACAATATAATACTGTGTGTGATACATAAAATAATGCAATAAATAATGCAGAAATCAATACAATCAAACGATACACAAGTCAAATCAAAGGAAACATAGAGTAAAAATAATAACACATAAAATAATGACCAGTACGAGGAAAGAGAAGTTATAAGAAGAGAGTAGTCAGGAAGTGACGAGACAAGAAACAGGAGGAAGTTTTGGAATCAAAAAGTGATAAGATATGGACTAAGACATAACTTATCAAGATACTAGGATAAAGGCTTAGGAATAGTCTTACGGATGAAATATGATATGCGTTTAAATTATTCATTATATTCTCACTGGTAGGGACTCGGGACCGAGACCTACATGAGCCACCATAAAAACCTATCACACCCCGCTTCCCAAAATACCCGGAAATTGGGACGCGAACAAGTCTGTGACGTATTAGACTGAGAAGAAATAAATACTAAACTCTTTCTACCCAATCTAATACGCTAAGCGTAAAAAAAAATGCGAAGTCACAGGTCCCCGATCACAGTAGCAAGAATATAATAAATAACTCAGAACAGAATATCCATAACACAAGTGAATATCATCCAAGACATAATATTCGGATCAACATGCCCTTATACATGACTGAACAACTGAATACTGAAGAAATATAAAATATATCGTTGTAGACGGTAAAAATTACCTTTGCAAATAAGACTGAAATCCGCCTGCTTACTCGCTTGAAAATCGGGCTCACCCGTGTGTTTGACTCGCCAGCACAAACCAGGGCTACGTGATCCTCAAATTTGTCTACACTTGGGCAATCCGCCAGGTGATTAGAGACTCGCCCGCAAACCTGACCCACCAGCATGAGTCAAGAGCCGAATCCGCCTACAAATGATAAACTCGCCAGACTCGTCAGGGTACTCGGTAGCTGCTATGTCACGTACAGGAATGGGCCTTCCCACTTCTCACGACGTGAAGGGAATGAGCACAGTACTCCGAGCCCATCAAGTACCCGCTCACAGTACGAGCGACCAGTCAAATCCATGCAATCGTCAAGTCCGCCTGCATGCTCACGACTGAAGCTCACCTCGCCTGCACGAGTCAAGAGCTGGACCCGCCCGTGATCGACAAGCTCGCCGAGCTAGTGCCTGGCAGCCGCAATAGCACGTACAAGGATGGGCTTTCCCACTCCTCACGACGTGAAGGGAAGGAGTACAGTGCTTCGAGCCCATCAAGCAGCCGCTCATGGTATATGCGAAAGGCATGGTATCTCCCAACAGTACATGGTCACATCCCATGATTCAAGGGAGTAACCACATCGTTTCTCCTCTATTTAAGAATCTCTCCTGACTACAAAAAAGAGGTTCGCTCATAGTTAATTGATTAATTTAATTAGTTAGCTAAACAACTAGCTCTCGACTCTCGACTGAGTTGACGACAAGCTCTTTGCATGACCTTTGCACTGTAGCATCCTCTCCTAGCTTCGGGCCCTGATCGCCATCGAACTCAAAAACTCGAACTCGACCAGCACGAGCTTCTATTGCGTACTAAAGCTCACCAGCAACCTCGATCGAATCGTCCAAGGAAAACAGACTCGGTGCGAGAACCGAGCGAGGCGTCCTATCGCTACTAAAGTCCCCACGTTAAACAATGATGGCCTTCCCTCCGTTTTTGTTGTAATTTCGATATATTAGTTTGTAATAAGCTATTCTTATCAATACAAATATACCCCCGTTTCGGGAAATTAATATTTACACTTACAAAAAATGGCGATCACAGTGGGAAAAACTATTTCCTTAACCGAAATGGTGGTAGCGCAGTTCGACGAGGTTGCTGTTGGGGTGACCGTGGAGTCCCTAGAAATCGAGTTCGACCAAGCCAAGTACAAGGAATATTTGTCTTCCTCCTCCTCTGGTGGCAATGCGTCCCGCAAACGCCACAGAGTCGTGCGTAGAGGCCGACCTCAAACGGTCAAAGTCTCCGTGCCTGAGGACTCTATCCGAGTTACGCTGGGGGAGCCTACTCCCTCCGAAATGATCAAGACCAAGCCAGAGGTCGAGAGCACGAGGCGAAAGGCTGCCAGATGGGTCGCCAAATGATCCTCGCGGCCCCCCGCTCAGGAAGAGATGGTGGTTCATCCGGGCGCAGACCACGTCGTCACGGTCCACATGGACGCTCCGCTTTCTAGAAGAGCCCACCAGCGGTGACGACAGGTCCTCGTCCAACAGGAGGCCCGAACCCTCGCCCCATACGACAGCCTAAATTATTATTCGGGTCCGAAAAGTGCAAGACAGAGAAGAAACCCTACCAACGCCGATGGGCTCGCCAAATCAGGCGAACCCTCGCGTTCAGGCGGATTTCCCTCCGACTGTAATATCCCTCATTCCGACGGATATAGTGTTACTGACAAACTTGGCCACTCAGGCCAACCAATCAAAACGGACAAGCCTGCCCACTCAGGTGGATTTCGTTTCTCTGGTCACATCCCTAATGCAAACAGACTGCTCAGAGCAGGCGAGCCCTCGAAAGAAGGCGAGCCTCACCGAGTCCACTCAGCGAGTAAGCGTTGCGAACGTGCGAGCCTTAACGACAAGGGCAAAACACTACTCACCGAGTCCACTCAGCGAGTAAGCGTTGCGAACGTGCGAGCCTTAACGACAAGGGCAAAACACTAGGCGATGCCTCACAAGCTCGCCTGCGTGAACAAAGGATTAGAGTTCGCCTGCAGGCAGGAATTCGCCCGAGCGCAAATACTCTCCTGCTAAGGCGAACTCACCTAACTCTAACACTTGACCATTCCACCCTGTGTACGCGGGAGAGTTCATCCAGATCTCTCTCATGCGACCGTTCGGTTGACCCTTCTGATGCCGGGGGTTGTCGCTAACTACCGGCAGAGGATCTCCGGAGTTACCTAACTCGCAAACCCACTATACATGAGGTTAATCCTTAGTGTCACTATGAAAGACTTATCCAAACGGTACTCGCCGACTACCAATGTGTAGAAACGGTGAAGCCTTCGGTGTTCGGGAGGCTTGCTCAACGACCTTCCCAATCGAGATCTCCTCGCCGAAGGCGCGCTGCCACCAAAGAAGGCGCGCCCTCGATGATTTAGAACTCCCGTCTGCTACGGTCAACATGACGGGGAAGGGTAAAAATGTACTTTCAGATCCCCCAGATTTGGATTCTTTCCTAGAGTTCAGTCACCCGTTGGTTCAACGCGAGCGTGACGGTATATTCCTACACACCCGCAGTCGTACGGGAATCAACATCCCACTCGATTACTCTCTCCTAGCGCCCCCTTCCTTGTGAAGAAGAAGTTTGTTCGGTGACGGCTACGTCCCAGACATTGCATTCGAGCTACGGCGAGCTGGCAAGGGCGCACATGGCTGCCACCTTGAGTGATCAGACAATTGCCCAAAAGTTCGAAGAACATCAGGCCGTCATCGAGTCCATAAAGGACATGTTGGAGTAGCTTCTGAACAAAAAGAAGAAGAAGAAGGTCACGCGTACCCCACGGAGGCCGACGGAAGGCAAGGAATAGGGACCTACTCCTAATCAGACGACTGAACGGGAAGATAATATTGAAATCCTGTCGGATCACTCCTCGAAGTCGTCAGCGGGAACGTCGCGTTCCGGGGGTACCACCCGAGACAGGAGATTCGAGGAGTTCCAAAGCCAACTCAATGCCTTGAAGCTTCAACCAAACATAAACAAACTGGGGGTGGTCAGGTCGTACCCTGTCGAGTGGGACACAGTCCCCTAACCGGCAAAATTCAAACCCATCAGTTTGGTGCAGTTTGATGGTAAGGGTTCCCCCTCGCAGCACATCTACTACTTAATGGCTCAAACCAGATTCCTCACCGGGAGCACGTCATCCTCACCCGGCTGTTCATCAGCACCCTCAATGGGGTAGCTTTCGAATGGTTCCGCAAGTTGGAACCAGGCTCTATCAAGTCATGGGCCGACGCAGAAAGGCTCTTCCTCGCTCGCTTCTTCGATGATGATACCGAGGTGTCGATGGCTACCCTCCTTGCTAAAAAGCAAAGGAAGCTGGAGTCAATCAATGACTTTGTAAAGAGATTCAGGAATTGGTCGGTCCATTGCCGAGACCAAGTCTCTAAAGCCACACTGATTGAGATATACCGCAATAACTTTTCAATCCATATTCTGTCTAAGGTTAGCGCGGCAGAGACCCGAACCTGGAAAGAACTCGTTCGTCAAGGCGAGCAGGTTAAAAATATGATCAAGAGACTCGAGGCCGAGGAGCCTCACCTCAAGAAAGGAGACTCCAATGGGGGTATACTGCTACACGGTCATGCCTTTCGGACTCAAAAACGCCGATGCAACCTATCAACGCGTCATGAGCACGATTTTTCAAGACCATCTACGAAAGACAGTTGAATGCTATGTGGACGACCTGGTCGTGAAAAGTCGTAATAAAGATGACCACCTCCAAGACTTGAGGGTGATGTTCGAACTCATGAGAACTCATCAACTCAAGATGAATCCTATGAAGTCATTCTTAGGGATGTTCAGTGGTAAATTCCTTGGATTCGTAGTCACAACTAAAGGAATCCGAATCGACCCGGATAAAGTATGAGCTATCCAAGAGCTTCAGCCTCCCCGCAATCTCAAAGAATTAAGGGGTCTCCAGGGACGATTAGTTTACATCCGGAGGTTAATTTCAAACCTCTCGGGCAAGTGTCAATCCTTCTCCAAACTAATGAAGAAAGGTGTCTCATTCGTGTGGGACGAGCCTTGCCAAATGACCTTCGAATAGATCAAAGCTTACCTCTCGAACCCACCCGTCTTGGCAGCTCCAATCACAGGAAAGCCATTTCTCATCTACATACGAGCCATGGAACACTCTCTAGGCGCTCTCTTTGCGCAAAATGATGATGCCGGCCATGAGCAGGGCATCTACTACCTGAGTAAAACCCTACAGGGTGCCGAACGGCGATACCCTATGGTCAAAAAGGAATGCTTAGTCTTGGTGTTTACCATCCAAAAGATGCGACATTACCTAGTTGGCCAAACCATCCATGTCATTTCCCGGATGAACCCCATTCGAGTCTTCATGACACAGCCCGCGACCTTAATATGGCGTTTGGCCAGATGGGCACTCTTACTGTCTAAGTACGACATTCACTTCATGCCGCAGAAGTCAGTCAAAGGGCCGGCTATCTGCGATCTCATGGCCAGTCATCCACTGGAGGTAAAAACTGACATGTTCGAAGATTTTCTAGATGAACCCCTGAAGTCAACACAACCTCCCCAGCGGAAGCTTGACAGATGTTCTTCGACGACGCGTCTCGTGTCGGCACGAGCGGATCTATTATTGCAGGAGTGGGGGTAGTCCTCACTTCTCCACATAACCACGTATTACCCCGAGCCTTTTCTTTAACAGAACCATGTACCAACAATGTGGCTGAGTATAATGCACTACTCATTGGACTCGAGCTGGCCCGAGAGTTAGAGATAAAGCATCTCGAGGCCTACGACGACTCTCAGCTTATTGTTAAGCAGATGATAGGGGAATACGAGGTTAGGAATGTCGATCTAATCTCACTTCACGAAGCAGCTACCAAACTAGTTGAGTCATTCGAATACTTCCACGTTGAGCATGTGCTTCGTTCCAAAAACATGCATGCGGACGCCCTCGCGTCCTTAGTAGCTAACTTGGCTCAGCCACTAGAGATGACTCAATATGTCACTGTAGCGAGCCGATGACGTGTTGTAACGCAGGATTTGATCTCTGCGTTCAAGTGTTGTAACGCAGGATTTGATCTCTGCGTTCAAGTGTTGTAACGCAGGATTTGATCTCTGCGTTCAAGTGTTGTAACGCAGGATTTGATCTCTGCGTTCAAGTATTGTAACGCAGGATTTGATCTCTACGTTCAAGTATTGTAACGCAGGATTTGATCTCTGCGTTCAAGTATTAATGCAAGGGTTAGCTATTGTATTAAAACTTGCCACGTAGAATTTACTCTTCGTGTTTATTTCATGTTAGTAACCTCTTTCTGCTACTAACTATTGCTTCTGATTTTACAGTGCTTTTTCCCAATGTGCCACTTCTGCCGGAGCAGCACTTCAGCTACACTGATGATCCCGAAGTGGGGAGAGCTTTTGGTCTTCGCGGAGAAATTCCTTTATGCACATTCCCAAGTTTGGAACGAACGCATTTAATCAAGTTTGCTGAGTGTTCCACCCTTAGGGCTTTGATTACCGATCTGGATCTGGAAACTCCTGCGGGTTTGGATCAATTTGTCAAACCCTCATTTTTATTCGGTGACCATATATCTGCCGATGGACAAGTCGGGTATGTAGAAGACTCCCGGATGCTGCGCAGAGTCGATGATCGTTTATTCTTCCTTCCCAGCATGAAAAGAATGTACACGCTTTCCTACTTCCTGAGTGTTGGTGGTCGTAGGGGCTTGGCCTTCGATCTTGTCAAGGAGAAAGAGAACATCTCATTCGGATCTGGTCGATCTTCTCGCGTTCAAATTGGCGGACAACTCAAAGGTCTGAGACCTGGTTGTTTTGAGAAAAAGGGTTTCGCTCAGGAGACACCTCTTCCCGCGAACATTTTCATGCGCCAGTTTATTGCTGCCCGGGGCGAATTTCCTACACAAGCCTTTCGTTCTCCTGGCTGGTTATTCTCCGGAGAGGATGGCTGGTGGACTCGGATGGTAGATTTTGTTCTTGAGGAACTCAAAGAACCTCTTGCTCAATCTGGCCTTACTATACCAGTACAGGCTACTAGATGTGGGATCACTCAGAGTTATCCCTGCTTCTTCGCTATGCTGGAGCGGTATAATCCGGATAGCTGCACCTTTTTCACTCCTGTTGGGGAGTTGGGGTTTGCTCTCCATGAGATGCATGCAATATCGGGACTATCCTTCGGGCAAACGCCTTATGAAGAATTTATTCCAACCACTGAAGAACTCTCTCTCCTGAGGACTGCTCATCCAGAGATATACAACACTTTTTGGGAGTTGCTGTGTCATTTCCACATCTGCGCTCAGGTCGCCGGGATGCGTGGGGGTGGCCTCATGCATACTGCTTGGGCAGATTATTTGTTTCAGAACTTGGGTCTAAAAGATTTAAAGGTGACCCGTCTTGCTGTAAGCTCTGCTAGGAGTATCAAAGCTCGCATCAAAACTACACGGCCCTTCTCGCTGGTTTCTTGATGCTATGGTTGAAGCGGTGTGTTGTGCCGACGAAGCCAGCTGAATCGATCTTGGTTGAGGTCGTTTATCCAGCCGTTCTCCTGGCTCATGGAAGACCACTAAGCCTTCTCTCGGCAATGACAGGTTGTCTGCAGAGGGGCTTACGGGATTTGGTTTCTGAACTCCTCGACGTCCAGGAGATGATTGTTGCTGGGAGGAAAGTTTGGAAGACTTCTCAACCCCGCACACCAATGCCCTACACTTATTTAGTGGCTTGGTTTGTGCTGCACTGTCCCTCTTTGATGCGGGGGATTATACATACTGACGAGACCTCTACTCCTTTCGTGCAAAGGCTCGAGCCAGCCACGTGGACGACTGCGTACATAGTCCGGGCTAGGCAACTTTTGTCTTCGGAAGCCAGTTATGATCTCTTTTGCTGTCGCCCTTGCTTTGATGGGGCTGAAGAAGAAGGCCCGAAGTTTGGCGACGTAGTCTTCGAAGGGTCCTCGCTTTTAAATACAGGGACCTTCCAATGGCTTCTCACTATCAGGGTGGGTTATCTGGTTTTCAGAATAGGTGAAAGATGCATAATTGAGCCTTACGTTCCTTCACGTTTTGCCCGACAGTTCGGGTACGACCAGCTTTACGTTGGTAACCCTAATCCACAATTAGCTCACATCGGGAATCTGTATGAAGGAGCTCGTGCTTGGCGTTTCTTTATTGCCCGAGGAACTCATGCGCAGTTTACTCTGCCTAATCTGCCACCTAATTGTTCCACTGTAGCAGATTTCCGCAATTGGTTTGATAAAGCTTCTCTGATCCCAGAATATGACATTTATACTTCATGTATAAACGAAATCCGAGAGCTTTATAAATCAAGAAGTGGTTCCGGCAGGACTCGACTCCCAGGGATAGAGGATTATCTGTCCTGCGAACGAGAGGCGTCCGGAATCGAAGAAATCTCAGAGGAATTACCCGCTGCTAAGCCTTCTGAAGAAGAGAACACTAGAGAGGTTCTCAAAGGAGCATTCTCTCCCGAGCCTCGTTCCTTGAGATCATCAGGGAAGCGGGCTCTTACTGCTGAGGAGGTAGGCGAATACGATAGAAGAATTCGTAAACGAAAACCTGTCGCAGCTAAGAACTCTAAGAGAGCTAAGCTGATGGGGGACGCCATGAAGTCTGCACTTGCTTCGTCTCCCGAAAACAGCGGGGATACTATACCTCCAGCTGCTCCTCCTAGTCCTGAAATCCTGACAGGTGGGCAGGGATTGATTGTCCCAGATTCAGTGCCAGATGTGCCCGAAAAGATATCATCTAAAGCTGTAAACGCTCCCATTCGCACTGATTATGAGAATTGCTTCACTTATCCGCCGACTGCTCCACCCCCAAGCTCGGAGACTTTGAGGAAACTCATCGAGCAATTAGAGTACTGGATGCAGATGACTATTGATGTCGTTAGTCTCGGGGACGTGAGTTTCAAAGTCTTCGAACCCCATCTGCTGAAGTGTCTTGCCAAGATTAGGGACCAGGGGGATACATCGTGGACTGAACATTGTCGCGAGAGCATTATTGTTCTGGAATACGAATTGGAATTCCTTTCAATGCTACAACGCGATGCCATCGAACCAGAAGTGGATCGGGCTCTTTCTCATGCCAGAGCTTTGAAGGTACATCAGCAAGAGGCTCTTCAGAAGAGTCTAAACGAAGCAGATTCTCGTATTACTCGCCTGCGCGGGGAACATCTTCAAGTGCAAGTGGACTTGGGCACTTTTGCTGCAGGTATTCGGGATACTGCGATTGAGCTTACCCGTGCTGGTATCGAGCAAGCTCAGATAACTGCTCGATTAGCGGGCGACATGGAAGTCATAAAAGGGTTAATTGCTTATTGTGACGGGCTTTTCAAGGGCTATTGTGATGAGCTTGTTGCTGCTGACAAAGTTAGGCGGGAGATTGCAGAAGCAGCACCAAATGAAGAGGAGCTCAAGAGCAAGATAACAGAGGAAGTCAAAAAGGCTCGTGAGGAGAAAATATTGGCGCTGAAAGCTAAACTCAAGTCCTTTAGACTGATGAGCCCCGATGTTTAGGACTTGGATTGCTTTTTAGCTAGGAATAATTTTGTATCATTTTCGTTTCGATTCATTTTGTATTCAAATCAAAAATATTGAATGAAAATGATATCATTTTGGCTTTCATCATCTCTTTTGTTGAAATCTGGTTCAGGACAATGAAAAGTAAAGCAAATGCCATAAGTATAGTGTTAACCTGGCATGAAATTGAAATTTTCTTTATTATACTGATTCTAGAAAATTTCAATCGTCAGAGGTGTAATGTTAACATGACGAAATACAAGACAGAGTTACATTATAAATAGGCAACCCCCAGCCTGATTTAGCTGGGGTTCAGGAGGCTACATGATTTATGGGAAGCCTGTCTCCTTCTTGATTGATGAGGCGGTATGCTCCGTTCGAATAGACTGATTCTATTACGAAGGGCCCTTCCCATTTAGGATTGAACTTCCCTTTGGTTTTGTGGGTCATTACCATGGGTCGTCTGTTGGCCAAAACTAGATCGCCTTTCTTGAAAATCCGTTCCTTAACCTTTTTGTTGTAGGCTTTGGAAATACGGGCTTGATATAGCTCAATCTGTTGCTGCGCTTGAAGTCGTTTGTCGTCTAAGGCTTCGAGTTCTTGTAGACGTCGTTGATGTTTTTCTTCTTCTGTTAGCCCCGTTGTAATAGCAACTCTCAGAGAAGGGATCTGAATTTCCAATGGCAGTACAGCCTCGCAGCCATACACCAAAGAGAATGGTGTAGCTCTTGTAGGGGTCCTCACTGTTGTGCGGTAAGCCCACAGGCATTCACCGAGTCTTTCATCCCAATCGCGCCTGTAGGCATATAAAATTGCTTATAGGTCCTCTAGCTCAGCTCGGCACAAACCGACGAACCAATGAGGCGACGAGATCGACGAATCGCATCAAGCGACGGAATGCATCCATACACGTGCGGGATCAAGCCAAGGGTTCGAAGAGTCAACGAGTCATCCAACCAAAGGCATACTCGGACGAATGACGATCGAATCAAGATCGGTTTCGGACTCCAACTCAGAAGCGGATTTACTGCCAAATCAGGAATCCAATTTACTGCCAAATCATATCATCAAATCAGAGACCAAGTTAATCAAATCACGGACAGAACCAAGGGCGGAAAACACCGAAAAACCACCACCTAGAGGGGCTCGGCCGAAGCCGAGCCAACTTCAGGTGGCTCGGCCCAGAGCCGAGCCACCCTGAGGTGGCCGGCCCAGATCTGTGCCTAGGCACAGATCTGAGTGCCTATAAATAGGCTAGGCCTTGGTTCATTTTAAAAGGTTGGAAATTTTGGAGAGGCGAAGCCCTGCTGGATTGGAGACTCAGAACTTAACAAGATTCAAGCTTTGGGACTTCGAGGACTTGCACATCCAGATCTGGTGCTCGGCGATCATCAACGTCAAATAAGGCAGGTGTTCGAGAGGATCAGATCTCAGATCTACGCAGGCATACTCCGGATCTAAGCTTGGTCTTAGATCCCGAGACTTGGACGATTGTTTCCTTGGTGAAACAATCCTCCCCGGCTATTATTTCCTTGGTGAAATAATACCCGTCGTACTGCGTAGATCCGACCGGATCTAGATCTCGCGGTGGTCCATGGATTAACCCCGGCGCAGGCAAAGAACCCACAAAGCAAGAGACCGCAAAACAGGATCTTGCGATTCGTTCGACAAACAAGGAAATAAAGTTGTAATCTTTCTTTACTTTTATTTGATTTTCATTGTAACCGGATCTTATCAAAAGACCGGATCTTTTGTAACCGATAAACTGTTGTAAAAGAGAACAATGAATTCAACAAAGAAGGACACGATTTTTCCCGCGAACAGCGCCGGCTTTTGGAAACAAATTTTTTAAGAAGCTTCACTATGGTTTTGTTGAAAGCTTCTGCAAGACCATTTGCTGGTGGGTAATACGCCGTAGATGCAACACTTTGGATTCTGAATTTATCACAAAATCTCTGAAACCCAAAGCTGACGAATTGTGTCCCGTTGTCGTGAACTATTCGTCTTGGGACTCCAAAACGATAGATGACGTGATGTTTGATGAACTTGATCACGTTTGAAGTCTTGACTTCTTTTAACGGGATTGCCTCCGCCCACTTGGATAAATAGTCGGTCACGGCTAGAATGAACCGGTGTCCTTTTGACGTTGGAGGGGAGATCGGTCCGACGATATCCATGCCCCACATTTCGAATGGCCAAGTCGCCGATGTGGGGTGTAAGTTCCCCGGTGCTTGGTGGATAAAATCTCCATGAATTTGACATGCGTGACATCGTTTAGCGTAGTCAACCGCGTCTGAAAACATCTTTGGCCAATAATAGCCGATACGTCGGAGGCGATCTCCTAATTTAGCTCCGGGCTGATGAGCTCCGCACATTCCGTCGTGAGCTTCTTTGAGAGCCTCTTTCGCTTCCTTCCGAGAAAGGCACCGAAGTAAGACTCCATTATGTGATTTACGATACAAGACTTGAGAAACTGCATTGTAATAGAATCGGAGGGCTTTTCGTTTGATTGCAGCCGCTTCCTTAGGGTTCTCAGGTAGAATTCCATATAAAGCATAGTCGATGTATGGGAATCGCCAATCCCTAGATTCGAATTCCATGAATGCCGTACAGACTTCTCCTGACGTCGTCTCGTCTGAGTTTTCCTCCATAGGAATTTTGGAAAAATATAGTTTACGTCCTATGACCGGAATCGTCGTTTCGATCCCTGGGGGCAAGGCTAGCGAAGTTGCCAAAGAGGCTAAAGCATCGGCATATGCATTCTGAGCTCTTGGCACGTATTCGATAAAGAAACCTTCGAACTTTTGAGCTTGCTCTAGCACTGCGAAGTAATACGGGATCAGATCCTCATGATGTACTTCATATTCTCCCCGGACTTGATTAACGATGAGCTGAGAGTCACCGTAAGCCTCGAGGTGCTGAATATTAAGTTGTTCAGCACATTGCATTCCTAGTAGCAGAGCATTATACTCGGCTACGTTGTTGGTGCAAGGTTCGATTAAGGAGAATCCCCTTGGGATTACGTGGCCGTTCGGAGAGATTAACACCACTCCTACTCCCGCGGTGATTGCTCCATGAGGATTTGCTCTGGATGCACCGTCGAAGAATAACTTCCACACTTGTGTAGCTTCTTGGGTAGCGCAAGCTTCAGCGACCTCGTCGGGTAATTCCTCATACAACTTAGACGTTCCCGATACTGGATGATCGGCTAAGAAATCTGCCAGTGCTTGACCCTTGACCGCCTTTTGAGGCATGAACTGCATGTCGTATTGCGACAAGAGAATGGCCCATTTTGCAAGCCGGCAATTTAGAGATGATGGTTTTGTCATCAGAACTCTCAAAGGATTTACCTTAGAGATGACCTGAATGGTCTGTCCAACTAGGTAATGTCGCATCTTTTGGATTGCGAATACCAAGGCGAGACACTCTTTTTCGACCGGATTGTACCGATGTTCGGCTCCCATCATAGTCCTGCTCAGGTAATAGATGGCTTGCTCTTGACCTTGATCATTGTTTTGGGCCAACAAAGCACCAAGAGAATGATCCATGGCTCTCACATATAACAGGAATGGTTTTCCCGATATCGGGGCCACGAGAACTGGCGGTTGAGTGAGATATTTTTTAATCTCCTCGAATGCTCTTTGACACTCAGCATCCCAAACAAAGGATATTCCTTTCTTCATGAGCTTAGAGAAAGGTTGGCAGCGCCCTGAAAGATTTGATATGAATCTTCGAATGTAGGCCAGTCTGCCTTGCAAACCTCTGAGCTCTTTGAGATTCTTCGGAGGTGGCATGTCTTGGATGGCACGCACTTTTTCTGGGTCAAGAGAGATTCCCTTGGAAGTAACGATAAATCCCAGGAATTTTCCACTTGAAACTCCGAGGAACGATTTTGTCGGGTTCATCTTCAGCTGATGTGCTCGCATGATTTCGAACATTGTCTTCAGATCTGCAAGATGATCGTCTTTACATTGGCTCTTTACTGCTATGTCATCAACGTAGCACTCGATCTTCTTTCGTAGGTGTTCGTGAAAGATTGTGTTCATTGCACGTTGATAAGTTGCACCTGCATTTTTCAGGCCGAAGGGCATCACTGTGTAGCAATACACCCCCAGTGGTGTTCTAAAAGCAGTATGTTTTTCATCGTCCGGGTGCATCTTTATCTGATTGTACCCAGAGAATCCGTCCATGAAAGACATCCTTTCATATCCGCAGGTGTTGTCAATCATAACATCCGTGATGGGGAGTGGGAATTCATCTTTCGGACAGGCGGCATTGAGATCGCGGAAATCGATACATATCCGGACTTTACCGTTCTTCTTAGGAACTGGGACGATGTTGGCCACCCAGTCAGGGTGTTGTTCTTCCCTAACAAAACCTGAGTCTATAAGCTTTTTAACTTCTGACTCAATTGATTCCATGATCTCTGGACGAAACCTGCGTTGTTGTTGTTTAACGGGTTTTACATCCGGATCGATGTTGAGACGGTGCATGGCCACCTTCGGGTCAAGACCAGGCATATCTTCATAATTCCAAGCGAAGACATCTATATATTCTCGGATGAGAGATATAAGGTCTTCCTTCTCGGATGATGATAGGTCTTCAGCTATAAAGATAGGCTTGGGGTCAGACTCATTTCCCATGTTGACCTGGATCACCTTATCTTCAGTGGGTGGTTCGCGTTGTTCGAAACGCATATCCCACAGGATGTTAAGACGTTTGATCCAAGGATCGTTAGTCGACTCAATTAACTCTTCGTCACCCCCTGCATCTTCATCAGGGTGACTAGTTGAAACCATGTTCACAGTCAAACCTTTAAAGAAAGGTCCGACACTGACGTCGGATTCCCAGGAAGAGGTTCCGGACGAATGATCTTGACGCAGATAATTACTGATCTCATTTTCTGAGGCAGAGGGAGTTGTGACATAACCTAAACCTCTTCCGGTTTTATTGTAATAATCCTGAGGTTTTCCTTCAGGGGCTAGAGACATTCGGACTGGGGTTCGTCTGCCCTTCCCGAAGTTCAGACCCTGTTTTTCATTAAAGTTATACCCCATTCGTTTCATTAAGTCTATAGAATTGGGTTCATGGTAATGAAATTGGGGAACTCCGTCGTCTTCCTCTGAACTTCCTCGTTTGAGTTGTTCGGGTTTGACTTTACCAAAACAGATCGGCTTCTGCCCTTTCCTTTTGGATGGGACTTTGAAGAAAGCCTTCTGTACATCTTCTGCTTCTTCATCTGAAGCAAAGAAAGATTCGATTGGCAATGTAAGTGATGCCTCTGTGCACATTGTGTGCCATGGGTTGGTACCTGCATTAGAATCATTCTCTACTGATTTATTTTTAGAGGACACATCAGGCAAGTACTCCAAAAGAAAATCTTCATTAATGCACCATTCACCCTCGCTCGGTACATTATTACTACTCTCATCCTGACCCATTACATCTAAGTTCAGTTCCCATGGACAATCTTCCTCAGGATCTGGTTCGACATCTGCTTCATTGCCACTGTCAACATCTTGAGATTCTAAGTAGAAAACAGAGTCAGTGTGGAAGTTCTCCACTCCTCGGAAAGGGTATTTTTCCGCAATCAAGGTTCGAACTTCACCCTCGTCATTGGCGTACTTCATGACCTGATGCAAGGTAGATGGGACAATGCGGTTTGCATGTATCCATGGTCGTCCTAGCAAAAGATTATAGGACGTGTCCGCATCTATGATGTAGCATGCGACCTCAGACTTGAGATCTCCAATCTGGCATCTGAGCTTGATTTTCCCCAAGGGTCGAGTACTGTTTGCATTGAACCCGAAGATGGTGGTTTGGGTAGTGTGCAACCTGTGCATAGGGATTCCTAAGACCTGCATGACCCTATAAGGCATGATGCTGAGCGCGGAGCCCGGGTCAACTTGGACACGACTGATTTCGGAAGATCCGATATACCCTGTGTAGTACAACGGTCTGTCGTGTTGGTGTTTGACCTGCATGTCTTCTTGAGTAAATGATATGCAGGGTAAACTTCTCGATGCTTGCAGACATTGTCGACAAGTTTGATCTTCAGAAGCTTCGGGAATTGGAGTGACTTGGGTGATGAAGCTTTCCGTATTCTTCAATGCCTCAATGAGAGCTTCCTTGGTGGTTTTGGACAACCTCAGGAGCTCGTATAGAGTAATCCTGGCCGGTATGTTGGCCAGTTGCGCCATGACATTGAATTGGAATGGATTGCTCGACTCCCCGTGTTCCTGGTGGAGATTCCTGTTGAACCGGAGTTCTTTTTGTTTCCCCTTATCAGCTGGCTTTTTGGGGACAGAACCCCCAGCGTCTTGGGGTTGTTCCTCAACTTCTTGGACATTCTGGCCGTAGTCTTTCAAGTAATTCTTTCCAGACCGCGTACCAGGGTTGTCTCCTGGGTATGCGGCCAGGGCAATCCTCTCTTCCTCTGAATCTGTGAGGGTCTTGAGGTGATCATCATTCTCAGTAATGGAGGGGCTAATCGTGTTGGAAGACTTAGCCTTGCCTCCCTTCTTTTTGGACGAGGTATTCGTCCACTGTTGGTCTCCCACTAGATCAGGGTGAACCCACATGATTTCTCCTTTTGAGGTGGTGAGGGGTATCAACCCCTTGTCTTTCTGACTGTGCAAGTCAGTATTCTTCAGACGCATTTCTCCCTTGTGGATTGGGATAACGCCATCTGCGGTCGCCACCGGAGGGAAGTCACCGAACTGGACTGCTATCATGTTGGTAGAGACAGTCTTTTGCTCAGGTTTCAGAGTAAGCACTTTGGCGTCCACCAAATTCTGGAGGATGTCCTTAAAGATGTAACATCTTCTGGTAGGATGCCCCAGAAACCTGTGATAACGGCAGTAATTAGGGTCATCTATCTTCCCTGCCTCTTCTGGCTTCCTAATTTCAGGAAGCTGTAGCTTGTTGTTCTTCCGCAATAGCTGGAATAAAGTGTCCACATGCTCCTCTTTGAAGGAATATTGCTTGGGCACTTTTTGCTTATTGGGAGTTTTGCCTTGATTTGTGGGCGGTGGTACCCGAGAGTAGTCAGCTGCTAGGGTCTCTTTTTGTTTGCAACGCGTTGACTGGCGTTGACCTAAGGTTACGCGTTGACCGGCGTCCACCCTAGGGTTTCGAATCGTCGAACGTTGACTTTTGTTGCAACGCGTTGCTTGGCGTTGACCTAGGGCTACGCGTTGACCGGCGTCCACCCTAGGGTTTCGGATCGTCGAACGTTGACTTTCGTTGCAACGCGTTGCTTGGCGTTGACCTGGGGTTATGTGTTGACCGGCGTTGACCCTTAGGGTTTGAATCGTCGAACGTTGACTTTTGTTGCAACGCGTTGCTTGGCGTTGACCTAGGGTTACGCGTTGACCGGCGTTGACCCTAGGGTTTACGGATCGCCATTAACACAGTTTATACTCGTACGTTTGCTGGAGTATACACAGTTTAAGCTCTTAAGGTATTGGAGCATGGTGGTCTCGAATGTTGGGGTTGCAGGACCAACTGTTAAAGTTGATTCATCTGCATGTGTGGATTTTGTCCTGAATTTGTTGGGTGCTCAAGTCACGAGACCAACTAGTGGAGTTGATGCGTCAATGACTCGCAGTTATAGAATTTTTGGCAAATCCTCAGCCATCAACGGATTTGATTAGCCTTTACCGACTACCGTTTGAGTCGGGCTAGCATGCGGATTGTTTAAGTCCGCTCCTATGTGACGTTTAAGCTAAAAGAGTTAACCCTTTTAGTGCTACGATATTGAATACGTAGACTTCGTCTTTCTCACGGGAATAGACTACCCGGCGACGCGTGTTAGGCGTTGACTTTAGGATTTTTTGGCTAATCCCCAGCCTTCAACGGATTTGATTAGCCTTTACCGACTACCGTTTGAGTCGGGCTAGCATGCGGATTGTTTTAAGTCCGTTCCGCATGTGACGTTATGCTAAAAGAGTTAACTCTTTTAGTGCTACGATATTGAATACGTAGACTTCGTCTTTCTCACGGGAATAGACTACCCGGCGACGCGTGTTAGGCGCTGACTTTAGGATTTTTGGCTAACCCCAAGCCTTTAACGGATTTGATTAGCCTTTACCGACTACCGTTTGAGTCGGGCTAGCATGCGAATTGTCTAAATCCGTTCCGCATGTAACGTTGTGCTTAGAGACTGAATCCTCTAAGACTTGTTGCTATGACTTTGAATACATAGACTTCGCCGTTGTCATGGGAATAGGCTACCCAGCAACGTGTTTTAGACGCTGACTTATCCCTACTTAGGCTTCGGGATAAAATTCCCCAGAATCAAACTCTGGTGTCTTTTTTCTTCGGAGAAAGACTAAACCGGCGACGCGTGTTAGGCGTCGGCATATCCTTTCTTAGGATTCCGGATGAAATTCCCCATGCGTGTAAGGCATGGATTTTGGTGTTATTAATAACAACCTGTCGTGTTCTTTTTAACGGTTAGGAACTAACCGGCAGCGCGGGTTAAGCGCAGACTTATCCTTGCTTAGGTTTCAGGATAGAATACCCCAGAATCGAACTCTGGTGTCTTTTTCTACGGAAAAAGACTAAACCGGCAGCGCGTGTTAGGCGCAGACTTATCCCTGCTTAGGATTCGGGATAAACTTCCTAGTACCTGTGAGGCACAGATTTTGGGAGTTTGAAAAAGGTGGTGTCTTCTCTTGGGGCAAAGACAAACCCGAAATGGGAGAGGAAGAATTTTATATTCTATCTCCCGAAAATGAAGAAGAAGAATTTTATATTCTCTCTTCAATTGGAAAGGAGACTCGAGGTGGGATCTCCACCCCCAGGATCCGGAAAGGTGAAACTAAGAGTGGGATCTCCACTCAGAGAATCGAAAAGATTCGGATAACCCTAACTGTCGGAAGGTTTGATTACCGAACTAAAGATGAATTTCTCGTTTATCGAGAGTAAATCGTGGTTTTGGTCCAAACTGTAGGAAGGTTTGACCAATCGGGAGGTTTGAGACGATCCTAACTGTAGGAAGGTTTGATCACTCGATCTGAAAGTGGACCTCTCGTTCATTTGAGGAATCGAGAGGGGATTTTGACTGTGGTCCTAACTGTAAGAAGATTTGACCAATTGGGAGGTTTGAGACGATCCTAACTATAGGAAGGTTTGATCGCTCGATTTGTGGACCTCTCGTTCATTGGGGAATCGAGAGGGGGTTTGGTTATGGTCCTAACTGTAGGAAGGTTTGACCAGGTGACTAACTATGAAAGTGTTGAGTGCACGAACATGGCGTAAGTTTGATTGGATTAAACTTGATCGAATTTGGTGGTCCCACCGTCAATTGGTCTGATCGGTGAGAGATTTAGTGTTCATCACTTTGTTCATATTGATCGGGTTATCCCTAAAAATATTAACATTATTTTGGGAACTTCCCGTTACACGAATTATCCGCCCCCAGCTTCCTCTGCGGAACTGGTTCGGACATTATTCTCAGTTACCTGAACGGGTAATCCTTAAGAACATAAAAATTCTCCAGGAACTTCCCGTGAAAGAAATGAAACAGTTTAGACTCATATACATGTTGGAGTATTAGGGAGCAGTTTAACCTCTTATACCGGTCGGAGGATTGAGAAACAGTTTATACTCGTATACCTTATTGGAGTATGCAGGGAGCAGTTTAACCTCTTGCACCCGTTGGAGGATTGAGAAGTAATTTATACTCGTATACTCTTCGGAGTGTTGCCGTTCTTATTTGGCTTATCTGAGCGATATGACGTCGGCTTCAAACAAGGTCTGAATGCTATTCTTGAGAGCAAAGCAATCCTTGGTGGGATGAACGACCCTCCTGTGGTATGCACAGTACTTCGGGTCCGTAGTGTTGTCAGCTTCCTCCTGATTTATGATAGGTGGTAGCTTGATCTTGTTGCTTCCAAGGAGGGATTCGAAGATGGCTGGAACGTCTTCGTCTTTGAAGGAATACTCTCTTTGGAGTCTCGGACCCGAAGCCTTTTGCTGCCTTCGGGATTGCTGTTGTGACGCTTGATTAGCACCATCAGCAGCTGCAGGTGCCTTGCCCTTACCACGAGAGGCGAAGTTTGAGTCCAGAGGATTAGCCGTCGGTAGGTTCCTCTCGGCCTTCTTCCTTCGGAGGAAACGTTCGGCTTGTTCACCGCGCACCTTCAGATCCTTCCAAGTGTCAGACGGTGCTGTTCCCATTGCTTCCAACACGTCCAACGCAAGGTTGTTGTGGCAAGTTTGGAGGATGAATTCCTCTGTGATCGGGTCCCGGCAATTCATCGCCTTGTTCCGGAACCTTTTGAGCTGTTCACGCTTCCTGGCTTGAGGCGACGATACCAATCAAAGGCGGCTCCACGAAGAGTGCCAACGAAGGATCGTACCATCAGAGGTTCATTACCAGAGATAACACCCAGGTGCGATTTGAAGTAAATCAAATGCTGAGTGGGTGAACCCTTCCCATCAAACGGCGTGAAGTTAATCAGATTGAACTTCGCCGGATAGGGGATTGATTCCCATTCTCGTGGATATGGACAAGGAATACCCGTCTTCTTTATCTCTTGAGCAGAAATAAACGTATTGATTTTGCTCTCGAGATTTTTAATCTTCAGGTTTTCACCTGAGTCTTCATCAGCATTCTCGTTACCACCCCCTGCATTGACGGGACGATTATTGGTGTTATTCGCACCTGTGTCCTCATCTTCCAGGTTGACCTGGTTACGACGACTTGGCCCGCCTTGCTGGTTCGTCAATGCTTGGATTTGTTGGTCATGCATTTCTCTCATACTTTGCATGGCCATCTGCATTTCGAACCTGAAGCTCTCTTGCTGTTTAGCCATGGCTTCTTCGAGCATCTTGGCCACTTGTTCCGCACTTATCGCATCAGATTCTTCATCTTCTGAAGGGAGTCTTGTCCGAACCCTACCATAGGTTGCTCGCTTGATGGTTCCGGACTGCAGACGGGTTCTAGGCCGGGATGCTTTCAGAATTGATTCGAGATTGTCTCGCGCCGACGTCCCTCTGCTGGTCATGTTGGTGGTGACCCTCGGAAATTCTCCCTCCTCAACCACCGTTCTTCTTCGTCGGAAATGCCTAGGCCTTGGTTTCGGCGTTTCAGTGCTAAGTCTTTAGAAAACTGAAACTCGTTCGGTGACCGCCTTGATGCAGCTGCATTCAGACAATACTGCCCGAATGAGTTTGGAACAGGGGCACTGAGTTTCCTGTTCTCGGGGACTCCTTTTCCTGGTTTTATTCGTACTCCCAGCACGATAGTACAACTCGTCTGTTTGACGATCGGAGTAACCTATCGTGTGTTGGCACGACTTCTCAGGTATAACATTATCGTCATCAGACGATAATGTTTCCTTCTGAGGGGGAACTACCTTCTTCGGGCTTTCAAAAGTCACGCGCCTCGAAACATACCTTTTTGGGCGTGAGTTCTCGGCGGGCTCCTGGACTTCAATGCGCAAAGTAGTGCGCTTGGTTGCCCTGATTTCCTCGTCATATTGAGGGTTATGGCGACCCCCATCATGTTGATTCGTTCGGGGCTTTATTAGTGGGCCCAAACGTTCCTGAATTGGAGCTTTGCCTCGCTCCTTGGGAAATGGACCGAGGCGCTCCAAAACTGACTTCCTTTTCTGGGATAGTCCTGCGGGGTCTCCCGGAGCAGTTGTGGAAATCATCGGCGATCTGGATTGATTTGCCGGAAGTTGAACCTTCGATGGCTGCAATTGACGCTCTTGGGTCTGAACCGCCGCTTTAGACTTCAGCCTCCAACCTTTGCGGGTTGGTGGCGGCTTCTTGGCCGCCTCTTTCTGCAACTTCCTACGGGCTTCTTCAGCTTGAGCCCGTGCCTGCGCTGATAGTGCGTGTTGAGGCTTTTTGCCTCTCTTGTTCTTCAGATCCACGTTGTAGCGGATCCCGTCAACTGACTCCATGGTCTTTGCGAATTGTTTCGCAAGGCGTTGACGTTGCCTTTGGCGGGCTCTCTTCGAGAGAGTCACCACGCCCCCTGCGGCAGAAGGGTTGGCCAGAGCAGATCCGACCTGGTTGGGATTTGGAGGAATCCACCCGATGCGACTTTGGTGACGGAGGGATTGACAGAAATAGGCCTGCCCTGGTTGGAAGTTGGAGGAATCTCACCCGATGCGACTTTGGCATCAAACGGGGCGAGATCTTCGTTGGTATTTTCGACGTCTTCGTACCAACGAGCCTTTCTCTTGGAGGAGAACTTCTTGGACTTCTTTGACTTGTGAGGGGAGGTAGATCCGGACGAGGATGATAGATGCTCCTCGAACTTTTGTTGGTCGAACTCATACTCGACCTCCTCCTCGACCGGGATCGAGATCCGCGGCTGCGACGCAACGATCTCGGCAGCGAGATCGGTGGCTCCCACTGTGGTCGCCAGATTGTTCCCGGGAAAAATCGTGTCTTTCTTCATCATTGATTCCATTGCAAATTCTTGTAATAGTTTATCGATTACAAAGATCCGGTCTTTTTATCCTGTTTTGCGGTCTCTTGCTTGTGTGAGTTCTTTGCCGACGCCGGGGTTAATCCGTGGACCACCGCGCGATCTAGATCCGGTCGGATCTACACGATTTGACGGGTATTATTCCGCAAATGGAATAATAGCCGGGGAGGATTAGTGCACCAAGGAAATAATCGTCCAAATCTCGGGATCAAAGTCCAAGCTTTGATCCGGAGTGTGGTTTCGTGTAGATCTTAGATCTGATTTTTACCTCTCGAACACCTGCCTTTTGTGACGTGGACGCTCGCCGAGAATCAGATCTGAATCTTCAAGTCCTCAAGTCTTCAAAACTCCAAGCTCGATCTTCAATTCGGCAGAGTTTCGGCTCTCAAAGTTCCAACCTTTTCAAATGAACAAAGGGGAGCCTATTTATAGGCTCTCTGAACTGTGCCCGCGCACAGATCTGGGTCGGCCACCCATGGGTGGCCGGCACTGGGCCGAGCCAAGGTGTTGGGTTCCGTCGTGTTTTCGTCTTTCGGTTCTGTCCGTGATTTGGTTGATTCAGACTCTGATTCGTTGATCTGATTTGGCAGTAAGTTGGAATCCTGATTTGCCAGTAAATCCACTTCTGAGTTCGAGTCCGAAACCGATCTTGATTTGGTCGTGATTCATCCGAGTCATCGTGATTCGTCCGAGTCCGCTCTTGTTTGAATGACTCGTTGATTCCCCAAACTGTTGGCTTGATTCCACGCTCGAATGGATGTATTCCATTGCTCGCGTGCGGTTCGTCAACCTCGTCGCCTCGTTGGTTCGTCGGTTTGTGCCGAGCTATGCTAAAGGACCTATAAGCAATTTTATATGCCTACAGCTAGCATGATACACCCAACATCCACCGAATAATCAACATGTTTCTTGTGTTTCTCTTTGACTTCCCTTGTGGCATCAACAGGCGGGTCATCAGGAATAGGCTCATCCATCACATATAGTTTCCTTTCTTGCTTGAGGACAATTCTTAAGTTCCTAAACCAGTCGAAGAAGTTTGTGCCATTTTTTTAGCTTGTCATTCTCAAGGACAGACCACAGTGATAGTGTGCTAGTATTATTTGTTGCCATTAATCTACAAATATGCAAAATAATTTTTTTAGTACCAATTTCATTTTAGGTTTTCTCATAAAACTCCCACTAAAATAACCCTCAATTATTAATTATAATAATTTAGTGGGCTAAGATCCATATTTCACCTAACTCTAAGTCAGCTTTGATATGACGCTTAAAGCTAAGTTATTTAGGTAGGTAACTCCTTTACCAATTACATCTTATATAACTCTTAGATCATTTATGGGTTTTTGACATCATATGTCCCGACATGTTTTAATCTCATCTTATGCCCTTAGGCCCAAAACCGTTTTGTTAGCCTAATTAAGTCTAACCATTTTAAACATATGGGTAGCACCATTACCCATCCTGCCTTACTATGATAACCTAATATACCTCGTTTTCGCAGAGCCCACATTTTGGTGATCTTAGTCTTGACAAGTGTTTTAATCATGGTGACATATTACTTAAAATTATGGTGAGGGTTTTAATTCTAAGTTATGATGTCCATTCATTTATATATATATCATACATCATTCCATACATGGCATCTTATACACATATATTGTCATACAAGTAATCTCCTTTGTCTTCATTACAATTATGAAATAAACTATTCTACTACAACTATTGAGTAAAATAAAATTACAATAAAAGAAACGACATGCAGGTTGTATTTAAAATTACGAACCCATAAAATAGATAAAATAAACCTCATCCATATGAGGTTCAATTAGCCATTTGAATAATAAATTTAATGACATATAAGGCGCTACAAACAGAAAGTACGACGGTTAATCATATCAGCTGATCATATCTTTGACTAACGATTCTATATCTTTAACTAACGATTATGTTGATCATATTAGCGATCGTTTAATCATATTAAACAATCATTTAATAAATACATAATACCATTTAAGATAATCCGTTAATCATATCAATCATATTAATATGTTAATCACATTAACATTAACAAAATTATCATAAAACATGTTATCACATTAATCATATTAAACAGAATGATATTAATCATACTAATCATATTAAAAAAATTAATTTTGAGACATGTTCATCATATTAACATCAATCAACTTCGTAGCCCTTTTTACATAACATTAATAATATTATTCAACTGTTTTCATTCATATCTCATCGAAACAGATTGCTTTTAACAATTAAATAGAAATTAATTTCATGTATCATCATACATTTCAATCATCATTTATGCCAATAGGTTTATACACATCACATATATACAAAACATAGAATATTTTGAATCAATTGAATCCGCAAGTAGCTCTGATACCACTGGTGGGTTTTATACATATAATTCAAAATTAATCGTGCAATAGAAATTAAAATAAAACTCAAAAAGGATCCATGTGATTCAATTGATTCAAAAGGAATTTCAGATTACGAACCTGTTTGTGCGCAGATTACAGAATAACACCTTAATTCGATCGGACTCTAGGTGCTGCTCAAGGAATGAACGCCCTGTATCAGTATCCACACACGAACGATCACGAACGGACGCAGGGGTGCTAGCTCCTTTCTGCGTCGGGTAGGGTTTTTCTTTTTATGAGAGATAATCAAATTAGGGCATCACAAAAGTCTATTTATAGTCACGTTAACCCTAACGTGTAGAGAGATATTTTGGGGATATCTTATTCAAAATAACAGAATTTTTTTCTTATTCTGATAATAAGAAATAATATTTTTTTCTCTAAAATATCTCAAAAATAACAGATTTTCATTTCAAATTTTACATTTAAAATTCGAAATTGCCCAAAGAAATCCTAGCACGTTCATCACGTTCTTTGTGTGCGACCCAATAGGTTCATGTTATGTTGGCAGTGGGCTCAATCCTATTATAAACCCACAAGTAATAAGTGGCCTCTAACAGGACATTATGACTACCCAAATAATATAAATATCGATAGTCTGATTTTAACCTAACCAATAGTACATGTTATAATCCTTTTGTCACACGATATCTTGTTTGAACATAAGTCATGGTACATGTCAATCTTATATTGTTCAAACATATAATTTCTCAATCACTAAGTAGACTGATAAATTCAAATGACATTGATTACGCTATCAATTCATTTAAGCATGACCATGCATTTCTCAGTCCTACTTATCGAGGGGCCCAATAGATATCTCTCTCATAAGAGGGACAAATTCCATCTCCATGTAGTAATCTCATAGCGGGTCTATCCAGTACCTTGTTCTCTAACAAGTACCTACAGGTTTTATTTATATCACCATATATAATCATCTCATGTTTATCATTCAAAACCCATACTAGTCTTAATTTATCTTTATGCCCTTTAGTGATAAATAACTAGGGATAACATGAATAACATAGTTATTCATAAACATTATGATAATGTAACATGTCAATAATACTAATGTGGAGAAAACCATTCTTTAAATGAAAATATAATCATTACATCAA
>NC_033794.1:67302699-67304867 GCF_001876935.1 Asparagus officinalis | reverse complement strand
CTGTTATTTAAGATGACAATGGAATCAACAATGAAGAAAGCTACAGTTTTTCCCGCGAACAATCTGGCGACCACAGTGGGAGCCACCGATCTCGCTGCCGAGATCGGAGCGTCGCAGCCGCGGATCTCAATCCCGGTCGTGGAGGAGGTCGAATACGAGTTCGACCAGTAGAAGTTCGAGGAATACTTGTCGTCCTCGTCCGGATCAACCTCCCCCCGCAAGTCCAAAAAGTTCTCCTCTAGGAGAAACACTCGTTGGTATGAAGACGTTGAAAACACCAACGAAGATCTCACCCCGTTTGATGCCAAAGTCGCATCGGGTGAGATTCCCAATTTCCAAAACCAGGTCAGATCTGATCTGGCCAACCCTTCTGCCGCAGAGGGCGTGGTGACTCTCTCGAAGAGAGCCCGCCAAAGGCAACGTCAACGCCTTGCGAAACAGTTCGCAAAGGCCATGGAGTCCGTTGACGGGATCCGCTACAACGCGGATCTGAAGAACAAAAGAGGCAAACAGCCTCAACAACAGATGAACGGCACCTCTTCCAAGCCGCCAACAATGGAATGGATCCGTGTCAAACGGAATCGTTCGACGCTGGAAGAACGCATCCGCAAACGCCGCGCACTATCAGCGCAGGCACGGGCTCAAGCTGAAGAAGCCCGTAGAAAGCTGCAGAAGGAAGTGGCCAAGAAACCGCCATCAATTCGCAAAGTTTGGAGGCCGAAATCTGAAGCGGCGATTCAGACTAAGGAGCAACAACTGCAGCCTCCGAAAGTGCAACTTCTGGTGAATCAATCCAAACCGCCGATGATTTCCACAACTGCTCCGGGAGATCCCGCGGGACCATCTCAGAAAAGGAAGTCGGTTTTGGAGCGCCTCGGTCCACTTCCCAAGGAGCGAGGCAAAGCTCCAGTTCAGGAACGTTTGGGCCCAATGAAGAATCATCCCGAAGGAAGAAGCCAGTTTTGGAGCGCCTCGGTCCACTTCCCGATGAACGAGGCAAAGCTCCAGTCCAAGATCGTTTGGGCCCGATAAAGAAGCCCAGAACGACTCAACACGCTGGGGGTCGCCGTCACTTCCAATATGACAAAGAAATCAGACCCTCAATATGACGAGGAAATCAGGGCAACTAAGTGCACTACGCTGCGTATTGAAGTTCAGGAGCCTGTTGAGAATTCACGCCCACAAAGGCGTGTGTCGAGACGCGTGACTCTTGAAAGCTCGAAGAAGGTAGTTCGCTCTCAGAAGGAAACGTTATCGTCTGATGATGATTGCGTTATACCTGAGAAATCGTGCCAACACACGATAGGTTGCTCCGACTTTCAAACGGACGAGCTGTACTATCGTGCTGAGGGTACGAGCAAAGCCAGAAAGAGAAGTCCTCGAAGGCTAGAAACTCAGTGCCCTTGTTCAAAGCTCATTCGGGCGGTACTGTCTGAGTGCAACTGCATCAAGGCAGTCCCCGAGAGAATTTCAGTGTTCGAAAGGCTTAGTACCGAAACGCCAAAACCAAGGCATAGGCGTTTCCGGTAAAGAAGAAGGGTGGTTGAAGATGGAGAATTTCCGAGGGTCACCGCCAATATGACCAGCAAAAGGACGTCGACACAGGATAATCCCGAGTCGATTCCGGAAGTACCCTGGCAGATGACCCGTCTGCAGTCCAGAGCCATCATACGAGGAACTTATGGTAGGGTTCAGACAAGATTACCGTCAGAAGATGAAGTATCAGATTCCTGCTCTGCTGTCGCATCAGACAATACAGTATCCAGTGGCTAAACAACAGGAGAGCTTCAAGTTCGAAATGCAGATGGCCATGCAGAGTATGAGAGAAATGCATGACCAACATATCCAAGCATTGACGAACCAGCAAGGCGAGCCAAGTCGTCGTAACCAGGTCCATCAGGAAGATGAGGACACGAATGCGAACGAGGCTCATAATGCCAATAATCCTCCCGTCAATGCAGGGGGTGGTAACGAGAATGCTAACGAAGACTCAGGTGAAAGCTTGAAGATTAAAAACCTCGAGAGCAAAATCAATACGTTGATTTCCACTCAAGAGATGAAGAAGATGGGCATTCCTTGTCCCTACCCAAGAGAATGGAAATCAATCCCCTACCCGGCGAAGTTTAGTCTAATTAACTTCACGCCATTTGATGGGAATGGTTCACCCA
>NC_033794.1:67268801-67301699 GCF_001876935.1 Asparagus officinalis | reverse complement strand
TGCAGCAACTTCGTCAAACTGCGCCACCACCAATTCATCTGAATGAACGGATTCTCCCACTGTGGTCGCTATCTTCTGTAGGGTGAAAATTTGATTCTTCCTAAGAAGGGAGTTTCGTTTGTATTTATAAGAAAGCTTATTACAAACTAACAAATCAAATGTTTACAACAGAAGTAGAGGGAAGGCCCTCTTTGTTTTGTGCGGGTTCTTCGGTGGCGATAGGACGCTTCGCTCGGTGCTCGTGCCGAGTCTGCTTCCCTTGGACGATCCGATCGAAGTTGCTGCTGGAGCTTCAGTACGCAGTAGAAGGTCCGACGTAAGTGGGTTCGAGTCTACCCGAGAGCCTCAAGTCGGAGAGTTCCGACGAGTCTCTTCAAATGAGGGGAGCCTTTGGCAAAAGTCCAGGTTCAACCTTTGGGAGGTTAGCCAGCAGAATATGCAACAGCCAATTCCCCTTTTCATGCTGGCTGAAGATGGGTTTTAATAGGCAAGGGATGAAATGGGACATCCCTTGATTCATGGGATTTGACCATGTGAGGGAGACAGCTTGACTGCTCCTTGAATTATGGGATGTGACCACACGTCGTTCAGAGACGTCCTGCTGTTCATTCGTACCGTCAATAGTCGTTCGAAGAGCTGTGCTCTGCATCACGCTACATAGGAGTGGGAAAGCCCCTCCTCGTATGTGTGACAACGGCTGTCAGATGCTTGCGTGGATCTGACCAACCACCGAGCGTTGGCGGCTCTCGTCCCTTCGCCTGGACAACTGAGGTGAGCCGCATTTATGAGGGTGCAGGCTGTTTCGGCGCCTGTCCGCTCATTCGTACTGTGGACGGCCATCTGACGGGCCTGGAGTATTGTGCCCTCTCCCTTGATTTGTGGGATTTGACCACTGATGTAACTGTTCCCATACTCCAAGTGGGCAGTTGACAGTGAGCTGGCGAGTCTGCAGCTTGGGTCTGCAGGCGAGCTTGCAGGCGAACTGGGTCTGCAGGCGAACTTGGGTCTGCAGGCGGATTTGGGTCTGCAGGCGAGCTAGCAGGCGAATTGGGTTTGCAGGCGAGCTCAGGTGCGCAGGCAGACTTGGGTCTGCAGGCGGATTTGGGACTGCAGGCGAATTTCGAGTTGCAGGCGAGCAGACAGACTTGGGTCTGCAGGCGGATTTGGGACTGCAGGCGAATTTGAGCTGCAGGCGAGCAGGCAGACTTGGGTCTGCAGTCATTATTTATAGCTTCCTTCCAAAATGGAGCATCTACTGATTTCATTGCATCTTCAAATGTAACTGGAGAATCTTCTACAAGTAATGCATAGAAATCTTCATGGACCTTTTCTATTCTAGTTCTTTTACTTCTCCTAGGCTCCTCTGGACTTTCTAGTGGTCTAATTTGTTTAGAACTAGTTTCACCTTGATTAGAACTAGGATCTGAATTATTAGAGCTAGGGCCTGTGTTGTTTATTCTGGTCTTGTAAGGAAAAATATTTTCAAAGTAATGTGCATCCCTAGCTTCAATTATGGTGTTGTTGGCTATCTCATTAATGTCAGAGTTGATTATTAAAAATCTATTTGCATTACTATCAGAAGCATAGCCAATAAAAATTCCATCTACAGTTTTAGGGCCAATCTTCTTTCTTTTATTCTCAGGTATTTTGACTTTTGCTAAGCACCCCCACACTTTTAGGTGATCTAAATTAGGGTTTCTATTCTTCCAAATTGTGTAAGGGGTTTTATCAGATTTCTTGAATGGAATTCTATTTAGTATATGACATGCAGTCATGAGAGCTTCTCCCCATAAATTTTCTGGCACACCAGAATTAATTAACATTGAGTTTACCATGTCCATTAGTGTTCTATTCTTTCTCTCAGCTACTCCATTAGATTGAGGTGTATATGGAGCTGTTATTTCATGAATAATTCCATTCTCTTCACAGAATTGTTTTAATTCATTAGAAGTGTACTCACCACCTCTATCTGATCTTAGTATTTTAATTTTCCTATCCAACTGATTCTCAACTTCTGCTTTGTATATTTTGAATTTGTTTATGACTTCATCTTTAGTCTTAATTAAGTAGAGGTAACAATATTTAGAGCAATCGTCTATAAAAGTTACAAAATATTTGTTACCCCCTCTAGTTGTTCTTCCTGAATCACAAACATCACTATGGATGAGTTCTAATATCTCAGAATCTCTATCAATAGTTTTAAATGGTTTCTTAGGAAGTTTGGCTTCTACACATATTTCACATTTTTCATCATCTTTTATATTAAGCTTTGGAATTATATTGAGATGCATCAATCTTTTAATTGAATTATAATTCACATGTCCTAATCTTTGATGCCAAGTGATGGAAGGTTCAATATTCAAAGCTATTGGAGATGCAAGAGTAGAATTCTTAACATTCAATTTAAAAAGACCATCACATAAGAAACCTTTTCCAATGAAGTTCAAACCCTTAGTTATTACAACTTTATTTGATTCAAAAACAAGCTTATAGCCTTGTTGCACTAACAAAGATCCACTAATTAAGTTTCTCCTAATGTCTGGTACATGATGGACATCCTGCAGGATCAAAGTCTTATCAGAAGTCAGCTTTAGGTTGATCCGACCTATTCCGGATACAGGAGCCACATTATTATTTCCCATTGTCACAGTTCCTCTACTTGAGACCTGATAGGTGGAAAACAAAGATTGATTAGAGCAAACGTGAATATTAGCTCCAGTGTCAATCCACCAATCATTTGCTTGAAAGGTCATGTTTACTTCAGGAGTGAAGAGAACAGACCTGAAAGCAGCCTCAGCTGGACTGGAAGTCACCATGTTTACTTGTGACTTATTAGGTGGAGGTCCTCCCTTCCTAGGCTTGGGTGGTTCAGTTTTCTTGAAAAAGCAGTCCTTAGCAAGATGGTTGGTTCTTCCACAAACGAAGCAGGCTCGACGTTCAGCTCCTTCCTTCTTTTGAAAGTGGACAGGGTTTTTATTTTGATGAAAGGATTTCTTCTTAAATGTTTTATTTTGATTTTGGTGGAAGGGACGTTTCTTGTGTTGGGGAAAGGGTTTGGATTCAACATTGTTTACTTTGGGTTCTTTGGGTTCGGATTTTGTCACATTTTTCTCCCTGAGTCTATGTTGCTCTTCAATTCTAATGGAATTCAACACTTGTTCTAGTGTAAGATCTCCTTGGGTATGGTTAAGGTTTTTGGCAAAATCTGACCAGGACTCGGGAAGTTTGTCTATAAGACAGGCTATCTGAAATGTTTCATCTAGGATAGATCCATTCACTTTTAATTGGTGAACTATATGTTCGAATTCATGAATTTGCTCATTCATTAGTTTAGAATCTACCATTTTAAATTTGTTAAAATCAGAAGCTTTAAATCTTTTAATTCCCATATCATCTAAACCATACTTTTTCTCTAGGGTTTCCCACAGAACTTTAGCATTCGTGATAGTATAATATATATCATATAACCTATCAGATAAAGCTCCTAAGATTCTGTGTAGACAATGATACTCTATTTCTTGAGGTGTTCTTGGGATAGGAATGGAATCTGTGGAGGAAGATGAGGAAGATTGCCTAGTAACTGGTCTAGATGAAGATGGGTTATCTGGTTCTATAGCTGTTATTAGATGTAGGGTTGTTAACCAAAATCTCATTTGGTTTTGCCAACGACGAAAATTATTCCCATCAAACTTCTCTGGTTTAGCAGACATAACTTCACTTGTAGCCATAATCTGATGATGAATGAATAGTTTTGTTATTATAATGCGACAGAAATATATAAAGCATTCATTCAACAGAATTATCATGCAGTGTAACATTTTGTTTTTAAGTATTGCAGGCATCATTAACATAAAAAGCAGAATGCTAATCATGATACTATTCTAAACAGCAAAAATTAGTTTCTTGGATTGTTGGGAATATTAGCTGTTTAGACAATAACGAAAAGCAGTTTAAGCAATTTAATAATTAACATATAATCACTATTATAACACAGATATAAGAAATATATCAAATGAAAAAGAAACAGGGTTAGAAATACGGCCTGATGGTCGAGGCGTGCAAGCACGGAATATTAGCTGTTTAGACAATAACGAAAATCAGTTTAAGCAATTTAATAATTAACATATAATCACTATTATAACACAGATATAAGAAATATATCAAATGAAAAAGAAACAGGGTTAGAAATACGGCCTGATGGTCGAGGCGTGCAAGCACTGTCCCAAGAAACTAATTGCCCCCTCTCGTACAGGGCTACGCGGCAAAAGTCCCCGGAGATACAACGACCCTCGGTCAGGCGACCTCCTTCTCGTCGGCACGAGCTTCAAGAAGGCTTTGTGAATTCTTCGTGACTTTCAGGGAACCAGCAAATCGTAACAGTAAATAAATTCAAGAGAAAGAACAGAGAAGGAGAAGAAGAGCTTGTTGTATTTCGCTGTGTAAAACTCTTCGGATTTTAGAACCTTTTATAGGGAAAAACAGCCGTTACTCATAATTAACACGTTTTAATTACTCACCCATTAATGTATTAACGTTAGCCGTTTTTTGTCATTTAAATCCATAAAACCGCGGTATTTTAATTATAACAGTTACAAAATATTTAATCCTAACCGTTACAAAAATGTTTATCACATGTTAATTATTCAAAAATAAAAATGTAGCAGATTAAGGGCCCATTAATCCGGAGCGGCATTCGTGTCCGCAGGTCATGTGCGCGCGCCACCCGACCCGACCCGAACCCGAGCCCGAGCCCGGCCCGGCCGGCGCGCGCTTGTGTGGTGTGGAGCGTAACCTTTTGTTTTCTTCTAGGCATAGGAGAGAAAGGGAAGGCTTATAAAGACCCTTCATTCCTATTCCATTTCCTATGTGGGACTTAACTTTTCCTCTTTTCCTCTACAAACCCAAGTTTTTAAGTTATAACTCCAACAAAACTTCAGCATGTTCTTATAGTAGATCCGTATGTTTGGTCCTGTATACTTATTTTCTGTTGCTAAAGGGCCTAATGCGTTGTCGAGTTAGCTAATCATATCACAATGCTTTTGCTGGCTTAAACTATAATATTTGCTCGGGCACTAGTTATGTGACTTTATATATGGGTTGAACTTAACGTTGTTAGTCTTTTTCTTGTTGGGAATAACTCGATTGACTTTGATCATGTTGTATATATGTTCTTCTCAGTGTTTGCTTCTAATTTTTTTCAATTGTCCCTTCTCATTACTTATCATGACCTACTTCATCCAGTTTGGATCATGAAGAAAGTCCTTGCTATCTTTTTTTTTCCTGTCCTTTCCTTGATTCCTGAAATGTGTTTCTGATTGAACTTCAACAGGCAGAGAAGAGGGATGTGGTTGGTTTGTAAGAACATGTGAGACTTCTAAGGTATCATGTTAACATTGTAAAATTTGTGACTATATGCAACGTGCCTCATGATCTAATATTTTCCTGGATTTTAGGTTTTCGTCAAAAAAATTATTGAATTGCACGACAAGTATCTGGCTTATGTACAAAATTGCTTCCAGAACCATTCTTTTTTCCACAAGATTTTAGGTTAAGCTACTTGCATATATTAGCGACAAAGATTTCTTTGCAGAATTTTATAGGTAAAAATTTATGTGTAGAATTATCTGATGTATTACTATGCATCATAAATAATTTTTTGCTCTATTCCAGCTTTACTGTGATCTGTTTATGCACCAAAGTAGATTGATTTGCCTTTGTATTAATATACAGGAAAAAACTTGCTCGGAGGTTGCTGTTTGACAAAAGTGCAAATGATGAGCATGAAAGGATCGTATATTAACAAAGCTGAAGAAGCAGTGTGGAGGGCAATTTACCTCCAAGATGGAGGGAATGGTCTGCGATTCTAACTTATGTTGTTAATTGGTGTTATTGGTTTGATTCATGATGTTTATATATACTCTTTATCCTACTTTGAGGAGTATCTACAGATTTGACCTTGGCAAAAGAGAACCAAACCAACTTTGAGGAGTATCTTAGGGATAATAAAAACGTAAATCCGGGAATTGACTTAACTGTTAATGTCTTGACTACTGGATTCTGGCCAACCTATAAATCTTTTGACCTCAGCCTTCCTGCGGAGATGGTAAGAAATGTTTCCAATTCAAATGAAGCAAGTATGTGCTAACTTGATCCGGCATAGAATTAACAGGATTCTTTTTGAAATTCTCTGATTTTGTTATGTAAGTTTACACTTATATTAATAAATCAATTACTTCCCTAAATTGCAGGTTCCTAGTGAGTATTTGACAGGTTCCTAGCGAAATTGGCGATTGAGGCTGACAGGTTCCTAGTGAGTGTTTGACATTGAGGCACAAGTTTTTGGAAACAAATAGAGAATATAAAGTCTTTGACCGAGAAGTTTCATGTTTTGTAATCAAATGTTGATGTTGTTTATATATTAGTTCGGTACGATATTTTCTGAGCTGAAATGTTGGTAGTGTGGATTTTATATTTTGTAGTTTTTATACTATACCGATGTATGTTGGCACTTATCGTTATGGTTGATTATGCTCAACATTTTCACTTTGATATTGTGTATTTAAATTTAACTTGGGCCATGTTCATAAAAAGATTGTCTAGGTAATTGAATAATATATGATTTTGACGTAGGGAACCAAGAACAACTCAATCGGAGCCGTTGCAATAGCTCAATCAAAAACGTTGAAATAGCTCGATCAAAACCGTTGCGATAGCTCAATCCAAACTGTTGCGTTAGGTCTTTTAAAACTGTTGTAATAGCTAAAAACCGTTTCCGTAGCTTGAAAACCGTCGCAATAGCTTAATCAAAACCGCTGCAATAGCTTAAAAACCGTCGCAATAGCTCAATCAAAACCGTTGCAATGGCTTAAAAACCGCTTGCCTTTTAAAACCGTTGCGTTAGATGCGGGGGTAACGGTTTAAAAAACCGTCGCAATAGAGTTCAAAACCGTTACGGTAGAGGTAGGGCAACGGCAGCATATGAGGCGGTTTGAGAACCGTCGCACTTGCTCAATGGCGACAATTCCATGGCTAGCGTAACGGTTTTGAACCGTTGCGTTAGAGCAAATATGTGGTAGTGATGGAACTTGCAAAAACATGTTATATCTTTTACTAGTTTAACAAAAACACGCTGGTACAAATATTTCTACTGCTATTTTAGCTATATATGTGCAAAAATATGGAATTGAAAATAAAATATATTTTTATATCTTTTGTTTTAAATCTAGTTATAGATGGTAAACTTTTTCATGTACAGTGTGTTTGTCATATAATCAACTTGTGTGTGCAAGATGGGCTAAAAATATTAGATACATCATACATATGTTGGTAAATCACATGAAATAATTACGTTTATGAAGGGTAGTAGTTCATCTAGACGAAGAAATTTTAAGCATTGTGCTAAACAATTTGGTTTAACAGAAAAGCTTCTTCTACTAGATGTGTCTACATGTTAGAATTCTAGTCATTACATGATTAAGCACTACATTGCTTATAAACAAGTAATTCAATATTTTGTAATGCATGAAAAGCGTCTGCATATGTTTGTTACTGAGGAGTGGATTGTTTATGCATTTTTTATGACATGTTGAAAACTTTTGAGGTTACAAAAAAAAAAGCATTATCTGGAATTTACTGTCCTATAGTTAATTTAGTTTTTTATCATCTTACTGAAGTTTCTAATTTGTTTGTTGCATATAGAGATCATGCTAAGCTTTTCAATAATATTTCTCAAATAGAACAAAAATTCAAGAAATATCTGCCTAACTTATTTTTATCTGTCTACAATAATGGATCCTAGAGTTAAAGTTACTGATCTAAAGTATTTGATGACCACTTTTTCTGATAGTATGCAATACGGTCATGACGTTGTTACAAAACTTTTTGAGATTAACAAATTGTTAGTGACACTGCATGTGTTCATTATATAGCTCTAAATTATCGCCACATTCTGTGGATGCTCGGATGCCACTGCCAGCAACTTCTTCAAGTGTCAAAGTTTGAGGAGTCAAATGATTGCAAATACCAAAATGAGAAATTCATCAGGTGAAAGTGGATTTAATGAACTTTACTTTATATTTGATTAGTTCTGAAGTTGATGCAGGTAACAATGACGATGAACTTTGGGAAAGTTAAGATATTCTTGGATGGTGGAAAACACCACGGAAGCAATGGCAATATCCTATGCTTTCTATCATAGCACGTGATATTGTTTGAGTCAAAAGCCGGTTCTGTTGAGGAATTCATTATAACTTTGTTTGATTACAACAAATTCGAAAGAATAATATTTTTATAAGACTTTTTCTACACAACAAAATGAAAATTACAACTCTTGAGAAACAAACACAAAAATCGTCTATCGATCTTTGTTTTCGTGGGACTTTGCCTGTGCCGGGAACGCTTTAGTTCGTGGACCGCCGAATCACAGATCGTGAAGGGGGTTTACTGATTCTGACTTCGTTTATCGAAGTGAGAAATTGAAACGATATCTTATCGAAGTAAGATAGTCGTTCTTCTTAAAATCAAATCAAAGCTTAATTTTAAGGCGTTGTATGAAAACTCAAATTTGCTCTCTCTGCTCTGGAATGCTCAAAAATATGCTCGATCCTCGTTAGAAGTGACACTAGAGGGGTATTTATAGCCTTAGGCGTCTGCAACTGAAAAAACTCAATAAATGACGACATTAGTACGGCGAGACAGTGTTTACTGTCTCGCTGAGCGAGACAGTGTTTGCTGTCTCGCTGGGCGAGACAGTGTTTGTTGTCTTGACCCGCGAGATAGTAAATACTGTCTCGAAAATAGTAACCGCAGGAAGTTTTCGTTTTAACTGCCTTTCCACATTTCAAACTTCGTTATTTTGGCAGTTATTCACGTGATTTTCGCCCACGATGTTTCTCATGTCCCTTGGCAGTTAATGGACACGTGTAGGGCAGTTACAAAGGTAGTTTTGACCATTTTAACACTGTCTCGCTGGCGAGACAGCAAATACTGTCTTGCTGGCGAGACAGCAAAGCCTGTCTCGCTGGCGAGACAGTTCATTCCTTCTTTGATTTTCAATATGAGTTCCCTTTGAGTGATCTTCTCTATGTTTGGGATATCTATTTAGAATTTTTTGACGCCTACAGATACCCCCTCCAAAGTATTCCAGACGCATTCTTTTATAGAAGAGTCTGGGATACTTTGGATAAGATAGGTTTTACTTACGATCCCTTCAATGCTCGGCTGAGTAGATCGTGTGGAAGGACTTGTAAATGGCTTCAATGCTTGATCTCTTCTGCTTTTAGTCTATTCAGTTCTTCGTAGAATAGCTAATGTTTTCCCGGCGTCGCGTTTATCGCTTGACCGTTGTCGAGATTTTGAATTGAAGTAGGTATTTGCTCTTGTGGATTCATCTTTTTATCATCGAATTGATATATCTATTGAGAGCTCATCAGGTTATCCTTAAGAATATTCAGATTAATATTCTCCAGAAACTTCCTGTTGAGGGTAGGAATACAGTTTAGACTCGTGTACCCATTGGAGTATCCCTCTGTATCGCATTTGGGCTTTTCAGTGTTTGATGTCTCGTACTACAAGACAATATTTGCTGTCTCGCTGAGCGAGACAGAGTTTGCTGTCTCCGAGTTTGCTGTCTCGCTCAGCGAGACAGAGAGTACATAAGTCGGACTTGGGCTTTTTTAGGGTTTTTTACGTCGATTTCTGGGCGATTTTTGGCGATTTTTGTGGGCGATTTCAGGGTGATTTTCGACCAGTTCTTTTTCTCTTCTTCTCCTCTTCGTTCCTGATTGGTGTGGAGCTTTCATTTAGGGATATTCCACTCGGATTTGATAGGTTTGTTCATCCTCTTTCTCCAAAACTTTGATTTTCTTCAACCGTGACTGTGCATGCATTGTTTCGGCCATACTTTGTGATATTTTGGTCGATTTCATGTTTAAAACTCTAACTTTCTCGTTGGATTTCCTTGTAGATCATTTGCTCATTATGTCGCCGCGTCGATCCAGAGGAACCCGAAGCCGACCGACTGTTCAGAGCCCTGAGGAGGCTGTCGATCCAGAGGAACCCGAAGCCGACCGACTGTTCAGAGCCCTGAGGAGGCTGCCCCTGCTGCGATCTCGCGTGGAGGTATATTTCTTTCACCTTTTCACGAATTTAAATACTGTATTTCGTCAGTTCCATATATATGTACTTGCATTTGTTTGCAGATCCTCATTTGTATCCTTTGAGATACCCTCGAGAAGAGCCGGTATCCTCCTTTGAGGGGATCAACGCTTAAAAGTGTTTGTTTTGCTTTGACAAAACACACTTCAGAATACACAGGGGCGATTTCATATCATCCCACGTGTATGGAAAGGTTTTGGTATGTCGTTATAATGTCCGTGCATAGTAACGCATATCTCCTTTATACATATGGTAGATAGAAAATCGTCACGCCTGCTGCGAGATGGCGACTATATCTTATGAAGTAAGATATACCGTTTTCTCTAAAATTTTAGGACTACACTTACACGATATACCGTTTTCTCTAAAATTTTAGGACTACACTTACACAATTTATGTGTATGTTTCCTTTATCAGTCCGATTTCCTTCTACCACCTTTGCTGCTGATGTGGTTACTGGCCGGAGTAGCATGACCCACTCTTATTATGAGGGGATCCCGTTAGTTGAATCATCTCCCCAGTTCAAATCTGGTTATAATGAAAGTGCTAGAGAATTAATCCAGCGAGGTAATTGTCGTGTTCTACGACGATTAATCACGGATGCGACCTTGATTTCGGAGAAAGACTCAAATCAATGTATAAGGAAGCCGTATTTCTTGTTTGGTGATTCAGTGAAAGATTCAGAGATTGTTTTCTGCAAGTCTGCGCAATGGTTGCACCAGAGTGGGTCATCATTCTTATATCTGCCTTTTATCCCCCGAGATCACTCGCTATTAAAGTTCAGGAACCTATCGGTTGGACGTGAGATGTTCTGGAGGTTAACTGAAAATCACGAGCGTTTTCATTATGGTTTCATTGGGAAGGAAGCCACCCCAGGTTCTAGTGAAAGAGCTCATGTGCGGGGACTTTATCCAGGTGTCTTAGGACAAGACAATATACCTCAGAATGAGAAGATAGTGCAAGCCAACACCGTGAAGAACCGGTTAGCAGCAGCGGGAAAGAAATTACCCAGAGAGACTTTTAGATGTTATGGATGGGTCCATTACTCTGGGGACAAATGGTGGTGGAGTAGGATGACTCGATATGTGTTAAACCGTTTTGGGCGAGAGTTAGCAGAATTAGGGTTGGATGTCCCGATCCGTACCAGCATGCATGGCCTGCAGATTAGTGTAGGTCATTTCCTCTGTTTGTTCGAGATCTACAACCCGGACACTAATACATTCTTTACCAAGAATGGGGAACTCAGACTACCACTACATGAAATGATGCAGGTATCTAGTTTGCCCATGGGCGATGTTCCCTATCAAGAGTTCTTTCCAACCAGTAGTCAGCTGAACAAGATGAAAGATAGCTCAATTGTGACTCATGATACTTTATGGGAATTGACCTGCCATTATCATATAGCCATGGCCGAGATGGAGCCTAAAGCCAGAAAGAAATCTCCTCAGGTCAGCTTGAAGCAATTCGCCGATTATCTATTCAAGAACCTGGATGACCGTTCGTCAGATGTATGTGGATTATCTCCTTTGAGTTCAGGTGAAATAAATCATCTGCTAAAGAAAACAAACGCGCAATCTTATACCTCACGCTCAGAAGACGGATTTTCGCACGGCACTAAGTTCCACGCTTATCTATGGCAAGCTGGTATTCCGATTAGCCCTACTGCTCTGCTGGCGGGTTTTCTAGCTTTATGGCTAAAGAGGTGCGTAGTTCCCCACCAGTCCTCAGATGCGATGCCCATGGAAGTGTTGTATCCGGCCGTCCAACTGGCTACAGGTCGCAAATTATCTTTGCTTCCTGCTATGGTGGCCGATATTCATAGTGGATTACAGCAATTAATCTCTGTGTTTACTCAGGAGAAGAAGAAACCCTCCGCCAGCCTGTCTGTTCCGAAATTAGAGCTACCCTACACTTATCTGATGACCTGGTTAGTACTTCGTCGACCAGATTTAATGGAAGCTCCTGAGACAGCAAATTCTAGCCTTCCTCTGTTGCAAAATCTTGAGAATTGCAAATGGATCAGGCATCGAGAGCCAGACATAACGAGGCAGTTTAAAATTCACAAGTGTTGGGAATTCTTCCCCTGCTTCCCTCAGTTCTCCGGCACCTACTGTAGGCGTATAAAACTGCCTATAGGTCCCTTAACACAACTCGACGACGCCAATTCGACAAAATCGACCATCGGGCGACGTATCCAAGCACGACCGTCAGTCCACAACACCGAAGCCAGATGATACGCGACGAAGTGGGTTAACGAGGACGTACGACGGCAAAACGACTCAGCCAGGAGTTGTGTCTCGCCCATACAATGAGTGGCTCGACCATTGTAAAAGCCCACACCATGAGTGACTCGGCAATTGAAATTTGTAAGTCTCTTCGTCAGCTTTCTAACGCATCTTTAATCATCTCATTCCGAGATCGGACGAGAGAGTTAGAGCCAAAATACCCGAGGACGTACGAAGGCAAAACGACTCAGCCAGGAGTTGTGTCTCGCCCATACAATGAGTGGCTCGGCCATTGTAAGCCCACACCATTAGTAGCTCGGCTATTGGAAGTTGTAGGTCTCTACGTCAGCTTTCTAACGCATCTTGAATCATCTCATTCCGAGATCGGACGAGAGAGTTAGAGCCAAAATACCCGAGGACGTACGAAGGCAAAACAACTCAGCCAGGAGTTGTGTCTCGCCCACACAATGAGTGGCTCCACCATTGTAAGCCTACACCATGAGTGGCTTGGCCATTGAAAGTTGTAGGTTTCTTCGTCAGCTTTCTAACGCATCTTGAATCATCTCATTCCGAGATCGGACGAGAGAGTTAGAGCCAAAATACCCGAGGACGTACGACGGCAAAACGACTCAGCCAGGAGTTGTGTCTCGCCCATACAATGAGTGGCTCGGCCATTGTAAGCCCACACCATTAGTGGCTCGGCTATTGGAAGTTGTAGGTCTCTACGTCAGCTTTCTAACGCAGCTTGGATCAGGTCATTTGGAGATCATATGAGAAAGTTATGATCAAAATACCCGAGACACTCACAAGTGTCTCGGCCTGGCCGAGCCACCTAGGCCGAGCCACCCAGATCTGGGCCCAGATCTGAGCCCAGATCTGGTTTGAAGAGCCTATAAATAGCCCCCTAGGCTCATTGTTTTGGAGGTTGGATTTTAAGGAGGCGAAGCCCTGGCATGGAAAAAAAAATTGGACGAATCAGAATCAAAAAAGATCTCAACTTTGGGAATCAAGGCTTGCTCATGGCCCAAGATCTGGTGCTCCGGCGATCATCAACGTGCAAAATAAGGCAGGTGTTCGACCGAGGATCGGATCTCAGAATTCGTACGCAGGCATGTACTCCGGATCTAAGCTTGGTCTTAGATCCCGACGACTTGCGATTGTTTTCCCTTGGTGAAACAATCCTCCCCGGCTATTATTTTCGCTTGGTGACAATCAATACCGTTGTACCGCCGTAGATCCCGACCCGGAATCTAGGTCGCGCTGGGTTCACGCGCAAACAACCGCCCGCGGCAGGCAAAGAACCCAACAAAGGCCGAGCGACCCCAAAACCAAGGAGCTCGTGATTTTCGTTAGACAAACAGAGGAATACGAAAGTTTGTAATTTTCATTTCTTTTCCAAAAAATTTGATTTTCGTAATGCTAACCGGATCTTATGAAAAAAGACGCGGATCTTTGTAATCGATAAAGCTCAGTTATAAGTCAGTGTACAATGGAACATTAATGAAGAAAACAAAGGAAGGGAATTTTCCCTCTGGGCGATACCAATCCTGGCGAGCCCACAGGAGGAGGTTGAGTACGAGTTCGACCAAACTAAGTTCGAGGAATACTTGTCCTCGTCTGGATCAACCTCCCCCCGCAAGTCCAAGAAGTCCAAGTTCTCTTCCAGGAGAAAAGTTCGTTGGTACGAAGAAGTTGAAGCTACCAACGAAGATCTCGCCCCGTTTGATGCCAAAGTCGCATCGGGTGAGATTCCTCCAGTTTCCAACCAGGTCAGATCTGCTCTGGCCAACTCTTCTGCCACAGAGGGCGTGGTGACTCTCTCGAAGAGAGCCCGCCAAAGGCAACGTCAACGCCTTGCGAAACGATTCGCAAAGGCCATGGAGTCAGTTGACGGGATCCGCTACAACGTGGATCTGAAGAACAAAAGAGGCAAGCAGCCTCAACAATCAATGAATGGTGGTTCCTCCAAGCCGCCAACAATGGAATGGGTCCGTGTCAAACGGAACCGATCGACGCTGGAGGAGCGCATTCGCAAGCGCCACGCACTATCAGCTCAGGCACGGGCTCAAGCTGAAGAAGCCCGTAGAAAGCTGCAGAAAGAGGTAGCCAAGAAGCCGCCACCAACTCGCAAAGTTTGGAGGCCGAAGTCTGAAGCGGCGGTTCAGACCAAAAAGCAGCAACTGCAGCCTCCAACCAAAATTCAACCTCCGGCGAACCAAGCTAAGTCGCTGAGAATTCCCATAGCTACTCCGGGAGATCATGCAGAATCCTCCCGAAGGAGAAAGCCAGTCTTGGAGCGCCTCGGTCCAATTCCCGACGAGAGAGGCAAAGCTCCAGTTCACGAGCGTTTGGGCCCGATGAAGAAGCCCAGAATGACTCAACACGCTGGGGGTCGCCGTCACCTCCAGTATAACAAAGAACTCAAGGCCGCTGCGCTCACCAACTTGTGCATCGAAGTCCAAGAGCATGCCGAAGACTCACGCCCACAAAGGCACGTTTCGAGGCGTGTAACTTTTGAAAACCCAAAGAAGGCAATCCAACCTCAGATGGAAACATTATCATCTGATAGTGATAGTGTTATACCTGAGAAGTCGTGCCAACACCCGAGAGGTTGTTCCGATTTTCAAACGGACAAGCTGTACTATCGTGCTGGAGGTACGAGCAAATCCAGAAAGAGGAGCCCTCAAAGATTAGAGACTCGATGTCCTTGCTCAAAACTCATTCGGGCGGTATTGTCTGAGTGCGACTGCAGTATTGTCTGAATGCAACTGCATCAAGGCGGTCCCCGAAAGAGTTTTAGTTTTTGAAAGACTCAGTGCGGAGACGCTAAAGCCAAGGACTAGACGTTTCCGAAGAAGAACAACAATGGTCGAAGACGGTGAACGTTCAAGGGTCACTGCCAACATGACCAACAAGGGGACATCGGCACGGGATGATTTCGAGTCGAAATCGCACGAGGAACTTATGATAGGGTTCAGACAAGAGTACCTTTCAGAAGGTGAAGAGTCGGATACCTGCTCCGCAGTCGCATCAGATAATACAGTGTCCAGTGAGGGGGAACCCCGCGAGTCACTGATGATAAGCGCGGAACAAGTGGCCAAGATGCTCGAAGATGCCATAGCCAAACAACAGGAAAGCTTTAGGTTCGAGATGCAAATGGCCATGCAGACTATGAGAGAAATGCATGAGCAACAAATGCAGGCACTGACGAACCAGCGAGGTGAACCAAGTCGCCGTAACCAGATTGTTCAAGAAGAGGAGCACACGGATAGGGATGAAGCTCACAATGCCAATAACCCTCCTGTCAATGCAGGAGGTGGTAACGAGGATGCCAACGAAGATACAAGTGAAGACTTGAAGATCAAAGATCTCGAGAGCAAAATCAACACATTGATCTCCGCTCAAGAGATGAAGAAAACAGGCATTCCCTGTCCATACCCAAGAGAGTGGGAATCAATCCCATATCCGGCGAAGTTCAGTCTGATTAACTTCATGCCGTTCGATGGGAAGGGTTCCCCCACTCAGCATTTGATTTATTTTAAATCGCACCTGGGTATTATCTCCGGCAATGAGCCTCTGATGGTGCGGTCCTTCGTTGGCACTCTTCGCGGAGCCGCCTTCGATTGGTATCGCCGCCTCAAGCCAGGTAGCGTGAACAGCTAGGACGATATGGAGACCATGTTCCTCACCAATTTCTTCGACGATGACACCGAGATATCTATTGGATCGTTGCTGGACGAGAAGCAGAAGGACGGGGAGTTAGTCGACACCTTCGTCAAAAGGTTTCGGAACAAAGCGATGAACTGTCGGGACCCGATCACTGAGGAGTTCATTCTCCAGACCTGCCACAACAATCTTTCGTTGGACGTGTTGGAAGCAATGGGGACAGCTCCGTCCGACAGTTGGAAGGACTTGAAGGTCCGAGGAGAACAAGCAGAGCGATTCCTCCGAATGAAGAAAGCCGAGAGGGGTCAATCAACAGCTAATCCGCTGAATTCGAACTTTGCCTCTCATGGTAAGGGCAAGGCACCTACAGCTACTGGTGGTGCTAATCAAACGCCACAACAGCAATCCCGAAGGCAGCAAAAGACTTCGGACCCGAGATTCAAAAAAGAGTATTCCTTCAAGGACGAAGACGTTCCAGTCATCTTCGAATCCCTCCTTGGAAGCAATAAGATCAAGCTACCACCTATCACAAATCAGGAGGAAGCTGACAACACGACGGATCCAAAGTACTGTGCATACCACAGGAGGGTCGTTCATCCCACCAAGGATTGCTTTGCTCTGAAGAACAGCATCCAAACCCTGTTTGAAGCCGGCGTCCCACCAAGGATTGCTTTGCTCTGAAGAACAGCATCCAAACCCTGTTTGAAGCCGGCGTTATAACGCTAAGGTAAGCCAATTGAGAACGGCAAAACTCCGACCGGTATAAGAGTATAATTTGCTTCCTGACACTCCGAAGAGTATATGAGTATAAACTGCTTCTCAATCCTCCGACCGGTATAAGAGGTTAAACTGCTCCCTGATACTCCAATAGGTATATGAGTCTAAACTGTTTCCTACCGTTGACGGGAAGTTCCTGGAGAATTTTATACGTAATATTCTTAAGGATAACCCGATCATACAACCAGATGCAATGATAAACCCAGTTTCGCAAAGAAGCTGGGGGTGGATGATTCATGTAACGGGAAGTTCCCGAAAGGATGTTACATGTAATAAACACTAAACCTCTTTCGAGTGATTTGTACGAATCAACACTCCTACGGTAACTTGTACTCTCACTCTCACTTTTTGCTTGGTCAAACCTTCCTACAGTTAGGATCACCCCAAACTCCCGCTTGGTCAAACCTTTCTACAGTTAGGACCACACCCCAAACTCCCGCTTGGTCAAACCTTTCTACAGTTAGGACCACAGTCAAAATCTCCTCTCGATTCCTCCAATGAACGAGAGGTCTACTTTCAAATCAAGTGATCAAACCTTCCTATAGTTAGGGTCACCTCAAATTCCCGCTTGGTCAAACCTTCCTACAGTTAGGACCAAAACCACAATTCACTCTCGATAAACGAGAAATTCATCTTCAATTCGGTAATCAAACCTTCCGACAGTTAGGGTCATCCGAATCTTTTCGATTCTCGGAGTGGAGATCCCACTCTTAGTTTCACCTTTCCGGATTCTGGGGGTGGAGATCCCACCTCGAGTCTCCTTTCCTTCTTTGTTCGGGGAATAGAATATAAAATTCTTCCTTCCCCATACCAATCCTTTTCGAAGAATTCAGGATTCATCCTAGGAAGTTTATCCCGAATCCTAAGCAGGGATAAGTCTGCGCCTAACACGCGCTGCCGGTTTAGTCTTTTTCCGTAGAAAAAGACACCAGAGTTCGATTCTGGGGTATTCTATCCTGAAACCTAAGCAAGGATAAGTCTGCGCCTGACACGCGCTGCCGGTTAGTTCTTAACCGTTTAAAAAGAACACCCGTCCACATATTCAACATTGTGGCAGGTCGTTATTAATAACACCAAAATCCATGCCTTACACGCATGGGGAATTTCATCCTGAATCCTAAGAAAGGATATGCCGACGCCTAACACGCGTCGCCGGTTTAGTCTTTTTCCGAACAAAAAGACACCAGAGTCCGATTCTGGGGTATTTTATCCTGAAACCTAAGCAAGGATAAGTCTGCGCCTGACCCGTGCTGCCGGTTAGTTCTTAACCGTTGAAAAGAACATCCGTCCACATATTCAACATTGTGGCAGGTTGTTATTAATAACACCAAAATCCATGCCTCACACGCATGGGGAATCTCATCCTGAATCCTAAGAAAGGATATGCCGACGCCTAACACGCGTCGCCGGTTTAGTCTTTCTCCGAAGAAAAAGACACCAGAGTTCGATTCTGGGGTATTTTATTCCGAAACCTAAGTAGGGATGAGTCAGCGTCTAATACACACTGCTGGGTAGCCTATTCCTATAACAATGGCGAAGTCTACGTATTCAAAGTCGTAGCGTCAAGTCTAAGGGAGTTCATTCCTTTAGCACAACGTCACATGCGGAACGAATTTAGACAATCCGCGTGCTAGCCCGACTCAAACGGTAGTCGGTAAAGGTTAATCAAACCCGTTGAAGGCTGGGGGTTAGCCAAAAATCCTAAAGTCAACGCCTAACACGCGTCACCGGGTAACCTATTCCCGTAACAAATGGTAAAGCCTATGTATTCAACATCATAGCATAAAGTCTAAGGGAGTTCACTCCTTTAGCACAACGTCACATGCAGAACGGACTTAAACAATCCGCATGCTAGCCCGACTCAAACGGTGGTCGGTAAAGGCTTATCAAACCCGTTGATGGCTGAGAATTTGCCAAAAATTCTACAAATACGAGTCATTGATGCATCAATTCTGGATTGGTCTCATGACTCAAGTATCTGCCATGCTCCAATACCTTAAGAACTTAAACTGTGTATACTCCAGCAGACGTACGAGTATAAACCGTGTCAAACACCGGACAACGTGTCGCGATGAAGCCTGGACGCCGGACAACGTGTCACAATGAAGCTTAGACACCGGACAACGTGTCACAAGAAAGCTCAAACGCCGAACAACACGTTGTAAATTCAACGCCGACGACCGATGGTTAGTTCTGTGTTGAAGCAGCAAACTCGAGCTAAAAAAAGCAAGAAATCAAGAATCGACTTCAAGTTTAAAATTCCGACAGACGGTCAGACAATAAATGCAGCACCAGAACTTTTCAAGCATTCGACAAAGCACCGAATAGCCTGAAGGAACTGAAGGAATCAAGAACAGAAGCCACTCCAGACATCCCGTCGTTGCCGATTGAATAATGGGACAAATCACATCCAAAGTATTCCAGACTCTTCTATAAAAGAACGAGGCTAAAATACTTTGGAGGGGGTATCTGTAGGCGTATAAAACTGCCTATAGGTCCCTTAACACAACTCGACGACGCCAATTCGACAAAATCGACCATCGGGCGACGTATCCAAGCAAGACCGTCAGTCCACAACACCGAAGCCAGATGATACGCGACGAAGTGGGTTAACGAGGACGTACGACGGCAAAACGACTCAGCCAGGAGTTGTGTCTCGCCCATACAATGAGTGGCTCGGCCATTGTAATCCCACACCATGAGTAGCTCGGCCATTGGAAGTTGTATGTCTCTTCGTCAGCTTTCTAACGCATCTTGAATCATCTCATTCCGAGATCGGACGAGAGAGTTAGAGCCAAAATACCCGAGGACGTACGAAGGCAAAACGACTCAGCCAGGAGTTGTGTCTCGCCCATACAATGATAATAGTTTATCGATTACAAAGATCCGGTCTTTTTATAAGATCCGGTTACAACGAAAATCAAATTGAAAAGAAATGAAAATTACAACTTTGTTTCCTTGTTTGTCGAACGAATCACGAGCTCCTGTTTTGCGGTCGCTCGCTTTGTGGGTTCTTTGCCTGCGCCGGGGTTGTTTGCCGTGGACCACCGCGCGATCTAGATCCGGTCGGATCTACGCAGTACGACGGGTATTATTCCACGAAGGAAATAATAGCCGGGAGGGATTGATTCACCAAGGAAACAATCGCTCAAGTCTCGGGATCTAAGACCAAGCCTAGATCCGGAGTTCGTACGCGTAGATCTGAGATCTGGTCCTCTCGAACACCTGCCTTATTTGGCGTTGACGGTCGCCGAGCACCAGATCTGGATGAGCAAGTCCTTGATGTCCCAAAGTTGAGATCTTTTTTAGATCTGAGTCTCCAATCCTGCAGGGCTTCGCCTCCTCCAAAATCCAACCCTTAAAAAATGAGCCATGCCCCCTCTATTTAGGCCGAGCCACCTCGGATCTGGGCCCAGATCTGGGCCCAGATCCGCTTTCAATGCCTATAAATAGAGGGGGCATGGCTCATTTTTTAAGGGTTGGATTTTGGAGGAGGCGAAGCCCTGCAGGATTGGAGACTCAGATCTAAAAAAGATCTCAACTTTGGGACATCAAGGACTTGCTCATCCAGATCTGGTGCTCGGCGATCATCAACGTCAAATAAGGCAGGTGTTCGAGAGGATCGGATCTCAGATCTACGCAGGCATACTCCGGATCTAAGCTTGGTCTTAGATCCCGAGACTTGGACGATTGTTTCCTTGGTGAAACAATCCTCCCCGGCTATTATTTCCTTGGTGAAATAATACCCGTTGTACCGCGTAGATCCGACCGGATCTAGGTCGCGCGGTGGTCCACGGCAAACAACCCCGGCGCAGGCAAAGAACCCACAAAGCGAGCGACCACAAAACAGGAGCTCGTGATTCGTTCGACAAACAAGGAAACAAAGTTGTAATTTTCATTTCTTTTTAATTTGATTTTCGTTGTAACCGGATCTTATAAAAAGACCGGATCTTTGTAATCGATAAACTATTATAAGAGTGTACAATGGAATCATTAATGAAGAAAACAACGAATTTTCCCGCGAACACCTACAATACTACCTTAGTGGATGCTGAAGACCCAAGGCAGAATCGCACCATCTTGGATGTCGGGTGCTTCAGATGGTTGATGAACATTCGACCTGGATATCTATTGTTCAGGGTAAGAGATGTTTGTCATATTGAACCTTATTTTCCATGTCGATTCGCACGTCAGTTCAGCTATGATCAAATGTACGTCGGCAACCCAAATCGTCACCTTAGCTTTCGAGGTGGACTTATCGATGGTGCGAGAGCTTGGTTCTGGAGCATCGCTGGTTGCACAAATGTTGAATTTGATCTCCCTTTAGAGGTGCCGCCCCTACGGATGACCTTCCTTTTTTGTAAGTGGTTGATTGCCACTAATATCGTCATTCGGCGCAGGAGAATATATGACTCAGAGGGAGAGGCAGATCCGCGGCAAGCGGCAGAGGCGACTCGTGAGGCTATGGTGTCGACTCGAGGAAAAGAAGCTATTGAATCTTCGAGAAAGGGAAAGGAACCGGCCCACCCAACGGATAGTGAAGAAGAGTTTGATAGTGAAGAAACTAAAACTTCTGAGGGGAGGGTGAGAATGAATCGAGTTCTGAGGAAGTATCTGACCTTCCCGATTCATTCTTTGATAGAGGACTTATAAAGCCTTCTGTCGCTCCGGCCCAACCACAAGCTGCTCCGAAAAAATGGAAAGAGAGAGTCGTCATGGAATATTCTAACCGGATGACTGTAGAAGTTCTCAGCTACGATGAAGAGGATGAAGAGGATACAGTGCCTCTTGCTCGTAGGCGAAGATCTCAAACTTCCACGCAAGCTCAAACTCAAGTTTCTCTCCGAGCTGAGTTACGCACCAAACATCGTCATGAATGTTCTGATGCACGTCCTCTGAAGAAACAAAAGAAAGCTGCCTCTAAACCACGTGTTCATCTTCCTGCTCTAGAAGAGACATATGGTCGTAGCACTTCTTCTGATGAACAAGGTAACTATTTGTTTTTTTATCACTTTTACACTTCTTAACGCTCAAACTTATTCCCTGCTTAACTTCTACAGGGATTCGAGAGGAAGGAGAATTGCCAGCTGATGCTGCTTCTCCCGGAGGTATGGAGACTGAGGAGACCAGCTTCATCCAGCAAATGCAAGATGCTCTGAAAGAAGGACTAGCTGATGTTTCACCAACTCCTGACATCACTCCATCGGCTGCGGATACAGGTACTGATCTTTCTCCCCTTGGAAGTGAAATCCAAGAAATGAATGAGTTAGACCGTGTGCCTCCTTTAATGACTTGTGCGCTTGATTTCCTTTTAGTTAAACTAAAAGAAGTAGGTACAAGTGGTGAAGCTCTCGAATCCGTCCCGACCAACGAAGGTAATTAATCTTTGTTTTAAGCAAATTCGTTTGAATTTACGTATCATTTACAATTCAACACGTTTTGTAGATGTCACGATGCACGAATCTGTTGGAGGAGAGGTCATGCATGCAACAGAGGTCGAAGAATTCAATGAGCATCATCTCGATTTTGATCTTTCTGAAGGCGACCATGAGTATATCTCCGACTTATTATCGGGGAAAACTCCTGGTGCGGCCACAGAATCCCACGTTGGAGTCGGTTCAACAGAAGCAGGTCCTTCTGAAAGTAATACCTTTATTCTGTAAACTCCACATATGCATACATATATATATTGACTTGATTAATCATATAAGTGTTTGAATTATAGGACCAGTTGCTGGAGCTGATACTACTATAATCATTGGGACATCTGGTCAACCGGATATTCGCGACCTTGTGCTGTGGGTAGGAACCGAAGTTAATCTCCAATCATCTATTCCTGAATCCCAGCCTGCTACTCCTATAGATCCGATGATAATAGAAGTCACCGTCACTCCCCAGATTAGTCCGGTCGCAACAAAAGCGAGACCAACTGAAGAAGTTGGTACGTCGGCCGATGTTGTGCCTAGAATTGGTGAGTTCTACCCACCATTTGTTTCAAGTTTCCGATCAACGTTCTATTATGCTCATTGTAATCCTTTTGTTTGTAGAATCTTCTGTTAAGGAGCCTCTTGGTTTGGATCCGCCATCTTCTGAAGCTTTAGTTGAAAAGGCATCTGATATAGCGGGTATATCAACAACTGCTATTCTTAAACCAACTTTGGTTGTTCAGGAATCCGGACTGTCATCCTTGGGCGAACCAAGTCATGCTGGAGGCTCTTCCGTTGAACTTGGTACGCTTTAGTTTATTGTCTTGTATGCATATATATGTCTTGTACTGACTTATTTGCCCTCATCGCAGCTTCTTCTTCATCATTATCAGATCGCATCCAAGCCTTATTAGCAGACGAGGATCCGGATAAAGCTGGCATTTGTTCTGATCTCAACGGCTTCATCTCCTTTTTGAATTCTATGGTTGATCGTATTCTCTCCAAAGGATCGCAATTTAAGAATTTTAAGAAACCTCTTGACCGTTATATATCAGGGATCCGAGATGAAGGATATAATGATTTAGCTGATTCGATCAACGCCTACATGGTTGACTTGAAGCAACATGTTGACCTTCTGAAGGGTCTTCGCACCGAAAGCGTACCATGGACTCCAAGCTACAAGCGTGACGTGATTCTCAAAAATCAGCTAATCTCGAACTCCAACAGCTAAGAGCCCACAGCGATCAACTTAGGGTGAATGTTGACAAAAGAACACAAGCCAAGGCTATCCTACACCGGGATTTAGAATCGAGCCGAGCAGAAATAGCTCGCTTAGAGGAGGAACTTGCAATGGCCATGGATGCTCATGATATCCTGGGGTCCGAGTTGACGCAGGAAATTCATATTGAAGGCAACCTGTTACAGCAACTGAACCTTCAAGATAAAATAATTGCTGAAAAGGAACAAGAGGTCATCGCGCTTCACAGCGTTGACGAAGAAGCCTTCAAAATCAAATTGGCAGCTGAGCTTGAACAGGCTCGTGCGTTAGAGCTTACAAGACTTGAAAATCAAATTAGTCAATATAAACTTTTGTAATTGGAGAACATATATTTTTTGTAGCTTTGTTTGAAAACTTTTGGTCAACATAGTGAACCTTTTTGCTCATTATATTGAATTTTTTTATGCTCATTGAGGTTTTATTATGATTACTCATTCTTGTTTAAAATAAATAACCATAATACTTATAGGATTTTTGGCAAATCCTCAGTCATTAACGGATTTGATATGCCTTTATCGATTACCATTTGAATCGGGCTAGTATGTGATTTATCTAGGTCTATTTCACATATAACGTTGGGCTAAAAGAATTAAACTCTTTTAGACTTTGAACTACAATATTGAATATGTAGGCTGCATGTGTTAGATGTAGGCTTATCTCTAATAAGGGATAGAGATAACATCCCCCATGTATGAATGACATGGATTTTAAAGTGTGAATAGGTTGCATTTCCTATATAGGACAACGAACTCAAAATCGGAGAGAACAAGAATTGTATATTCCATTTCTCAATCTCTTGTTTGTTGGTAGAGATAAACCCATACTCGGAGAGGAAGAATTTTATATTCTATCTCCTGGTCTCTTGTTTGTTGGTAGAGATAAACCCAGAATTGGAGAGGAAGAATTTTATATTCTATCTCCTGGTCTCTTGTTTGTTGGTAGAGATAAACCCAGAATCGGAGAGGAAGAATTTTATATTCTATCTCCTGGTCTCTTGTTTGTTGGTAGAGATAAACCCAGAATCGGAGAGGAAGAATTTTATATTCTATCTCCTGGTTTCTTATTTGTTGGTATAGTTAAACCCAGAATCGGAGAGGAAGAATTTTATATTCTATCTCCTGGTCTCTTGTTTGTTGGTAGAGATAAACCCAGAATCGGAGAGGAAGAATTTTATATTCTATCTCCTGGTGTAAAGAAACTCAAAGTGGGATCTCCACTTAAAGAATCTGGATTAGTTTGAATAATCCTAGCTATCATAAGGTTTGATTACTCAATTCAAAATGAATCAAAAGGAGATTTTGGTTATGGTCCTAACTGTAGTAAGGTTTGACCAAGTGGGAGTTTTGAGACGATTCTAACCATAGGAAGGTTTGATCGTGCCATTTGTGGGCCTCTTGTTTATTGAAGGAATCGAGAGGGGATTTTGGTTGTGGTCTTAACTATTTAAAGGTTTTGACCAATTGAGGAATTGGAGTAGGGTGCAAATAACAATAAGTTCGTTGATTTGCACAAACTACTCGGTGGGAAATTTTGATTTCAAGCATAAGAATTTGACACAAAATAATTTGTTGTCTGATACGGACTGATGTCTATTGGTTGATCCGATCAATGAGGGTTTCATGGTGTGAGATTACAAATTATCGAATCCCCTCTTCCATGATTACATTACAAGATTTTGCTGAGGGAAGATTAACTGTCATTAAATCTCATCTCGACAAAAGTAATATGAGGATCTTAATTATTTTTATAACAATTAAGAATAGATTATTCACATGATTAGTCTTCATTTAGAATAATCAACTGATATCGGGTTATCCTGAAATATCCTATACAGGATTCTCTAGGAACTTCCTGTTTTACATAGGTTATCCTGAACGTATTATGGATAATACTTTTTCAGGAATTTCTCATTTATTAGCATCATTAATTTATTGCCATCCTGAGTAATCAGACGATAAGCACCGTTTGAATAGACTGTCTCTATCACGAACGGTCCTTCCCATTTAGGTTGAAATTTTCCTTTCCTTTTGGAGTTGAGGATCATAGGCCTTCGAACAGCGAGCACTAGATCTCCTTCTTTAAAGCTTCGTCGTCGGACCTTTTTATCAAAAGCCTGAGAAATTCTAGCTTGATAAAACTCGATTTGTTGTTGAGCCTCCAAGCGTTTCTCATCTAACATCTCTAATTCCTCAAGACGTTTCTGATGATGTTCTTCCATCGTCATTCCCGTTACGAGAGTGATACGGAGGGAAGGAATCTGTATTTCCAAGGGGAGGATGGCTTCACATCCATATGTTAAAGCATACGGGGTGGCTCCGGTAGGCGTGCGGACGGTCGTACGATAAGCCCAGAGAGCTTCGCCGAGTTTATCGTCCCAATCTCGTTTATTGGTTTTCACCAATTTTGCCAGAATTTTGATGATAGTCTTGTTAAAAGCTTTGGCTAACCCGTTAGCTGTAGGATTATAAGCAGTCGACGAAACGTCTTTAATCCCGAATTTACCGCAAAACTTGATAAATGCGTTGCTCACGAACTGAGGACCGTTGTCGTGCACTATTCGTCTCAGAACACCGTATCGATATATGATATGTTGTTTGATAAATTTGATCACATCACTCGTCTTCACCTCTCGGAGTGGAACTGCTTCTGCCCATTTCGAGAAGTAATCGGTAATTGCCAAAATGAAACGGTCCCCTTTAACCGAAGGCGGAAAAATTGGACCTACTATATCCATTCCCCAAGTTTCGAACGGCCACGATGTCGCCGAAGGATGCAGATACTCAGGGGGTATGTGCATATAATTTACATTTAATTGACACGCTTCACATTGTCGTGCGTAGTCGACTGCGTCTTTTACCATAGTTGGCCAATAATATCCGATTCTCCTAAGTCGATCACAGAGTTTAGGACCGGGCTGATGTGCACCGCATATCCCATCATGTGCCTCTGATGTGCACCGCATATCCCATTATGTGCCTCTTTGAGTGCTTGTTCTGCTTCTTTGCTGGATAGACAACGAAGTAAAAGACCATCATACGATCGACGATACAACATTTGCGCTGTGGCGTTGTAATAAAATCTCGGCGCCCTTCGCCGAGTCGATTCCCTTTCTCTTACATCTTCAGGTAATATACCATGTAAGACGTAGTCGATAATGGGAAAGCGCCAATCTCGAACTCCGGGTTCAACTCCAGTTGAGTATACTTCTTTAGCGTTCGAATTGTAGATTGGAACAATAAGCAGGTGAGTCCTCACTGTAATCAATTGCTCTGTTTCGGGAGGTTGAACCAAGGATACTGACAATGCTGCCAATGCGTCTGCGTATGCGTTTTGGAGACGCGGAACGTACTCGATGAAAAATTCTTCAAACGAGCTTGCCATCTCAATGGCCACTTGGTGATATGGAATCAGGTCTCGATTTCTGACTTCATACTCTCCTCGTATTTGATTAACTACCAGTTGAGAATCTCCAAAAGCCTCAAGGTATTCGACCCCCCAGCTCTTTGGTGAAATTAAGTCTGATTATTAATGCATTGTATTCAGCCACGTTATTAGAGCATGGTTCGGTCAATGAATATGCTCTAGGCAAGACGTGCTTTTCCGGGGAAACTAAAACGACCCCCACTCCTGAGGAGATTTTAGAACATCCGGGTGTACTCGCCACGTTGGTTGATCGGGAAGCTCCATCGAAGTACAATTGCCACACTTGTTGATGTGAGGTGGTATTAACTTCGTGAGTTTCATCTGGCAGGTCGTCGTACAATTCGACTACATCCTTCGTAGGGTTTTCTGCCAGAAGGTCGCAAATAGCTCGTCCTTTAACAGATTTCTGTTGTTTGAAGTACAAGTCATATTGCGATAGTAGTAAAGCCCATCTGGCCAACCGCCAATTCATGGAAGCCGGTTGGGTCATGAACACTCGGACGGGATTTATGTTGGAAATGACATAAATCGTTTGTCTGACTAAATAATGTCGCATTTTCTGAATCGCGAATACCAAAGCAAGGCATTCTTTCTCAATCATCGGATAACGAGACTCAGCTCCTACTAATGTACGACTCAAATAGTACACAGGATAACGAGACTCAGCTCCTACTAATGTACGACTCAAATAGTACACAGCTTGCTCGTGACCGTTATCGCCGTCTTGTGCAAGTAATGCACTTAACGAATGGCTCGTCGCTTTGACATAAATCAAAAACGGTCTGCCCGATTTCGGTGCAACAAGAATAGGTGGATTCGCCATATATTTCTTAATATCCTCGAATGCCTTTTGGCATGCTTCATCCTAAACGAACGACACACCTTTCTTCGCAAGTTTAGAGAACGATTGACATTTTCACGACAAATTTGATATAAACCGACGGATGTATGCCAATCGACCTTGCAACCCTCTGAGTTCTTTAAGATTTCTCGGGGGTTGTAGCTCGTGTATTGCCTTCACCTTATCAGGATCAATATGAATACCTTTTGTGGTGATGACGAATCCAAGAAATTTACCGTTCGACATTCCAAGGAAAGATTTAGTCGGGTTCATTTTCAGCTGATGAGTTTTCATAAGCTCGAACATTGTCTTCAGATCGTTAATGTGGTCGTTTTTGTCACGACTCTTAACGACCAGGTCATCAACGTAGCATTCGACAGTCTTCCGGAGGTGCTCTTGAAAGATCTTCGTCATTGCTCACTGGTATGTAGCACCGGCATTCTTCAAGCCGAATGGCAAAACAGTATAACAGAAGACACCCAGGGGTGTTCTGAATGTTGTATGCTTTTCATCATCCAGGTGCATCTTGATTTGATTGTACCCAGAAAATCCATCCATGAATGATATTCTTTCAAACCCGCATGTATTGTCAATGATGACGTCCGTAATCGGTAGAGGAAAGTCATCTTTGGGACAGGCCGTATTCAGATCTCTGAAGTCAATGCAGATTCTAATTTTTCCGTTCTTTTTGAGGACTGGAACAATATTGGCTAACCATTCAGGATGTTGTTCTTCTCTGACAAATCCCGAATCAATTAGCTTCTTGACTTCATCTTCTATCGCCTCCATGAAACCGTCTTTGTTGTTGTTTGACAGGTTTAGCATCCGATTTTATATTAAGGCTATGCATTGCTAAATCTAGGTCGAGTCTCGGCATATCTTCGTAACTCCAAGCGAATACGTCGATATATTCTCGAATAAGGGCGATTAGTTCCTCTTTCTCATCTGGTGGAAGATCACCACTAATAAATATAGGTTTTGGATTAATTTCATCACCCATATTAACTTGAACTACCTTATCCTCGGTAGGAGGTTCCCTTTGCTCAAATCGATCGCCGTATTGGATATTCATGTAATGTATCCAAGGATCTTCCCAAGTGGGTAACTGATCGTCTTCTTCTGTTGTAGCAGGATCAACCGTTGCCATGTTTGACATGAGACTTTTGAACTTTTCTCCAATGCTCACATCAAAATCCCAATTTGAAGTATCGGATGAATGTCCGCTCCTATTTATTAATTGGTTAATGATCTGTTGGCCATAATCGTCATCGGATGATGAAGCATAACCCAGACCCCTATTACGACTGTAATAATTATCTGGTTTTCCTTTTAGTACATAGGCAGGACGGGGTGGAACTCTAATACCTTGACCAAAATAAAGACCTTCACCGAGTGATAGGTCATAACCCCGGTTCGTCATATAATCATTCGCTTGCGAACTGTACCAACAGAAATGTCGCCCAGGTTTTTCTTCATCTGAATCGGTGTCCAAGAAAAGATCAGGAGTTGGGGATGTATTCCATTTTCCAAAGATTATTTCTTTTCCACCCCCTGTCTTTGCGGGTAGAATCACAGTTGTTCCGACTAAATTTTGAAGATATTTTATCATCGTTCAAGACGAGCGAAGTGGCATGTGTAGACTAGGATCGTCATATAATTACTGCATTACATTATCAAGACAAGGCGAATACTCTAAATCATCCTTTATTATTTCATCGGCAAGTTGCCAATTACAACTTTCGTCCGATGATTCATCACCGTCAAGATCGATTACAAGAGGTTCAATGTCATTTAGTACAAGACCTTTACTATAATCAAGCCCGGCTTCGGTATCAGCTTCTTCTCCGCTGTCCGTGCCATGGGCCGATGGTTCAGTATCGGACTCAGCACCATAAAGAAGGGAGTCAGTAAAGTAATTTTCTAACCCTTTGAATGGTTGCTTATCCGCGACCACCGTCTTAACCTCCTCATTAGTGAACTATAAGATTACCGTGGATCCATGGACGACCCAACAGTAAGTTATAAGAAGTCTCTGCATCGATCACATAGAAGGTGACTTCAGACTTTAAATCTCCGAGTTGACACTTCACCCGAATTTTTCCTAACGGTCTTGACCCGCTAGTATTGAACCCGTAGATAACCATCCCTGTGGAGGCTAACTTGCTGGCGGGGATTCCGAGGTGGTACATCAACCACAGTGGCATGATGCTAACAGCGGAACCCGGATCGACTTGGATCCGGTTGACAACGCTAGAGCCAATATATCCGGTGAAATATAGAGGCCTATCATGCTTCGAATTCCTGACTTGCATATCTTCTTTGGTGAAAGCGATGCAAGGAAATTTGGTGGCTGCCAGATTGCAATGCTGCACTGATGCCTCTGGTTTTTCAGGAGTTGGCTTGATCTGAGTGAGGAATACTTCAGAATCAGCCAAAGCTTCTTGTAAAGCTTCTCTAGTTTCTTTTGAGAGGCGCAACAACTCATATAGCGTAATCCTTGTTGGGATATTGGCCAGCTGAGCCATAACGTCGAAACGATATGGTGCGTTCGAGCTTTCCGGTTTATCTCGTCCAATCGGTCGGCTGAAACGAGGTTGCTTCGAAATTTGAACTTCTTTATGTTGAGGTTCTTTCTCTGTTTGCTTAGCTGGTTTTTGCGGCTTTTTAGCAGCTACTGGAGGAGTTGTAACTATCCTCAGATCCTTTAGAGTAGTAGCATTTGGGTTAGAAGTCTCAGGATATTTATAATGGTACTCATTCCCACTTCTTGTAGCGAAAACTTCTTGTTCTCCTTCAGAAAGTGGTATAGCTGGGATCTCCTCATCATTCTTCTCAGGAATCGCTGAGGCTCCATAACAGGATTTCTCTTTTTCCTTGCCTTTTGACTTTTTCTTCGATGTGGATGTCGTCCACTGTTCATCTTCAAGCAAATCCGGATGAACCCAAAGGATTTCGCCGTTGGAGGCTGTGTGAGATACAAGCCCCTTCTGGCGCTGTCCATGAGGGTCATCGTTGATGGTTTGCACCTTGACCTTTGATACTGGCTCGGCTTGAAACCAGAACAAAGGAACCGATCCGAAGCTAATAGAGACCGCGTTTGCACCTACTTTCTTCTCCTTCGGCTTCGGCGTCATAATACCAACATCAGTTAAGGTTTGTATTTTGTCTTTCAAGACATAACACGTCTTAGTTGGATGGTGGACCCTTCTGTGATATGCACAATATTTCGGGTCATTAATCTTCGTGGTTTCTTCTTGGTTTGTGACCGGTGAAAGCTTGATCTTGTTGTTCTCTAATAAGTATTTGAAGATGACCGGAACTTCATCATCTTTGAATGAGTATTCCTTCGGGAATCTAGGCTCAGAAGCCTTGGGTTGCCTCGGGGGCTGCTGAATCTGATTTGGTGCCAGTTGGAAGGATGACTGCTATGGTTGTTGTTGCGGTGGCTGTTGTAACGTTTGATGTGCGTCGCGGAATCGTTTGACAAAGACATCGACCGATTCCCCATCCTTCTGTTTCTCATCTAACAACGTGCCAATTGAGACTTCTGTGTCGTCGTCGAAGAAATTGGTGAGGAATAACTCTTCCATGTCTGCCCAGCTAGTGATACTCCCAGGCTTAAGGCGTCGGTACCAATCGAAGGCAGGCCCGCGAAGGGTTCCTACGAATGACCGGACCATCAGGGCTTCGTTCCCGGATATTGCGCCGAGATGCGACTTGAAATAGATCAAGTGCTGAGTTGGTGAACCCCTGCCATCAAAAGGAGTAAAGTTAATCAAATTAAATTTCTGAGGATAAGGAATCCGGTCCCACTCCCTCGGGTACGGGTATGGAATGCCCGTTTTCTTCACTTCTTGGGCCGTCATCAGAGCGTTGACTTTGCTCTCAAGATCGTGCATTTTCTTGTCCTCTCCCTCACTTTTCTTCAAGTAGATCTGTGGAGGTTGAGTGGATGACTTGGTTGGACCACTTCCGGAGTTGTCTTTATCTGGAGGAGGATCTTTAAAGATAGTCTCATCCTCTTCATTACGCCGACTGGATTCCGCCTTCTGGCTCGACTCCGGTTGGTGTTGCTGAACCTACAAATCTCGTATCTGCTGCATAGTCAACTCCATCTTGGTTTTGAATTCAGCTCTAATTTCCTCGTGTTGTTTAGCCAACGCTTCCTGCAGTATGTGAGACAATTGATCCGGCATGATTGCAAACGATTCTCTGACTTGTCCCACACTGGATGCGGTGTCGTCAGAAGCAACAGCAGAACAAGTGTCTAATAATTCTTCATCCGAAGAGAACCCTTCATGCATCCTTTTGTAGTCTCGACGTCGGTTGGCTCTTTGTTGCAATCGCGACATTCTTTGAGAAAGACCCCGCTCAACTCTCCCTCCCGGAGAGAAATCAGGGTCATAGTTAACTGACTTTTGTTTTCCTTTATTGGTCATGTTGATAGTGACCTCAGGGAATTCATCTTGTCGGATTACAGGTTTCTTTTTGTTGAAACGTCTTGTTTTGGGTCTTGACGCTTCATTGGACAATCTTTGAAATACGGAGACTCTTGTTGAATTATTCTTAGAGCATCCGCATTCTGTCAACACTACTTTAATGAGTCTCTCGCAAGCGCAATGAGTCTCGTTTTCTCTGACAACCCTCTTTATTGAGTTATCTTTCTGATAGTACAGCTCATCATTATTGTGATTCGAGCAACCTATCCTTTGTTTTTGAACTTTGTTAACATGCACAGGACGACTGGTCATCGCCTCTGAGCGATCCAAAGTTGAATGTTTAAATCCACCCCCTTGCGGGTGTGGAGTTTTAAGAGGTCCTAAACAAGAGTGAACTGGTATTCTCTCATTTTGGACTTGTGCAGTTCTGTGAAACCCCAAAAATTTGAATATAGTGTGATAAATAATTTTAAATATGTTATATGGTGAAAATAATGTATTTTGATGTTTGAGTATGATAGGAATTGATTTGAGATCAATTCAATGTATATTTGTGAATATATGAGTGTAAATAAACAAAACATGCACAAAGGCCAAGAGTGAAAATCTGAGAATTTTGACCAGTTGAGAGTTTCTATATTTTGCACACTGATTCAGTTAGAATATG
>NC_033794.1:67205941-67268772 GCF_001876935.1 Asparagus officinalis | reverse complement strand
AGCTTTCCAACGAATCTTAAATCACCTCATTCCGAGATCGTATGAGAAAGTTACAACCTTTTTACCGAACCCCAGTCTGAGTATGGCCCAGAACCCTGCGCAGTCGACCGCCGTGGTCGCTGCGGTCGACCGCTCAGCGTACAGACGCCAGTCCAGTTCTGTTTCGGGTTGGTTTTGTTTATACCAAACCCGATTGTTACCCTACTTATATATACTCGTTTTGAAGCTCTCAGAACCCTCTTTCAAACCCTATAGCCTCAGCCCCCCCTTCTCTCTCTCCTCTCAAACCCTAACTTCGTTTTTGACGTTTTTGGGGCGTTTCGAAGGATTTTCAGCGGGGTTTCACGAGATTCATCGGTGTTCAGCAAAGGGGATTGTTCTCCTGCAGATTCAGGACCCTTGTTCCCATCAGAGGCGAGTAACATCTCGCCCAACTTCACCCCTTTTGTATTTCATGTTTTATCTGGGTTTTAATCCGGTTTTATTGGGCCAAATTCGTATTTTTTATGAAGATATAATAGATCATTATGGCATATGATATGAGAATCAAGTATTTCAGATTTTAAAAGTTCACCCACGAATTTGTATTAATGAGATTTAGATCTGAAAACATTTTAATAAGAGTTGATCCTGTTTTACTATTTTAAGAACATTTAAATCATGTTTATATATATGTTTGGGACTTGATGATGAGATTTTAAAGGTTTAAATTCGTTGTTGTCTATCATATGACATATTAAAAATGTTAGATATTGATTCAATGCAAGAAAACATCTAGTTGTAATTATTTCGAAGCTGACAGAAACCCTTAATAGGCTTCTGTCAGTTTCGCGGTCGACCGCGCTGGACGCGGCGGTCGACCGCTGGACGTTCTGTCGAGCAGAATGTCTTTGCTCATTGTGCGGTCGACCGGAGTGGCCTCTGCGGTCGACCGCGATACTGTTTTGTGCAGGATTTTGCTTTGTTGTGTATATTGTGTGTATGAATTGTTTACCTCGATTTATCCGGCATTAAATTACAGTATGGAACATTTATCTATATATGTGAGTAATATTATGATATCAGTTTAGACCCGCATACTGAGATATTTGTGTTACTAGTATATGTGTACCTTTTCATACATATGCATCATGCACGTTGGCATAAGTTATATATAGTCCATGTGTTGGACATGCATTCATCTTTCAGTCCTCGTGTTGGACTATAATCCATTAAAGTCCTCGTGTTGGACTATAATCCATTGAAGTCCTCGTGTTGGACTATAATCCATTTCAGTCCGTGTGTTGGACATTTACATATTAGATCTTGTGTTGGACATTTACATATTAGATTATGTGTTGGACATCTGTTAAGCTATGAGTATGACATTTATCTGAATCAGGACATGACATGATTTCATGAGATTTGGACATGATAGCTACCTAGGCTGAACACGACACTTATGTGATCTTGACCTTTGATACTTATATTGTTTCGGCGTGACTTTTGATTAAGTATTGAGATGGGCTGTTTCTTTTAGTTTATTATTTCTTGTATTAGACCTCGGGTTTAGTATTTAGGGATTTACAATTGGAGATACAAGGTATATACATGAGGGTTTCCTTGTTTGGATTATTTCGCTCGACGTACCTACGCTCGTGTTGTAATTTCCTAAATACCAAAACCCATTGTTGTTAGGACAAATGATTTTATATTATTATGTATTAACTGTATTTTCATACACAACAAGCCCTATCCCTTGGGGTTGGTTGTGATGTTGCTCGCTAGCGCTTTGACGCTCGTTGTCCCTCCCCCTTTCAGGTAACGAGCCAGGAGCCCGAAGAGTCGCAGGATGGGGACGACCCTTACTAGTTTCTATTTATCCTCTTATTAGATGTATTTTATTTTGTACTCCACTTGAGACATTTTTAGACTTAAGAGGTTTATGTTCTAGAGTTGTAAAGGCTGTGTGCCTTATTTCCTGTATCAGATATTATGTACTTTGAGACATGTTGAGATCTCCAGATCATTGTTATTCATTTCAGACTTTGACTATGTATTCCAGTTTATTTGGTTGAGGAGATGTGTTAATTTGATGTTCTATCATTTCATTAAGTATTTGTTGTAGAACCTTTTACTTGCTTTGTACCTACACCTATTGTTGATTCCTCTAGAGAGATAGTAATTGTGATGGTAAAACATGTTATTGCACGGTGTGGTGCATGGCAGGTTTGACATTCTTGGTTTCACCAAGGACTGCAGCCTTGTGTGAACCCAGGGGCGTCACAGGTGACCCCCTGGGAAGTTTTCCAGGGAGCGCGTGAGTGAGGACAAAACGTGCTGAAAAGACATGTGGTGGTTTGTGAGGCCAGTCCATCAGATCTAATAGCGTACCGACTCCGGGATTCCGGGACGGGGTGTACAAATGGTATCAGAGCCAAGCCAACCGGAATTGGAAGCCACCACCAACTCGCAAAGTTTGGAGGCCGAAGTCTGAAGCGGCGGTTCAGACCAAAAAGCAGCAACTGCAGCCCCTGACAGTTCAACCTCCGGCGAATCAATCCAGACCGCCGATGATTCCCACAACTGCTTCGGGAGATCCCGCAGGATCATCCCAGAAAAGGAAGTCAGTCTTGGAGCGCCTCGGTCCACTTCCCGAGGAGCGAAGCAAAACTCCAATCCAAGAACGTTTGGGCCCACTAAGAAATCCCCAAACGACGCAACATGCTGGGGGTCGCCGCAACCCTCAACATGACAAAGAAATCATGGCACCCAAGCGCACTATGCTGCGCATTGAAGTTCAGGAGCCCGCTGAGAATTCACGCCCAAAAAGGCATGTCTCAAGGCGCGTGACTCTTGAAAGTCCAAAGAAGGCAGTTCTCCCTCAGAAGGAAACGTTGTCGTCTGATGATGATTACGTTATACCTGAGAAATCGTGCCAACACACGATAGGTTGCTCTGACTTTCAAATAGACGAGCTGTACTATCGTGCTGGGAGTACGAGCGAAGCCAGAAAGAGAAGTCCTCGAAGACTAGAAACTCAGTGCCCTTGTTCAAAGCTCATTCGGGCAGTACTGTCTGAGTGCAACTGCATCAAGGTAGTCCCCGAGAGAATTTCAGTGTTCGAAAGGCTTAGTACCAAAATGCCAAAACCAAGGCGTAGGCGTTTTCGGCAAAGAAGGACGGTGGTTGAAGATGAAGAATTCCCGAGGGTCACCGCTAATATGACAAGCAAAGAGACCTCATCACGGGATAATCTCGAGTCGATTCTGAAAGCATCCCGGCGTCTAACCCGTCTGCAGTCTGGAGCAATCGCACGAGGAACTTATGGTAGGGTTCGGACAAGAGTACCTTCAGAAGGTGAAGAGTCGGATACCTGCTCCGCAGTCGCATCAGATAATACAGTGTCCAGTGAGGGGGAACCCCGCGAGTCACTGATGATAAGCGCGGAATAAGTGGCCAAGATGCTCGAAGATGCCATAGCCAAACAACAGGAAAGCTTTAGGTTCGAGATGCAGATGGCCATGCAGACTATGAGAGAGATGCATGAGCAACAAATTCAGGCACTGACGAACCAGCAAGGTGAACCAAGCCGCCGTAACCAGGTCGTTCAGGAAGAGGAGCACACGGATACGGATGAAGCTCACAATGCCAATGATCCTCCCGTCAATGCAGGGGGTGGTAATGAGGATGCCAATGAAGATACAAGTGAAGACTTGAAGATCAAAGATCTCGAGAGCAAAATCAACACATTGATCTCCGCTCAAGAGACGAAGAAAACAGGCATTCCCTGTCCATACCCAAGAGAGTGGGAATCGATCCCATATCCGGCGAAGTTCAATCTAATCAACTTCACGCCGTTCGATGGGAAGGGTTCCCCCACTCAGCATTTGATTTATTTCAAATCGCACCTGGGTATTATTTCCGGCAATGAGCCTCTGATGGTGCGGTCATTCGTCGGCACTCTTCGCGGAGCCGCCTTCGATTGGTATCGCCGCCTCAAGCCAGGAAGCGTAAATAGCTGGGACGACATGGAGACAAAATTCCTCGCTAACTTCTTCGACGACGACACCGAGATATCTATCGGATCATTGCTCGATGAGAAGAAGAAGGACGGGGAGTTAGTCGACACCTTCATCAAAAGGTTCCGGAACAAAGCGATGAATTGTCGGGACCCGATCACCAAGGAATTCATTCTCCAGACCTGCCATAATAATCTGTCCTTAGACGTATTGGAAGCAATGGGGACAGCACCGTCTGACACTTGGAAGGATCTGAAGGTCCGAGGGGAGCAGGCTGAGCGATTCCTTAGAAGGAAGAAGGCCGAGAGGAACCAACCGACGGTTAATCTTCCAAACTCAAACTTCGCCTCTCGTGGTAAGGGCAAAGCACCTGCAGCTGCTGGTGGTGCTAATCAAGCGTCACAACAGCAATCTCGAAGGCAGCAAAAGACTTCGGGTCCGAGACTCCAAAAAGAGTACTCTTTCAAGGACGAAGACGTTCCAGCCATCTTCGAATCCCTCCTTGAAGGTAACAAGATCAAGCTACCACCTATCACAAATCAGGAGGAAGCTGACAACACTACGGACCCAAAGTACTGTGCATACCACAGGAGGGTCGTTCATCCCACTAAGGATTGCTTTACTCTCAAGAATAGCATTCAGACCTTGGTTGAAGCCGGCGTCTTAACGCTAAGGTAAGCCAATTGAGAACGGCAAAACTCCAAAGAGTATACGAGTATAAACTGTTTCGCCATCCTCCGACCGGTATAAGAGGTTAAACTGCTCCCTGAAACTCCGACAAGTATAAGAGTATAAACTGCTTCTTACCACTCCGAAAAGTATACGAGTATAAACTGCTTCTCAATCCTCCAACAAGTGCATGAGGTTAAACTGCTTCCTTACATACTCCAATAGGTATATGAGTCTAAACTGTTTCCCCACTGTTGACGGGAAGTTTCTGGAGAATATTAAGCTAATATTCTTAAGGATAACCAAGGATAACCTGAACATGCGATTGAGGATAACGTACTCCTCGTTACACCCAGTTTTGTAAGAAAGCTGGGAGTGGATAATTCGTGTAACGGGAAGTTCCCAAAAGAATTTTAATATTCTTAGGGATAACCCGATCGACATGAACAAAGTGATGAACACTAAATCTCTCACTGATCAGACTAATTGACGGTGGGACCACTAAATTCGATCAAGTTTAATCCAATCAAACTTACGCTATGTTCGTGCACTCAACACTTTCATAGTTAGAGTCCGGATATGTTAGGATCGTCTCAAACCTTCCATTGGTCAAACCTTCTTATAGTTAGGACCACAGTCAAAATCCCCTCTCGATTCCTCCAATGAACGAGAGGTCCACTTTCAAATCAAGTGATCAAACCTTCCTACAGTTAGGGTCACCTCAAACTCCTGTTTGGCCAAACCTTCCTACAGTTAGGGTCAAAACCATAATTCGCCCTCGATAAATGAGAAATTCATCTTTGGTTCGGTAATCAAACCTTCCGATAGTTAGGGTTATCTGAATCTTTTAGGATTCTGGGGTGGAGATCCCACTTTTAGTTTCACCTTTCCGGATTCTGGGGGTGAAGATCCTGCCTCGAGTTTCCTTTCCAGCTGAAGATAGAATATAAAATTCTTCTTTTTCAGTGTCGGGAGATAGGGTATAAAATTCTTCCTCTCCCATTTCGGGTTCATCTTTGCCCCAAGAGAAGACACCATCTTTTTCAACTCCCAAAATCTGTGCTTCACAAGTACAGGGAATTTTATCCCGAATCCTAAGTAGGGATAAGTCAACGCCTAACATGCGTTGCCGGTTTAGTCTTTTTCCATACAAAAAGACACCAGAGTTCGATTCTGGGGTATTCTATCCTGAAACCTAAGTAAGGATAAGTCTGCGCTTAACCCGCGCTGCCGGTTAGTTCTTAACCGTTAAAAAGAACACCAGTTCACATATTCAACATTGTGGCAGGTCTTTATTAATAACGCCAAAATCCATGCTTTACACGCATGGGGAATTTCATCCTGAATCCTAAGAAAGGATATGCCGACGCCTAACACGCGTCGCCGGTTTAGTCTTTCGCCGTAGAAAAAGACACCAGAATACCAGTCTGGGGTATTTAAGGCTGAGGATTTGCCAAAAATCCTAAGTCAACGTCTGATACACGTTGCTGTTTAGTCTTTTCACAGGAGAAAGACGAAGTCTATGTATTCGAAGTCGTAGCGGCGAGTCTCAGAGAATTCACTCTCTTAGCACAACGTTACATGCGGAACGGATTTAGACAATGCGCATGCTAGCCCGACTCAAACGGTAGTCGGTAAAGGCTAATCAAATCCGTTAAAAGCTGGGGGTTAGCCGAAAATCCTAAAGTCAACGCCTAACACGCGTCGCCGGGTAGCCTATTCCCGTAACAAATGGTAAAGCCTATGTATTCAACATCATAGCACAAAGTCTAAGGGAGTTCATTCCTTTAGCGCAACGTCGCATGCGGAACGGATTAAAACAATCTGCATGTAAACTCGATTCAAACGGTAGTCGGTAAAAGCACGTCAAATCCGTTGAAGGCTGAGGATTTGCCAAAAATCCTAAGTCAACGTCTCATACACGTTGCTGTTTAGTCTTTTCACAGGAGAAAGACGAAGTCTACGTATTCAATATCGTAGCACTAAAAGGGTTAACTCTTTTAGCTTAACGTCACATGCGGAACGGACTTGAACAATCCGCATGCTAGCCCGACTCACGACGGTCTCAGAGTCGCAATTTCGATCAACAGCGGGGAAATAAAGGCACTGCTTGTTACTCCGAGGATTTAGGGACCAGCAGGACAGATTTACATTACCCAGGAGATTCTTGAAGGACAAATGGTCCCATATATGTTGCATCGCCAGCAGAGTTTATTCAGCAATACCGCGTGATTAGGGTACGGGTGGAGCTTTCTTCGTGATTTCTTTTTCAGCTCGGATCTAATTTAATTTAGAAAATTCGGTTATCTTTCATACCTCCGTGGGTAGGCTTCAGCTTGTAGCACATTCTTTAGATATTCCGTTATCAGTATCTACTCCTCTAGGGGAGGTGTCCACTCTATCTATAGGAGATATGTCATCAGATTAGATGAGTCAGAGTTTGTTGTCGATTTGATAGCGTTGTATATGTCCGGGTTCGATGTTATCCTTGGTAAGGTTTGGTTATCCTCCTACCAGGCTAGTATTGACTACTTTGTGAAGACAGTCAATTTGCGAGCGTCCGATGGGTCGGAGATTATTGTAGCAACCTCTCAGGGCTACTGTTTTGCGGAGTTGTTTATGGTGTACATCGAGGAGGCAATGCGACGGGATCTGAGTATTGATTTATTGGAGACTAGAGTTGTCTCAGAGTATCAGGATGTCTTTCAGGACATACCTGAGTTACCTCCTATGTGAGAGGTCGAGTTTTGTATTGAGTTACAGTCGGGCACAGCCCCGATATCCCGCGCACCCTATCGTATGGCACCAGCTGAGATAAGAGAGTTTCAGACCCATTTGGACGAGTTGTTAGTTCAGGGTTTTATTTGTAGGAGTTATTTCTCCGTGGGGCGCACCGGTCCTCTTCGTGAAGAATGACGGTAATATGAGATTATGCATTGATTATAGAGAGCCGAACAAGGTCACTATCCGGAATAGGTACTCATTTCCCAGGATTGATGACTTGTTCGACTAGTTGCAGAGAGCGTAGTATTTCTCGAAGTTTGATCTTCATTCTGGTTATCATAGTTGCGGGTCCGGGAGATGGATTTTCCCCAAAGCCGTTTTTCCTGATTCGATATGAACCTTTCGAGTTTCTGGTCATGCCATTTGGGTTGACTAATGCTCCCGTGGTATTCATGGATTTGATGAACGGGGTTTTTTCATCCCTTCTTGGACCAGTTTGTAATTTTCTTTATCAATGATATTCTCATTCATTCGAGATCGGAGGCAGAACACAAGCAGCATCTACGGTTAGCTTTGAGGACTCTACAGGAGCATCAGTTTTATGCTAAATTCAGCAAGTGCGAGTTTTGGCTTTCAGGAGTCAGATTTTTCGGCCACGTCATCAGCAGATAGGACATAGCAGTGGATCCGGCTAAGGTTACAGCAGTTCTTAATTTGGAACCGCCGAAGATGATGACAGAGATTCGAAGCTTCTTGGGTTAGTCGATTATTACAGGAAGTTCATCCTAGACTTCTTGAAGATTTCGACGCCACTTACATGCCTTACGAAGAAGGGTGTACAGTTTATTTGGAACACGGAGTGCCAGAAGGCCTTTGATACTTTAAATACTAAGTTGACTACAACGCGGGTTTTGACTATTCCGAGCAGCGACAGGACATACGTTGTTTACACAGATGCATCATTGGCAGGTTTAGGAGGCATCTTGATGCAGACTCAGAGGATAGAAGCATATATCTCATGACAATTTAGGGTGCACGAGCAGAACTACCCCACTCGTGATTTGGTGTTAGCAGCAGTGATATTTGCACTGAAGTCACGAGACATTACTTGAATGGAGTGCAATTTGAGTTGTTCATCGACCACCAGAGTTTGAAGTATCTCTTCTCCCAGAAGGAGCTCAACGAGAGACAACGGCAGTGGATTGAGTTTATTGAGGACTATGAATTTGCGATTCAGTACATCCAGGAACAACTAAGATGTACAAGGACTTAAAGAGACACTTTTGGTGGAGTGATAGGCGTAGGAAGATTTCAGAGTATATAACTAAGTGTCGTACCTATCAGCAAGTGAATGTGGAACATCAGAGACCGGTAGGAACACTTCGGTCTTTACCCATTTCGGAACAAAAGTGGCCGGGCATTTTTATGAACTTTATTGTAGGGTTGCCGAAGTCGAAGGAAAAAAAAAATTTCTGTTTGGGTGATAATGGATAGACTAATAAAGTCAGCACATTTCATTCCAGTGAGGACGTTCAGTATTCACTCCGCACTTTTGGAAGAGTTTCCAAGATTCACTTGGCAGTAGATTTATCTTGCAGTAGTGTATTTTACCCACAGACGGATGGTCAGACGGAAAGAGTAAATCAGATGTTGGAGGACATGTTGCGGGCTTATGTCATTGACTTTCAAGGTAGATGGAAGGAATCATATTCTACTGATAGAGTTCACTTATAACAACAGTTATCAAGCGATAATTGGTGTGGACCCGTATGAAGCATCGTACGGGAGGCATTGCAGATCGCCTGTATGTTGGATAGAGCCGGATGATAGTTTAATGCTTGGGCCAGAGCTTATGAAATGATTTCTGAGAAAGTAACATTGAGCAGAGAACATATTCTAGCCGCTCAGAGTCAACAAAAGAGCTATGCAGATAAGAGATGAGGACATTTAGAGTTTTAGATTTGAAGAGTTAGTTATGCTGAAAGTATCGTTTATGAAAGACGTTCAGCGATTCGGAAGGCGGAGAAAGCTTGAGTTGAGATATATTGGACTGTTTCGGATTTTGGAGCTTATTAGAGCTGTTTCATATAGACTAGACTTTCCAGCATTGATGTCTAGTGTACATAAAGTATTTCATATTTTAATGTACTTTCCAGCATTGATGTCTAGTGTACATAAAGTATTTCATATTTTAATGTTCAAGAAGCAATTACATGATGAAGAGCAGCAGTGAGTGTTGAACACATCAGAGATTTAGCTTTAGGATGATTTGATTACGATTGATTTAGAAACAAGATATTTTTCCGTTGGTGAAAATTCAGTGGAATCGGAAAGGAGTTGAGGAGGTTTCTCGGGAGCGCGAGGAGGATATACATAGCGACTACCCACAATTGTTTGATCAAGTAAATTAAATTTTTGTATGACTTGTTTATGGCTTATGGTTACCTGTATGGTGATGTTTATACTTAACACTAAAATGAGGGTATTAACACTTATCTCCTAAGTACTTGAAATATATGGTATATATATGAGGGGTTCCTTGTTTGGATTTTTCGCTCGATGTACTAGTTCCATTTACTTAGGAGTTAAGTGGGGATATTTACATTTTTGATGGTTAAGTGTAGACATCGAAGATGATTTTTGGGAGCGCGAAGATGTTATGCCGCGCGACTTCCTACACCTATTGAGGAAGTGGATTGATTTATGTGTGCGATTATTTGTGTGGTTATATTTAGATTTAACGCTAGAATGAGGATATTTTCGTTTAATTCTTAATCTTTGGAACACATGGTATATATATGGGAGGTTCCTTGTTTGGATTTTTGCCTGACGTACTAGTTCCATTCGATTAAGGGTTGAGTGGGAATATAGTCATCCTAGACATTTAAATATAAATATCCCTGTATGCTTATCAAGAGTAAATATTCCGAGATGTTTATGTTTATGGTTGCGGGTTGAATTAGACCCTCTACGTGCTTCTCTAGTATTATTAATTGCTTGAGTAAAATTTCTGAATTTCGAGGACGAAATTCTTTTAAGGGGGGAAGAATGTAAAACCCCAAAAATTTGAATATAGTGTGATAAATAATTATAAATATGTTATATGGTGAAAATAATGTATTTTGATATTTGAGTATGATAGTAATTGATTTGAGATCAATTTAATGTATATTTGTGAATATATGAGTGTAAATAAACAAAACATGCACAAAGGCCAAGAGTGAAAATCTGAGAAATTTGACCAGTTGAGAGTTTCTATATTTTTCATACTGATTCATTAATAATCTGGAAAAGTGTATAATATCAAAGTTGTAGTTCTCTTCAAGAGCTTTCCAACAAATCTTAGATCACCTTATTCTGAGATCGTATGAGGAAGTTATAGCCAAAATACCGAAGGAAATGTTCCTAGTCAGACTGAATTTCCAGTTTCGAGTTTCGGGTTTCGGGTTTGCTGCTATATATATACATGTTATATCACGAAAATCACCTCTTTTCTTCTGTTTTACAAACCCTAGCAGCCCCCCCTCTTCTCTCCCAAACCCTAGATCCGTTCTTGGTGATTTTTGAGGAGTCTCGAAGGGTTTCAGCGGGATTTGGAGCGATTCTATCGAAGGAGGAGCATGCTCACGCGTGTTCAGGAGTTCTACAATACCCCCTCAGGCGAGTAACATCTCGCCCAATCCTCTCCCATGTTTTTAAAAGTTTACAAATGTTTTTCATGAGTTTTATTGAGCCTAAGACTTATTTTCAAGTATAAATTAATGCTCTTAATAGGGTGAATGCTAGAAACCATGTGTTTCAGATTTGAAAACCTCACCAACGAGTTTTTGATAAAAACCCAGATCTGGAGTTTTATTTAAAGAATAAAAATATGAGTTTTATTTTGATTTAATGCTTTCTTTCATGTATAGGAGTTAAATATGAGTTTTAACCTACAAGAGAATCGTTTCTCATGATAAATATGTTTTTCTCACTGTATCATAGTCTAGAATTGATAGCTATAAAGATGTAGATCAGTGTAATGGAAGGATGGATCGATTTGGCGAATTTAACTTGTGATATATGCAGATTTCAGCCCGTAAGTCGACTCACGACTCATTACGAGTCGACTCATCAGGTTGAGTCGACCCATGACTGTTATGAGTCGACTCACGAAGTCCAATTATGTTGTCTTTTTACTTCTGCTGAGTCGACTCGTCAGCATACGAGTCGACCCATAAGTCATGAGTCGACCCATGACTGTCATGAGTCGACTCACAAAGTCCTTTTCTGTTATCAAATGTGTTCTGTTGAGTCGACTCATATTTGAGCACGAGTCGACTCATCGCAGTACTTTCTTTCTGTTTCATTCGTGCTTCTGTTTAAATCACCTGTTGGGTATAAATAAGTATATATGCATATAGTGATTATGATTTCACCTGTACGTGTGAGATGACACTTCGAACACGAGTTTAAGTCCGTACAGTAGGGTATGTACGGGAATAACACATGCATACTTTTCTTATACGCAGTCCTCGTGTTGGACTATAATCCATTAAAGTCCTCGTGTTGGACTATAATCCATTAAAGTCCTCGTGTTGGACTATAATCCATTAAAGTCCTCGTGTTGGACTATAATCCATTAAAGTCCTCGTGTTGGACTATAATCCATTACAGTCATGTTTTAGACTTTTGATAAACCTTGAGCATGTTACTTATCCCAGTTGGGTTCACGACATATTGTATTAGGCCGGGGCATGATAGCTACTTAGGTTGTACATGACATCTATTGTAGCTTTGTCATGTTTATTTTTCATCGGTATAGATGGGTATGTATTCTTTTCTTTATTTGTTTCTTGTGACCAACCTCGGATTTAATATTTAGGGATCTACAATTTGAGATACAAGGTATATACATGAGGGTTTTCTTGTTTGGATTATTTCGCTCGACGTACCTATGCTCGTGTTGTATTTCCCTAAGTACTAAAACCCATTAATGTTTGTGTAAATGATTTATATTATTATGTATTAATTGTATTTTTCATGTACAATGAGCCCTATCCCTTGGGGTTGGTTGTGATGTTGCTCGCTAGCGATTTGACGCTCGTTGTCCCTCCCCCTTTTAGGTAACGAGCCAGGAGCCCGGAGAATCGCAGGTTGATGGCGATGTACCTTAGCTTCAGCCGTCTATTTAGTTATATTTCCTTTTGAGCTCCACTGTAGATTTTTATATAGACATGTGAGAATCTTATTCTAGAAGTTGTAAAGGCTGTGTGCCTTATTTCCTCTTGTCAGACATTATGTATTTGAGACTTATTGAGAACTCCAGTTCATATATTTCAGACATTTACTTGTATTCCAGTATTTTAGAATGTCAAAATATTAATTTGATCTCTATTACTTCATCAGTTAATTCTTGTATAATCTTTTACTTGCTTTGTACTACACCTGTTGTTGATTCCACTAGAGAGATAGTAATTGTGATGGTGAAACATGTTATTGCACGGTGTGGTGCATGACAGGTTTGACATCTCTGGTTTCACCTCGGACTGCAGCCTTGTGTGAACCTAGGGGCGTCACAATAATAGTCAATAAATCAAGAAAACGTGTATGTGCACCATTTGAGCTTAAAGCATAAGCACACAAAGCATAAACCTAAACTAATATATCCAAGGAAATTGATCTTCATTAAGCTCGTCTTGATTGTGGATAAAGCTTGAACTTGAGCTTGACTTGAATTGTGCAAGGCTTCATTCCACTATTTCCTCCAACCTCCATTTGATGTGATCGTGTAGGCTCAATCCATCCAACCTCCAACACATTGTTTACCTAGAATAAATAAGAAAACATAAACACTAGACAAACAATATTAGTTATAATTTAAAAAATTATCAAACCAAGAAGGCTAACACAAACAACCCTTTAATATTTAAAAATTACAACCAACTCCCTAAAAAAATCAAAATTTCAGACAAACACTAGAAAAATATGAAAATTTACCCTAAAAACTCTGTAAAAAGTAAAAAAACCCTCTAAATTAGAAAATTAAAAATAAACCGTGAGAAAATTAAAAAAATCCCTAAAAATAAAAAGTACAAATAACCACAAAAAATCTAAAATTTAAAAAAAAACTTCTTTAAAATCTAAAGATTACAATCAACCTCTTAAAAATTCCAATAACTTTAACAAAAATATTTGAAAATTATAAACTATCATGCAAACGTTTGTTTCAAATTTGCCAAATAACAACTGATCCCACCCGCTAAATAACCTTAACAAACTAATCTTATGTTTTAGTAACCAAATACGAAATTTCTCAACAATCTCAACAAACTAATCTTATGCCATCAATCACAACAAGCCACAAAGAGTTAAAAAGCAAACAAAAAGGTAATGAAATATCATATTCCCTTTTTAAGCATGAGTTTAGGAAAAATTTTCATTGTCTTCAATATTTTAAATATTTCATTTAAATCTTAATCTATCTTAATTTTAATTATATCCTATCTAATCCTAGATGAACTATTTATAACTCAAAATTTAAAAAAAAAGATTTGATAAATTACATAAAATGGCTCCACCGTATTAGCTTGTTAAGGTAAATAAATCGTAAGTAGCCAATATCCTATGGTACATGAAGCATTACAAAAAAATCAAAAAAAAATTTAAAACTTGCACAAAATATCCTAAAAATTACACAAAACACCCTAGTATTTCAAAACTTAAAATGACAAATATAAAAACTAAAAATTAATAGCATCCTTGAAGAACTTAAAATTTAAAATTTAAAATTCACACCCTCATTGTTTCAAAAATTATAAAAACACAATTAAAAGTTTAAATTACAAAAATGCACCTTAAATTCTAAAATTTCAAAACTTATAAATAACATAGATAAATTCAAGAGAATACCATCAGGCACCTAAAATTTTGAAATTTGCAAATAATAACTACAAAGTTGCAAAAATTACAAAAAAAGGCTCCCTTGAATGTTAAAAATCACAAAAAAACTTAAAATTTTAAAACTTATAACCAGTACACATCACATTTGGAAATTAGTAGTAGAGCGTTGAAACTTTGAAGTTCCTTTAAAAGGATGAGTTTAGGAAAAGATTTTTATGGTGATTATTATCCTTCACTATTTTGAATATTTCATTTAAATATTAATCTATGCTAATCATAATTATATCCTATCCTAATCCTAGGTGAACTGTATATAACTTAAAATTTTAAAAAGATTAATAAAATACATTAAATAGCTCCACAATATTAGCGTGTTAAGGTAAAGAAATCATAGGTAGCTAACACACTATAATACATGAAGCATTATATAAAAATAAAATGTTTCAAAAATTACACAAAATGCCTCAAAAATTATATAAAACACCTTCACATTTCAAAACTTAAAATGGCAAATATGAAATCTAAAAATTAACATCATCCTTGAAGAATTTAAAAGTTAAAATTTGAATTTAACACCGTCATTATTTCAAAAATTATGAAAACACCTTTAATAGTTTAAATTATAAAAAAGCATCCTGAAATTCTAAAATTTTAAAAACTTACAAACAACATAGATAAATTCAAGGGAAGACACGTGAAAATTGCAAAAAATAACCACAGAGTTGCAAAAATTATAAAAAAAACTCCTTTAAAAGTTAAAAATCACAAAAAACTGTTGGTACACATCAAATCTGAAAATTGTTAGTAAATAAGTTAAAACTTTGAATTTTGCAAAATAACCCAAAACTTTAATAATTACCAAAAACCCTCAAAAATTTAAAGTTGTAAGAAATATCCTAACATTTAAAAACCTACCACAAATACATGGAACATAAAAATTACAAGCACCAAACTTAAAATTAAATATTTTTAAAACACTCCCAAAGTTTTGAAAATTGCAAAACTCGCCCCTAAAAGTTCAAAATCACTACAAAAGAAATGGATAGAACTTCACAACTTACCAAAAAAGAGTAATTATTAAATATTCTTTCATTAATATATAAATTTAACTTTCAATTTAATGTTTATTGTTCATTTTCAGCATCTAAAAGTAGTCTAAGTTGATGCTAATAAAAAATAGTAATAAATATAAATTAAAAATATCCGACAAGGAATAAAATTTTTAAAAATATATGGTGGCTTAAAAATTAGCGTCACTGTATAAATCAAAGTAACAACATATAATTTTACTAATAAGTTAGAACAATAAAAATACATAAGTAACATTAACTGATAGAAGACTAAATCTCACAAAACTAATAAAAGTCTATAATATAATAGCTTAGTATTAATTGGTTATAATTTACAAACCTTGATCATTGACGTTAATAATATTTATAGGGTCAGAAATATAAGGAGTTATATTTAGAGAAACTATCAAAAAGTTCAGAGATATCCTCCAAAAGAATCAAAATGTTTTCATTTTAAATGTAAAAGTGAAGAAAATAAACCGAAAATTCAAAAATATCTATGAATCACTTGAATTGATATTAACATAAGACATAACTATTAAAGAAACACAAACTAAATTTTCTTAAAGAGTATATTGAACAACTTTGTCGTAATCAAAGAAGCATTCTTCATAAAAGATATAAATTAAAGTATGTATAAATTAAAGTAACTGTATATTATTAATAATAAGTTAGAGCAGTAAAAATTCATACGTAACATTAATTGCTAGAAGACTAAATCACATGAAACTAATAAAAAACTATAATATAATCACTTAGTGTTAATTGACTTCCAAATATTAATATCTGATGTTAATAATATTTGTAAGTTAAAAAATTATAAAGACTTATGTATATAGAAACTGTCAGAAAGTTCAAAGATATCCTTTAAAAGAATCAAACTATTTCCATTTCAAATGAAAAAGTTAAGGAAATAAACCAGAATTCAAAAATGTGCACGAACCACTTGAATTGACATTAACATAAGACAAATCTATCAAAAAAGCATCGACCGAGTTTTCCTTGAAGAACATATTGAACAACCTTATCCTAATTAAAGAAGCATTCTCTATAGAACATACAAAAAAAAGTATTTATAAATTTACCTTATTCTTCAAATATTAAATAAATCATAGGCTTATTATAAAATTACATACAAATAACCTTACATTAGGAACTAAAGTGAAGCAATTGATTAACTATATTGCGAGATATATAACAAGCCAGATAAGAGGAGGAAAATCACTATAATGCACAAAATGTATACACATGATACTTATTTTCAATAGCGTAAGCAAAAAAAATTTAAAATCGACCATTTTCTTTTTCCTATACGTTGGCATGAATTTGCATGTAACTTTATTTTGGATATGACTATCGACAAAGGATTAATTTCCAAAGACATGATCAAAGACAAGCATACAATAACACTATCAGATTTCAAGATCTCTAAATATAAAGGTAATATATTTTATTACAAAAGTTTTTTTTATTAAATGCCACTAAATATAAAATTCACCTTTTATCTGTGTCAAATTTGTAGAGGAGATATGCATGCCATCATAAATTACTTCAACAACATATATAAACCGAAAGATATAATTTACTGAAGAAATAAGAGAATGATAAGTAAACCAAGCAAATATATATCCATATAACACAATTAAGAGGAAAACATTAAAATTTTAAGCTATTATGCCGGGCTCATTCAGAATAAGCTACCAAGACAAATGCATCTTTATCAAGGCTCTTTACAAATACAACAAAAATTTTGATTACTAATATCTGTAACCATCACAACATTTGAAACAGGGATGATCTTACTACCTACTTAAATTTTACATAATTAAACCTAACAATAATTTACCAGTATACTCACATGTTATTGTACCTTCAATGCAAAGATAACTATCATTTATAATAGACTTGAGTTGTGGTTCTACACCTACAAATGTTGAAACAAGAAGGTGGATAGAGATGTTAAGGAGTGTCTAAATGATAAATATTGCAGAATCACGGATGATGTAGTATCAATGTTAAGTAATATCCCTACTTCATAAAATAAACATATCAAAATTCAAATTAATATTATAATCTAAGGTAAATTTACAATAAAAATATATAGGCATTTAGTTCAGATCCTTGTATAAAATGACACAGATAGAGCAAGGATAATGTTATTGACGCAATGGAACTCTTATTGGATGCACTACAAAAAATTTCACTATACAGAAAAAGGGTAACTAACCTTATATAAGTAACAAATTAGAAACACAAGAAAATTTATATAAATGAAATTAATATTTATAGAAATGGAAAAAAAATCAAAGTCTATATTTCTAGAAGTTTGTGTTAAATATCAAAAATAAATTCAACTTCTTTGTGAAGTTAGATGAGAAGACAAAAGATGAACAAGTCCAAAGAAAGATAATAGCGTAAGAAATCTAGGTTTAGCCTGATATCATAATCAATATAAATGATGAAGATATTACTCTAGAATTGCCTAAAATAAAAGCAAAGGTGAAGAATGATGAAAACATCACTATAAAATTACCCAAAAACTTTTATTGGATGCAAAGTTGAAAAATTCATTGTACAGAAAAAAGGGGTAACCACTAACTTTATTTATGTAATAAATTAGAAGCACAAAATATTATATATATATATATATATATAAAATTAATATTTGTTGAAATAAAAAAAATCAAAGTCTGTATTTTTAGAAGTTTATGTTGAACATCAGAAATAATTTCAACTTCTTTGTGAAGTTAAATAAGAAGACAAAAGATAAACGAGTCCATGAAAATATAACAACATAAGAAATCTAGCTTTAACCTGATATCACAATTGATGTATACGATGAAGACATTACTCTAGAATAGCCAAGAAAAAAAAAATAAAGGTGAAGATTGATCTCGACTAAAAAAAGGAATAAAAGACAATGTTTTCTAAATTTTTTATAGAATAATTTATTTTTTGAGTAAATCCAGAAATCTTTAGAAAGAGATTTTCATAAACTTTTTTAGTAGTTTTATATGTTTATATGGATGTTTTTATCATATAAAAGTGTACTAGAGTTAATATTAATCTTTAGTTTATGATTTTTTTTATGAAGTCTATCATTGATTAGAAGTAAACTCTATTCCTTTTTATTGTATTTTAGCCCACTTTTAATCAATTATCTTGCATTATTGTTTTAATTATTCGTCTTCCTTTTTATAATGCTATTTTTTCAACGGTTTTTAATCTAGCAACATTATACTTTCTTAGGTCAAGCTTAATTTCATGATAGTCCAAATAAAATAAAAATTCAAATTGGCTTCGGATTATATTTGTTTCCTATCAATTCAATCATAACATTAAAATTTAAATTGGGTAGTGCCCATTCGAACAAACATCAAAGATAATAAATAATTACAATGCTAAAGTCTAGAGACATAAGTGTGCAAAAACTGTCAAACTAAAACTGAGAAATAAACTTCGCTAAGGAAGTAAATCAAAAATATTTAATCATGATATTTATTAATTACGTGCATAAAACCTAGTCTTTATAAATATGACAGAAGTTCTTAGATGAGAATTCATCCAATCTGGAATCGCAACATCAAGGGAAAGAATAGATAGTTTTTTATTAAGTCTGCAGGTAATTGTCTTTTTATTTTGTTTCTCTAAAAGTTTAGAGATTGTATATGACCCAACTGATGGCAATAGTAAACATTGAGATGAGCTCTACCGGCTGAAGTAATAGATTCAAGAGTTTTCTAATTTGGCTCTCTATTTGGTTGACTCTACAGACGACAGAGATTGTTATAGAGATTAAGTGCTTTTTGGAGTGTTATTTAGGATTGAGAGAACAAAAGATCTCCATATTGTATTTGTCACAACTCTATAAAACTTTCTCTTCCTTCGCCCATGAACATAGGCTACAACCCGAATCACATATATCTTTATGTTATTTATATTTTTGATAATTTATGTGCTTTTGTGTGATTGATAATAGTTCATTCCTGAGAAATTATCATAACATTTTTGAATCTTAATTTGTTGTTCAATCATGCAAGGCTACAAACACTTTTGTTTTTTGGAACCATGACAGAATCCTTATTATGGAAGAGGGCGATAATTCACGCAATCACAAGGTGTGTAGAACTTAACATTGCTATGTTGACATGTGCGCTTTTTTGTACTTGTACTCTATAGGATTAACTAGGATTTAGCCATGGGATTCTCTACATCCCAGATTATAGAGAATGCTTACAATTCATCAGTACTATTTTCTCAATATATGGACCCATGTATTATATTAATTAAATAAATTATATAGCAAATTCTATGGACCCCATGTGTTATATTAATTGCATAAATTATATAGAAACGTTTTTTATTGCGAGGCCCATAATATCAACCAAATTTGTTTCTTCACTTATACAATTATAGACATTTAAGATACAGATGATATCTTCCCTACTAGGATTCAACTCTTCAAAGATTTAATATGAATAAAGGTTGCTAATTATACTAATTTCTAGAGGAATATCTGCTTCTGTTTTATTAGACTTGGTCGAATAAGTGTTCCTTAAACTGCACTAGATAAAATTAGAAAATTTCTTGCATTCTTGAAGATATCCATCGCACCATTTGCATTTATTATATGATGATGGTCGATTATTATTATGATGTCGTAACGTTATGCACTTTAATATCTTCCAAAATTGAGCCCAAGCACAGAAGGATTTGGATATTCTTCGGTTAAAAAAAATAGCGAAGAGATCATTATTGTAGTGTAAATAACAAACAATAATAGATTTTTTAAATACTAGAACGATAAATAATGGAACAAATAAAAAGATACAGGGATCAGACGAAGGGATCCGATACGAGGGAAATTATGTCGAAGGCATAAGAGATCTAAGATGAGGAATTATTATGTCAAAAGTCAAGCTTAAAGCTATTTCGTTTTTCTTTCTTTGCTGAGAACGAAGACGTATCCGTTGCTTAATTTAGATCAAACAGTTATTGCTATTCCTGTCTACTCCATGCTATCACTTCTTAGCATCTAGGATATTCCAATCTAGAGCTAGCTAGAGCAGGACTCTATTCGACTATTCCTATCATGTGCAATGGTCCAACATGGCCCACTTAATCTCACCGACCACTATATTGTCATGATCGCATCCAAATCTACAATCTAAACCTTCACATGATCTGGCCGTTAATGTGTATGTAGTTGATCTCAGAAAGGTCTAGATTCTCTACAATCTTAGTTGTAGGAAAAGCGCCTACAATTAGTTATATGGACTAATAATTAATATTGGTTTATCTTAGTTATGTCTCACAATTAAATATTTTTTATATAATTAAAATAACTGATATCATTCATGGGGTCCAATTAATGAGAAGATTTGATTGATAAATTGTAAAGTTTGTCTACAACTAAGAATGTAGATGATCTCTACACACCTTAGAATAAGAGAAGAAATGTCGCATCAAATAATTGGCTAAATTTGAGGACATTGTCTTTCTAGATCATCATATTGATCTCTCTAAATCAAATATCTACTTCAATATTGTAGTGTTTGGATCATAGCATGTTGTTAGTGTTGAAATCTAAAAGACATTTTGTTGAAATCTAAAAGACATTTTGTTGATATCTAAAAGATAAAATATATGTGGACATTACTTTGTATGTGGACTATTAACTTCATGTCCTTTTGTCTTCCATCATGTATCTATAAATTGTACGATGTATGGAAATGGAAGAGATGAATAAAATTATAATTTCTCTTCTTCTCTTGTCTCTTGTCTCTTATTTTATTTTTTAGTATATTACAACACGTTATCAGCACGAGTGGCTCTAGCCGATTCGTGATCATTGGTTCATAGTAATAGATTTTTAGGGGTACATCTTCTGCAAGGTAATAATACATTCGGCCTTTGTCTATTTACATAATATCAAGCTTTCCGTCGAATGATTATGATTATGTCCAGTATGAATTATCTTTTAGCTCATTAGCTTTGATAAGAAATTTACGGTTTTGTACTACTTGTTATATACAGGATGAGTTGGCTTTTGTGTATAAAACCTTCATTATGTTCATCGTTATTTACATATTCCAGTGAGTTCTAAGTATGATCAAATTACATTAGTCATGACACTTTTTATCCCAATCCCTAGTTAGCTCACTCATAACTAAGGTAAAGAGACAAGAGCTATATGTTGATCTGCACCCCCCAATCCCTAGTTAGCTCACTCATAACTAAGGTAAAGAGACAAGAGCTATATGTTGATCTGCACCCTAAGCTATGATCGGAAATGACTAAGGTAAAGAGACAAGAGCTATATGTTGATCTGCACCCTAAGCTATGATCGGAAATGACTCTATTTACCATCTTATTGATTGTTTACATGCTAGTAATTACCCTACCGTGCATATCCTTGGTGCATAATCCGTAGTGAATTTATGTTTCTTTTATAAGACCCATCATCTGTATATCAGTTTATAATAATTTTTACAATCAATAAAAGCCATATACGCATCTGTACTTCCCATATATTATAAGCAAATAGCCTCCATAAATAAAAAAACAATTATATTAATCATGAACTATAAAAGTAGAACACATGCATTTGGTGGCTACTTGATCTCTCTATGTGCTTGACCGAGAATAATGATAATTTGAACCGATTCGTTACTTAAAAAAAAATATTTTCGGTGGAAGATCAGATCGATACCACACTTCATAATATTTATATTTTGCATTCGTATATACTAGCTAGTAATAGATTGCTTATACTGCAAAGAAAGATAATTGCTTAATTTTTAGACCCGTACCGATTTGTGTGGGCCTTCTTTTTTTGAAATCATACATTGGATTTTCCCACATGTCCACTGATGACTACAATCATTAATTTCCTAGTAAATTAGATTTGAGATCTCGAGGAGTTTTCCTTTTTATTTTCAAAATTTAAATTAAAAAGAAAGAAAGAAAGAAAGGGATTTCCTTGATCATTCCTGATTGGTATACAATCGATGTATGTTTCTCTTTTATGTCTTTTACTTTATCTCATTTAAATTTGAGAAAAAAAATGACTGGGGGATAATAGCTTAGAATTAAAACATACCAGCTATCTAGTCTAGAGTATGAATAGATAGAGCATCAATCATGAAAATTTATCATAATATATCAATTTGATGCTTTTGCTATAAATATTCTATTTGCTTGCTTGAAGTAAAATCTAAGCATCATGAAAACTTGAAATTAAGTTGTGGATTTTAAATCTCATGTTGACGTCCATAAGTGGTCTATTTTTTTTTGCTAATTGCACTGATTCTTCTTCTCCACTGAAATTATGCAATATTAGTTTCTATCCAAAATTACATTGGTGGTGTTTTGAATCTGGCAACCTTGAGTTTAGAAGAGAGGATAACACAAACTGGTTATGCCTTTGTTTAATTTCTACTTGCTTGAGTTTGTGATGGTTATTGATCATCCGAGCATTAAAAATTTTGTGTGAATTTTAATATCAGACAAGTTTGCCAGAAGCAAACATTTGAAAGATAACCTTTATGAAGATCTTTAGAAAAATGAGCTTCATGATTTTGATGATTATGTATGATCTTATTAAAATGTGAATATTTCTAAGTTCTCATGCACTAATCTTTCGTCCCCATGATTAGTGCACTATGATATATGATAGTAATTATTACTTGTCTTTAGCCTCGAACGTTCATTTTTACTAGACACCCTTGTGATTTTTGCACGATTATATCTCTTGATTTTTTAAGTATCTTTGTCCAGAAGGCAAACACTTTAAATTTTCTCTCTATTAATTAAGACGTAAAAAATTAATATCTCACTGAAAAAGTATTCACTTTTATGGGCAATCCCTGAATGATCGATTTGATATATGAAAGCCAATAATCTTCCCTCAAACACAACTGGCAGACTGAATCAGAACTTTTTGGATTTCAAATACATAACTAAATATGATTCAACCATGTGCCATATTGTCTAGCGGGTGAAGCTCGCGGAATTAGTCGAAAAGATTTTTTTCTCATTACATGCAAATAATATTGTACTCCAGCAGCAGTACATGACCAAGAATTGCACTTAGCATTCTGAATTGATATCTACATTAGTAGTCGCAGAGAAGCACAACCAATTGATGATTAGAAATCACAATATCAGACTAGTTGGCTTACAAGTTGTGTTTGTAGCACATGCTACAATTCAGAAAATTACTTATACGTGTGGACAAGGGGGAGCTATGAACATAGTAGGAGATCGTATCCTGTAGCCATTTTTTTGGATTTTAAATCCTCGATTGAATGCAATTCAACAAGTAACCTTGTACTCTTACAGTAGTACAAGTCTAAAAATTATATTAAGCATTATGAACTAATCCTTGTATTAGTAGTTGTTAAAAACACAACCAGCTGTTGTGAGAAACCATAATGCAAGTTTAATTAGTTCACACGTAGTGCCTGAAGCACATGTCATAATTCAAACTAATATTCATAAGCTTGGACGAGGGGGAGATAGTGGACATTGAAGTGGATCTTATCGAGATGGTCAAGGTAAACTATTTGGTTTTTCTATATTTGGATTATATGCATTTGTCAGACAATTTTGATTTAACTTGAGTTTGCTTTAAACTCTTGTGAACCTATGTGGTTCTTATTTATACAATTTAGAATTTGTATAACCTAAAATATACCATGTTGCGATGAGTTTGAGATTTAGGGGCCCAAATTCTTTTAAATTATGGCATGAGCTATTGGGTCATCTTGGGCAAAATATGATTTGTCGGATTTCCTTAAATTAAATGGGGCATTCAAACCAAATCTGACCAACTGCATATCACAAATTTCCCCCTTTATCTAATATGTGGTGAAGAAGCGAAACATTTCCCATCTGCGTATTCTTTATTTGTAGCATATATTTCTATATCACCACCATCGTGTACCTCTATGGGACCTCAGTGAAGGTACATACATTATTTATGAAACTCTGTCAATAATTTAGTACCTATGGCCCATGTTAGGAGATCAATTTACAATTTGGTACGCTGACTGTATTTTTATTGAAGATCAATTCTCGACATTAGGGGGAGATTAGTGTCCAAAATACAAAATAATGTTAAGAAATTCCATTGGTGAAAAAGGTCTTCAATATTTATATCCACGTACTAGTCAAACCGAACCAGAAGTTCACATGATAATCTGCTAAGAAAAGAGTGACTAATTCCCATATTCATATTGAGTATATCATTAATGATTTGGTATGCCAGATGCACACTGTGCCAGAAGCATATAAAACATGTTAGTGTAAAAGATAAAAGTCCGCGACAAACTAAATTCTGTATAGAAAGACAGTCACTCCCATAACCTCCGAAAGAGGTTCATCCTGAAGTTGGAATCTCCAGTAAAGTTGCACGTGCTTGATAATCACAATACTAAAGATGCGGAACGACCAAATCCAATTGTTAAGGGAAATGACGAGGATTTGGTTGACATAAAATAAGAATTAAAATGGCCACGAATTTATAAAAAAAGAGAAATATATAATAGAAATATAAAAGTTGTCGACAACATAGTTGCCTCTACAGTTGCTCTTACTATCTCCGAAAATAATCTAGATCCAGAACCTAAGTCGGTAGTAGAGTGCTTGAAGCACTCGAACTAGGTGAGATGGAAAGTGGCAATTGAGGCTGAGCTGAACTCGCTAAAGTATTTTGAACCTGTAGTTCATATATCCCTGCAGGATATAAATGGGTCTTCGTAAGAAAAATAAATAAGAATTGTAAGGTGGTGAGATATAAAGCGAGATTCATAGCTCAATGGGTTCACGCAGAGACCCGACATCGATTTAGATGTAAAATATTCTCCTATTAGTGATTGTATTACGTTCCACAAGTTAATACCTATGACAGAAACTATGAATTTATATATGCAGTATATGTGCATCATGACCATATTTTTATATGTGTCATTAGACGCTAATATTTTTATATGAAAGTCCCTGATGGACTTAAAATTCCTGAATTAAGAGAAAACGAGAATCGCAACATGTATAGCGTTAAATTATAAAGGTCGTTATACGACTTGAAACAGTCGGGTAGAATGTGGTATAACCGACTGAGTGAGTTCCTCCTGAAGAGGAGATATGCAAATAATGATGTCTACCCTTGTGTGTTTATAAAGAAATTCAAAAATGGCTTCTGTATTATATCAGTCTATATTGATGATATAAATATTATTGGAATGCACAAGGAGCTTACAGAAGCTTGCTCATGCCTAAAGACGGTGTTTGAAATGAAAGACTTGGGAAAAACCAAGTTTTGTCTCGGCTTGCAGATCGAGCATTTTTCCCAGAAGGAATTTTTCTACACCAGTTAACTTATGTGAAAAAGGTTTTGGAAAGATTTTATATGGATAAATCTCATCCACTTAGCACACCAATGATCGTCCGGTCACTCGAAGTGGATAAAGACCTATTTAGACCCAACTAAGATAATGAAGAAATGTTAGGGCCAAAAGTTCCCTATCTGAGTGCCATTGGAGCACTTCTTTATCTCGAAATTTGCACCAGGCCTGATATTGCATTTGCGGTGAACTTGCTAGTAAGGTATAGTGCTTCTCCTACAAGGAGGTAATGGAATGGTGTTAAACATATCATTCGCTATCTTCAAGGTACAAAAAATCTTGGACTATTCTATAAAAGAAACCAAGATATGACATTGGTGGGCTATTAGGACGCTGGCTACATGTCTGATCCCCATAACGCCATATCCCAGACTGGTTATGTTTTTCTCTGTGGTGGTACTATCGTTTCTTAGAGGTTTGTAAAGCAAACCATTGTGACTACTTCTTCTAACTACTCAGAGATTATCACTTTATATGCGGCCTCATGAGAATATGTATGATTAAGATCGTTGATACGACATATTCATAGCTCGTATGGTCTAGCGAAATATGATATTACCCCCACTGTCCTTTATGAGGACAAAGCAGCTTGTGTTGCACAAATGAGCAATGGATATGTAAAAGGAACCATGATAAAACATATTACGCCAAAATTCTTTTATCCACATGAGCTCCAAAAGAATGGCAAAATCACCATCGAAAAAGTTTGCTCAAGTGACAATATTACAGTTTTGTTCACTAAATCTGTCTACATCAACTTATGAGAAATATGTTCATAATATTAGTATGCGCAGAGTTGGAAGACTATCGTCTTCAGGGGAAACAAATTCTTAAAGAACAATCCTGAAGATTGGGCCCTGAAGGTCTATCATCATATTTTGCCCCTTTTCGTTAAGTATTTGTAAAACCCCGTAATACTGAATGTTGTGAGATATAATAATAAACATGTTATATTATGATAAATAATATTTATTGATATTTGAGTATGCTAGGAATTGATTTGAGATCAATCCGATACATATATATGAATAAATGAGTGCAAATGCACAAAACATGCACGAGAAAAAATCTGGGAAAAATAACCAGTTAAGAGTTTATAGATTTTACACAATAATGCACTTGAATCTTGGAAAACTCAAAATACTAAAGTTGTAGGTATTTTCAACAGCTTTCCAACAAATCTTATATCACCTCATTCCGAGGTCGAACGTGAAAGTTATTGCTAAAATACCGAAGGTTATTTTCCTAGTCAGACTAGGTTTCCTGGTTCGGGTCAAACGGGTTTATTTCGGGCCTAACCCTAAAATTAAGAATTTTGAGAGCTTTGTGAAGCAAATATCGACACAAGGGCGAGATCATCGACGTGTAGCAAGGAGAAAACGGGTTGTTTACACTTCTAATTGCTTGCTGGTTATCTCATAGGCTTAGAATGATATTTGAGGCAAGATTATCTTCATCTAAACCTATCCCCATAGTTAAATAACTAGTGTAGATGATTTATATGATGTTGAATATGTGTTTTTATGCTTTAATCTTAACCTGAGGTGTTAAAAGTCAGATTTTTGACAGTAAACCTTAAAACAAATGCTAGATTAATAATCTTTTCTTACTGTTTATGATAGTATCATGATCATAATTATTAGGGTTTTTCATAATTTTATTCATATATGAGAAATTTAAATGATGTACTATATATATGTTTTTCTGCAGAAAACCGCAACACTTGTATAATCTTTAATTGAGAGTTTAAGATAGTAAACAAACTCCAAATTTAACCAAACTAGTTTTAAATGAAAGATTTATGTATCTAGTTTCTAAAACAGAAAACTATTCTTAAAAAGAGTTTATATAGAGAAAGATATATTATATTTACTAACAACATGTCCTGCAGAAAAACAGCTGCACATATATAATGTTTAACTGGAGATTTGGGATAACAAATAAACTTCAAACTAAACCAAACTTATGTCATTTGAAAGATGTATGAACCCAAGGGCGTCATAGGTTTGACATCTCTGGTTTCACCTTGGACTGCAATCTTGTGTGAACCCAGGGGCGTCACAGTTGGTATCAGAGAATAATCCTCAATTTGAGCACAAACCTATCCCCATAGTTAAATAACTAGAGTAGATGATTAATATGATGTTGAATATTATGTCATTTGAAAGATGTGTGAAACTAGTTTCTAAAACAGAAAACCATTCTTAAAAAGAGTTTGTATAGAGAAAGATATGCTTGTTTTACTAACAGATGTCACGTCTGTTTTTCCTGCTCGTTTTGTGGAACTGTGTAGCGCCGTTTTGAGGTGCGTTCACGGAGTTTTGAGCCGCTTGATATTTTATGTATAGTCATGAATATGTTATGTTATACATTTATGAATCCTAAGGGGATTATGATAAATTTTGATTTGATCATATTTGAATTAGATATAGTTCATATACATGTTGGATGTCGTTGATGAGCACAGCTTAGTACTATATAGGATAGTGCATCGACACACCAGATATACACAGTTTATACATGAGGTGGATATTGTTGATGAGCTCAGTTCAGTACTACAGTCGGATTTTAGGAGGCTTGATCTAGCCGTCCGTCCCGCACTAGGGTGCAATGAGGCTCGTGAGCCGTATTTCTAGGATGCCTATTTGGTAGTCCGCCCCACACTCATGTTACGCACTGAGATCACGATGAGACTAATAAGCCGTGTACACAGTTCAGGATACCTACAGGGTAGTCCGTTACACTAAGACAATTACTTGATAGCCTAAGTATGGTAGATGCCGATTATGAATACGACCTATCATTGAACTATATAACTGAGATACGTTACTTTTGAAAGTATATAAAATCATGTGTTGGTATTTTATTCTATCTCTCCAGTGATAGTGGAAGATATTATAAATACGATGTGTTGATATCTTATTTCTTTTACTGTCTTTTTTACTTCTTAGTTGGGGTCAATGATTAGAGATTCATAACTTGAGACTTTGGTATATACATGAGGGTTTCCTTGTTTGGATTATTTCGCTTGACATACCAGTCTCGTGTTATGGATTTCTAATTGTTGGTTTCATTAGATTGTCTTTTCTTAGGATTAACATTTAGAAACCTACAACACGAGACGTAGTATGCTATTAAATCTGATGGATTGGTCTCACAAACCACGACAAGGTGAAACTAACGGTGACGCCCCTGGGTTCACACAAGGCTGCAGTCCAAGGTGAAACCAGAGATGTCAAACCTGCCATGCACCCACACTTTGTATAAACATGTTTCACCAATCACAGTAATATCCTCTAGTAGAACCAAATAGAAGTGCAGGTACAAATAGGAAAAATAATAGGAATAAATATAATAGACATGATATAGAAGAGATATCTCATAAATAAAAAGAATCATGCCTTAACTATAATACATCTGATATCTGAATAATGAAAATATCTCAACATGAATCAACTAAGAATTGTACTAAGGCACACTGCCTTTACAATATGAATATGAAACTCTAATGTCTGGATAAAACTCAAAATTATAGTGGAGTCTCTACAAGTAAAAATACGCGACGGTGACTATGCCAAAACTCCGTCACCCTGCGGCTCTTCGAAACTCCGAACTACCTGAAAAGGTAGTTTTAAAAGAAAAAGAAACAACAACAAGAGCGTCAGAGCGCTACAGTAAGATTACCTCCATCCGCCCCTAGGGAAAAAGCTACTAGATGGAGTGAAGACTCTATCTATTAAGCATAGTCTACCTAGATTTATTTTCTCCGTATCTAAGTAGGATTAACATTTAAAAACCTACAATACGAGACATAGTACGTCAAGCGAAATAATCCAAACAAGGAAACCCTCATGTATATACCATAAGTCTCAAATTGTAGATATCTAAACATTAATGCCGAACTAAGAAAAGACAATCTAATGAAACCAATAATTAGAAATCCATTACACGAGACTGGTACATCGAGCGAAATAATCCAAACAAGGAAACCCTCATGTATATACCATATGTCTCAAGTTGTGAATCTCTAATCATTGATCCTAACTAAGAAGTAAAAAAAGACAGTAAAAGAAATAAGATATCAACACATCGTATTTATAATATCTTCCACAATCACTGGAGAGATAGATTAAAAATACCAACACATAAGTTTGTATACTTTCAAAAGTAACGTATCTCAGTTATATAATTCAATGATAGGTCGTATTCATAATCGACATCTGTCATACTTAGGCTTATCAAGTAATTGTCTCAGTATAACGGACCACCCTGTAGGTATCCTGAACTGTGTTCAAGGCTCATTAGTCTCATCGCAATCTTAGTGCATAACATAAGTGCGGGACGGACTACCAAATAGGCATCCTAAAAATACGGCTCACGAGCCTCATCGTACCCTAGTGCGGGACGGACGGCTAGATCAAGCCTCCTAAAATCCGACTCAATGGCCTGTACATGTGGAATATCGACGCACTACCTCATGTAGTACTAAACTGAGTTCATCAATGATATCCACCTCATGTATAAACTGTGTATATCTGGTGTGTCGACGCACTATCCCATATAGTACTAAGCTGTGCTCATCAACGACATCCAACATGTATATGAACTATATCTAATTCAAATATGAGCAAATTAAAATTTATCATAATCCCCTTAGGATTCTTAAATGTATAATATAACATATTCATGACTATAGGTATAACATGAAGCGGCTCAAAACTCCACGAACGCACCTCAAAACGGCGCAATACAGCTCCACAAAACTAGCAGGAAAAACAGACGTGATATCTGTTAGTAAAATAAGCATATCTTTTTCTAGGAAAACTATTTTCATAAATGGTTTTCTGTTTTGAAAGCTAGATTAACATATATTTCAAATGACATAAGTTTTTTTTAGTTTAGAGTTCATTTGTTATCTCAAATCTCTAGTTAAACATTATATATGTGCAGACATTTTTCTGCAGGACATGTTGTTAGTAAATATAACATATCTTTCTCTATACAAACTATTTTTAAGAATGGTTTTCTGTTTTAGAAACTGGATACATATATCTTTCATTTAAAACTGATGTGGTTAAATTTGGAGTTTGTTTGCTATCTTAAACTCTTAATTAAAGATTATACAAGTGCTGTAGTTTTCTGCAGAAAAACATATATATAGTACATCACTTAAATTTCTCATATATGAATAAAATTATGAAAAACCCTAATGATCATGATTATGATACTATCATAAATAACAAGAAAAGATTATTAATCTAGCATTTGTTTTAAGGTTTACTATTAAAAATCTGACTTTTAACACCTCAAGTTAAGATTAAAACATGAAAACACATATTCAACATCATATTAATCATCTACAATATTTATTTAACTATAGAGATAGGTTTTGATAAAGATAATCTTGCCTAAAATGTTGTTCTAAGCCTCTGAGATAAACAGCAAGTAATTGGAAGTGCAAACAACGCGTTTTCTCCTTACTATACGTCGATGATCTCGCCCTTGTGTCGATATTTGCTTCAACAAACTCTCTATGCCAGAACTCCATCACCCTGTAGCTCTCCGGAACTCCGAGCTATCTAAAAAGATATTTTTTAAAAGAAAAAGAAACAACAACAAGAGCGTCAGAGCGCTACAGCAAGATTACCTCCATCCGCCCTCAGGGGAAGGGCTGCTAGATGGAGTGGAGACTCTATCTATTAAGCATAGTCTACCTAGATTCATTTTCCCCGTATCTAAGTGGGATTAACATTTAGAAACCTACAATACGAGACATAGTATGTCGAGCGAAATAATCCAAACAAGGAAACCCTCATATATATACCATATGTCTCAAATTGTAGATATCTAAACATTAATACCGAACTAAGAAAAGGCAATCTAATAAAACCAACAATTAGAAATCCATAACACGAGACTGGTATGTTTCTGGAAGTAGAATTTATGGGACTATCTATCTCTTAGGAATTTCCTGGATAGCGTGAATCTGGCATGCTGGGCCCTCTATCCTCAGAATGGTAGATGGTGCCTCGATCTTCTGCTACTGGCCGTAACCGTGGCCCTGCGACTATTGACCCTGACCACTGATCTACTGGTGGTGATAAAAAAAAAATCCTTACCCCATTGCTGGGTTTCTCATAGTCTTACAAAAGATTTATTGTCCTTACCCTGGTCTCCGGATAATCCTACTTTCAAAATTAACTCTTAGTACGTCTCTCTGCCCCAATCGTGTTAGGTCTAGCTGCTTCCCGAAATAGTAGATAAAATCCTTCTATGAAGTTATCATTCGCTGCTCCAGTATAACTAGAATCTGTGTTATCCTCCGGCGTCATCCTTTAAGATGAATATAACTAATCTCCGCCTATGTATTGAGTCAACATTAAGTAAATCTAAAAGTATTTCCCACATGTTTCCTCCATTTATAGGTTATAGCTGAATCCGATGTGCCCTAAAATTTTATGCTCCAACTTCTAATATCTTCCTCAATCTTACCGAGCCAAGCTTCCTATTCCGCGACTCTATTAATAGCTGGATGTGGCGATGATGAGACCTTCGACATTATCTCTTCAATAGGTACGGTTGGTACAACTAGTGGTGGAACTTCAGAGAGTAAAATCTTTCTTGTTACTCACTCCTCGAGTGTTGCTAGTCTTTGCTTCTGTAATCAGTGTTACCAAGTCGATCAGATACTTTGGAGCCTACTGTGGCTCGGGCTCTACTTGCCCAGCTCTCTGGGTACAAGCTTTACCTCAACCACGTCCTTGTTCCAATGTTTATAATACCAAAAGGAGAGCTTATTTGACATAGTAAGTGAGATCCCAATCATAAATAACATAACATATCCTAATAGGAAAAATCGTATCACTAATCATTCATGCATTTACTTTTCAATCAAAGTAAGGTTGTTATTACCAAAAATCTTTTTTTGTAAATTTTCGAATATATGTATATAACGTCCTCACTCATTCTAGGAATTCCTAGCGGACTCTATACATGATTCCTAGAAAACTCTATACTAACTCCACGACTCGACACAGGAATGATCCTAGGATGCTGGAACTAGAGCTCTGATACTAACTGAGCTCTGACCACTCTGTCACTCCAAGATGGCTGTACGGATAACACTCCTAAAAATGTGCTGCTCCCGCCAATCTCCGGTCTAAAGTCGAACATGCTAAGTGTGTGGAAATCTCGATATAATGAGCATCTCAAAGCTACAATCTTGTGACGACGCTTCCTACTCAATGCGTCTGCTACGACATTCGCCTTCCCCGGGTGATACTGAATCGCGAACTCATAATCCTTAATGAACTCAACCCATCATCGTTGTCTCTGATTTAGTTCCTTCTGAGAGAAGAGGTACTTCAAGCTCTGATGATCTGTGAATAGCTCAAACTGTACCCCGTACAGGTAGTGTCTCCATGTCTTCAATGCAAAGACTACTGCTGCTAGCTCCAAGTCATGCGTGGGATAGTTTTGCTCATGCGTCCTTAACTATCATTAAATATATTCTACTACTCTTTGGGTCTGTATCAAAATACCCCTAGACCCGATAATGATGCATTTGTGTAGACGACAAAAATCTTATCACTGCTTGAAAACTTAGTCTTCAAAGTCTTAAAGGCCTCCTGGTACTTCGTGCCCCAAACAAACTGTACACCCTTCTTTGTAAAATGTGTAAGCGGCGTCGTAAATCTTCAAGAAGTCCTGAATGAACTTTCTATAATAGCCTGCTAATCTTAGGAAACTACGAATATTTGTAGCTGTTTTCGGCGGTTCCCAATCTAGTACGGTCTCTACCTTAGCTGGGTCTATTGCAATACCTTCCTGGCTAATAAAATGACCCAAAAATCCAACTTCAGAAAGCCAAAACTCGCACTTGCTGAACTTGCGTACAACTGATGCTCCCATAATGACTGCAATGCCAAACGAAGATGCTACTCGTGCTCTACCTCCGATCTTGAATATATAAGGATGTCATTAATAAAAATGATCACGAACTAGGCCAAGTATGGACGAAAAACCCAGTTCATCAAATCCATGAATACCGCGGGTGTATTGGTCAGACCAAATGGTATGACAAAGAATTCGAAAGACCTGTAACGAGTCAGAAAGGCGGTCTTGGGAATATCCATCTCCCGAACCAGCAACTGATGATAGCCAGAACGAAGATCAATCCGGTCTTGGGAATATCCATCTCCCGAACCAGCAACTGATGATAGCCAGAACGAAGATCAATCTTCGAGAAGTGCTGCGCTCCCTGTAGCTGGTCGAACAAGTCATCAATCCTCGGTAATGGATACCTGTTCCGGATAGTGACCTTGTTCAACTTCCGATAATCTATACAAAGATGCATACTGTCGTCCTTCTTCTTCACAAAAAGGACCGGCGCCCCCATGGAGAATGACTCCGGCGAATAAAACCCTGAGACAACAACTCGTCAAACTGGGTCTGTAGCTCCCTCATCTCAGCAGGTGTCATACGATAGGGTGCTCGGGATATTAGTACCGTACCTGACTGCAACTCGATACAAAAACTCAACCTCTCTCACTGGAGGTAAACCTAGTATATCCTAAAAGACATCCTAGTACTCTAAGACCACTCACGTCTCACTCAAATCGGCACCACGATCCCGTAGCATCACCTCCTCGATGTACGCCAAAAATAACTCCACAAACTGGTTGCTCTGTGAGGTTGCTACTATCAACTCAGACCCATAGGATGCTCGCAAGCTGACTGTTTTAGCAAAATAGTCCATACTAACATAAAACATGGTAGGATGATAGCTAATCCATACCGAGAATGACGTCGAACATCGACATCTGCAAAATGATTAGATCTATGATAAATTCGAACTCGTCTAGACTGATGACAGATCTTCTATGGACACTCCCTAATAGGGACACCTCCCCTAAAGGAGTAGAAACAAATAATGATACATCTAAAGGATGTGCAACTACCTGAAACCTATCCATGAATGTATGAGAGATAAAGAATGAGAAGCTTCTGAATCGAACAAGATCCGAGCTGGAAAAGAATAATCACTAAGAAAGCTCTGCTCGCACCACTGTGACACCCCTAGGTTCACACATCTTTCAAATGACATAAGTTTGGTTCAATTTGGAGTTCATTTGTTATCCCAAATCTCCAGTTAAACATTATATATGTGCAGCCATTTTTCTGCAGGACATGTTGTTAGTAAATATAACATATCTTTCTCTATACAAACTCTTTTTAAGAATGGTTTTTTGTTTTAGAAACTAGATACATATATCTTTCATGTAAAACTGGTTTAGTTAAATTTCGAGTTTTTTGCTATCTTAAACTCTTAATTAAAGATTATACGAGTGCTGTAGTTTTCTGCAGGAAAACATATATATAGTACATCAGTTAAATTTCTCATATATGAATAAAATTATGAAAATCCCTAATGATCATGATCATGATACTATCATAAATAGTAAGAAAAGATTATTAATCTAGCATTTGTTTTAAGGTTTACTATCAAAAATCTAACTTTTAACACCTCAGGTTAAGAATAAAGCATGAAAACACATATTCAATATCATATAAATCATCTACACTAGTTATTTAACTATGGGGATAGGTTTGGATGAAGATAATCTTGCCTTAAATGTCGTTCTAAGCCTCTGAGATAACCAGCAAGCAATTAAAAGTGCAAACAACCCGTTTTCTCCTTGCTACACGTCGATGATCTCGCCCTTGTGTCGATATTTGCTTCACAAAGCTCTCAAAATTCTTAATTTTAGGGTTAGGTCTTTAGAGAGAGGAATAGGGACTGCTAGGGTTTGAAACTATGATGTAAGGGTGATAATTTTTGTGAAAACATAAGTATATATATATGCAAATCCGAAATAAACCTGTTTGACCCGAACCAGGAAACCTAGTCTGACTAGGAAAATAACCTTCGGTATTTTAGCAATAACTTTTGCGTCTGACTTCGGAATGAGGTGATATAAGATTTGTTGGAAATATGTTGAAAAGACCTACAACTTTGGTATTTTGAGTTTCCCAGATTCTAAGTGTATCATTGTGTAAGTCTATAAACTCTTAACTGGTCATTTTTTCCAGATTTTTTCTCGTGCATGTTTTGTGCATTTGCACTCATATATTCATATATATGTATCGGATTGATCTCAAATCAATTCCTAGCATACTCAAATATCAATAAACATTATTTATCACAATATAACATGTTTATTATTATATCTCACAATATTCAGTATTACCGGGTTTTACATTCTCCCCCCTTAAAAATATTTCGTCCCCGAAATTCCGCATTCGTATCTAGAGATTAATAATGCCAGAAAAGCACGTTAAGGGAATAATCCAGATAAGAAAACCCTTACATACACATCTCGCATCATTAGCCTCTAGATATGAACATAGTAATATCTACATTTAACAATCTAAGATGCTAATATTTCCACTTAACCCCTAACTAAACGGAACTAGTAAGTCGGGAGAAAAATCCAAACAAGGAACCCCCCATATATATACCATGTGTTCCGAATGATTAGAAGTTAAGTGTTAATACCTCCATTCTAGCATTAAATGTAAATATAACCATACAAATAATCACATACATAAATCAATCCACCTTCTCAATAGGTGCAGGTAGTCGCGATGCATAACATCTTCACGCTCCCAAGAATCATCCTCAATGTCTATACTTAACAGTCTAAAATGCAAATACCTCCACTTAACCCCTAACTAAATGGAACAAGTACATCTTTGTTGTGCCTGGATGCACTGTATACCTGGTACGATGTGCTTCGTCGAATAAATCCTTCTTCAGCTGAGCATTAGCTGGTATTACTAATCGGCCCTTCATCTGAAGTTTTCCATCTGCTCCAACGGTTCAATCAGCCTCTGGATCTTTAGAAATCTCTCCCTTTCGGGCTTGAATCCAAGAGTCGTCCAACTGAGCTCTGACCACTCTATCACTCCAAGATGGTTGTACGGATAAAGTTCCCAAAAATGCGCTGCTCCCGTTAATCTCCGGTCTAAAGTCAAACTGGCTAAGTGAGTGGAGATCTCGATATAACGAGCATCTCGAAGCTGCAATCTTATGACGACGCTTCCTACTCAATGCGTCTGCTACGACATTCGTCTTCCCCGGGTGATACTGAATCGCGGACTCATAATCCTTAATGAACTTAACCCATTGTCGCTGTCTCTGATTTAGTTCTTTCTGAGAGAATAGGTACTTCAAGCTTTGATGATCTGTGAATAGATCAAACTGTACCCCGTACAGGTAGCGTCTCCATATCTTCAATGCAAAGACTACTGCTGCTAGCTCCAAGTCATGTGTGGGATAGTTCTGTTCATGCGTTCTCAACTGACGCGAAATGTATGCTACTACCCTTTGGATCTGCATCAAAACACCTCCTAGACCCGCTAACGACGCATCTGTGTAGACTACGAAGGTTTTATCATTGCTAGGAATGGTCAAAACTGGCGCTGTAGTCAACTTAGTCTTAAAAGTCTCAAAGGCCTCCTGACACTCCGTGCTCCAAACAAAAGGTACACCATTTTTCGTAAGGTGTGTAAGTGGTGTAGCTATTTTTGAGAAGTCCTAAATGAACTTCCTGTAATAGCCAGCCAAACCCAAAAAGCTACGGATCTCGGTAACTGTCGCTGGTGGCTCCCAATCAAGTATTGTCGTAACCTTAGCTGGATCCACTGCAATGCCCTCTCTGCTGATGACGTGGCCTAAAAATCTGACATTAGATAGCCAAAATTCGTACTTGCTGAATTTGACATATAGCTGGTGCTCCCGCAAAGTCTGTAATGCTAATTGAAGGTGCTGCTCGTGCTCTGCCTCCGACCTCGAATAGATTAGAATGTCGTCGATGAATACTGTCACGAACTTGTCTAAGTATGGATGAAAAACCCGATTCATCAAATCCATGAATACCACAGGTGTATTGGTTAGCCCAAATGGCATGCCAAGAAACTCGAAGGACCCATAACGAGTTAGAAAGGCGGTCTTGGGAATATCCATCTCCCGAACCCGTAACTGATGATAACCAGAACGAAGATCAATCTTCGAGAAGTGTTGCGCTCCCTGCAGCTGGTCGAATAAGTCATCAATCCTTGGTAATGGATACCTATTCCGGATAGTGACCTTGTTCAACTCCCGATAATCTATACAAAGATGCATATTGTCGTCCTTCTTCTTCACGAAAAGGATCGACACCCCCCATGGAGAATGACTCTGGAGAATAAAACCCTGAGACAACAACTCATCCAGCTGAGTCTATAGCTCCCTCATCTCAGCAGGTGCCATACGATAGAGAGCTCGAGATATCGGTGCTATGCCTGGCTGCATTTCGATGCAGAACTCAACCTCTCTCATAGGAGGTAGCCCCGGTATGTCCTGAAAGACATCCTGAAAATCTGAGATAACCCTAGTCTCGCACAAATCAGCACTCCGATCTCTCAGCATCACCTCCTCGATATAGGCTAGAAATGAATCCGCAAACTGGTTGTCCTGTGAGGTCGCTACGATCAACTCAGACCTATCGAACGCTTGCAAACTGACTATTTTCGCAAAACAGTCAATGCTAACATGGTAGGATGATAACCAATCCATACCAAGAATGACGTCGAAATCCGACATCCACAAGATGATCAAATCTATGATAAACTCGGACTCATCTAAGCTGATGACACATCTCCTACAGACGTTCTCTAATAGGGATACGTCCCCTAAGGGAGTAGAGACGGACAACGGAACATCTAAAGGATGTGCGACTAACTGGAGCCTATCGATGAAGGCATGAGATATAAAAGAATGTGAAGCTCTGTAATCGAACAGGATCCGAGCTGGAAAAGAGTTTACTAAGAAAGTACCTTCTACTATAGCTCCGCTCGGTCGTGATCACGCGGTACGATTGCATAGACTCTGCCAGTGGCTGACAACTGCTGAACTGACGATGATGGAATATACGAGACTATCTGTCCCTCGGGAATCTTTTGAATTGCGCGAATCTGGCCTACTTGCCCCTCAATCCTAGGAACAGTTGGCGGTGCCTCAATCCACTGCTACGGCTATTGGTCATAACCGCGGCCCTGCTGATGCTGACTCTGACTACGGTTCTGCTACTGATCGTGTCCTCGATTCTGCTGCTGACCCTAACCTCTGCCCTGCTGGCCTCCTGCTAGTGCACTGTGACAGTCCTTGGCCTTATGCTCGATCTTGTTGTAGTTATAGCATGCACCCTGAATCTTGTGCTACAGTGGTGCTCTCGAGTCATGTTGTGCTCCCTTCTTGAACTTGCCCTGCTGATGGTGATGAAAGTCCTTACCCCGCTGCTGGGGTCTTCCTAGTCCGACAAATGGTCTCTTGCCCTTGCCCTTGACATTCTGCTATCCAGACTTGTTGTTGCCCTCCTTGTTCTTCTGGAAAATCGCAGTCTCTATCTCCTGCGATATAGCTGCATCTGCGACCTCTCGGACTGAACGGAATCTTCAGGAAACTAGGTAGCGGCGAAGACTTGGGCGAAGTCCCATAAGAAACATCTACGCCTGGCGCTCTCCTGACTGCTATATGCTCGTGAAACGTAGAAGACTCATAAATCGGCTCTCATAGTCAGCCACAGGCATATCTCCCTGCTCTAGCTTAGACAGCTCTAGCTCTTTCCCGGCCCATGTCGTGGAAGAGATGTACTGCTCGTCAAAGAAATACACGAAATCCTCACAAGTGAGGGCCATCCGATGATCCGTAGTGAACTGAAGCCTATACCATCCTCCTGCCAGCCACTGCTTCTGCACTGAGTCGACGTTAAGTAAATCCAGAATGTTACTCACGTCCTCGTTCCACTTGTGGGTCACAAGTGAATCTGATGATCCCTGAAACTCTAGCACCCTCATCTTCTGGTAGCGCTCCACTAAACGGAGCCAAGCCTCCTGCTCTGCGGCTGCAACTGATGGTGGGGTGAGTCCTGGTGTGGTCTTTGGGGACTCCTCTGCGATGAGGATGGCAGGAATAACTGGCGGTGGAACCACAGGTGGTGGTGTAGCTAGCGGCATATGATTTGCTACTTGCTCCTCAAGCCCTGCTAGCCTCGCTGCAATGGGTGCCATGAGGTCTATCAAATACTGTGGAGCCTGCTGTGGCTCCGGGGGAGCCTGCTGCGGCTCGGGTGGAGCTTGCTGCGGCTCAGGTGGAGCCTGTTGTGGCTTGGGTTCTGGTTTAGTCTGTCCCTCTCCCTGAGTACGGGATCCTCTCCGTCTACGTCCTCGCCCGGCCATCTATGCATTCGGAATAAAGTTTATAAGATACAGTATTGAGACCTCAGGCAAAAGATATAACACATAACAATAAGAAAATCGTATCACTTATCATTCATGCAAATACTTTTCAATCAAAGTATGATAGTCATAATTTTTTTTTTGTAATTTTCGAGATATACGTATATATCATCCTCACTCATTCTAGAAATTCCTAGCGGACTCTATACATGAATCCTAAGAAACTCTATACTAGCTCCACGACTCGACACAGGATAATCCTAAGGATACTAGAACTAGAGCTCTGATACCAACTGTGACGTCCCTGAGTTCACACATCTTTCAAATGACATAAGTTTGGTTCAGTTTGGAGTTCATTTGTTATCCCAAATCTCCAGTTAAACATTATATATGTGCAGCCATTTTTCTGCAGGACATGTTATTAGTAAATATAACATATCTTTCTCTATACAAACTCTTTTTAAGAATGGTTTTCTGTTTTTGAAACTAGATACAAATATCTTTCATTTAAAACTAGTTTGGTTAAATTTGAAGTTTGTTTGCTATTTTAAACTCTCAATTAAAGATTATACAAGTGCTACGGTTTTCTGCAGAAAAACATATATATAGTACATCACTTAAATTTCTCATATATGAATAAAATTATGAAAAACCCTAATGATCATGATCATGATACTATCATAAACAGTAAGAAAAGATTATTAATTTAGCATTTATTTTAAGGTTTACTATCAAAAATCTGACTTTTAACACCTGAGGTTAAAATTAAAGCATGAAAACACATATTCAACATCATATAAATCATCTACACTAGTTATTTAACTATGGGGATAGGTTTGGATGAAGATAATCTTACCTCAAATGTTGTTCTAAGCCTCTGAGATAACCAGCAAGCAATTAGAAGTGCAAACAACCCGTTTTCTCCTTGTTACATGTCGATGATCTCGCCCTTGTGTTGATATTTGCTTCACAAAGCTCTCAAAATTCTTAATTTTAGGGTTAGGGCTTTAGAGAGAGGAATAGGGATTGCTAGGGTTTGAAACTCTAATGTAAGGGTGATAATTTTCATAAAAACATAAGTATATATTGTAGGCGTCAAAAAATGCTGAAAGATATCCAAATACAGCTCAAGAGGAAATCATCCAAAAAGGCAAAAGAACACAAGTATAGACTGTCTCACAGGCGAGACAGTCTTTACTGTCTCACCTGGCGAGACAGTCTTTACTGTCTCGCCCGGCGAGACAGACTGTTTACCATGCGTCCGCCCCGCGTAGACAGTTCTCACTGTCTCGCTCCCTGCTGAGACATAAGTGGTCCAAAAGTAGTTTAGCTGTCTCGCGTGCCGAGGACAGAATTTACTGGTCTCGCCACACGTAACAGTCATCGTGAGTTGCCATAGGAAACTTTTTGCAACAGATCCGACACGTGCGCCACTAACTGTCTCAAGAACAGTGGAAACGTCGGTGGGCGAGAATCGACGTCTGATAACTGCCATTACAATAACGGAGTTATTAAAACGTGGAGGAGCGGTCTTACAATGAGAACTGCATTTTCCAAGACGAAGTATTTTACGTGTCTCCGCTGGGCGACGACCAGCCAAATTTACTGATCTCGCTGGGCGAGACAAGCCAAAACCTGTCTCGGCCAGCGAGACAGCAAACACTGTCTCGCCCGCCGAGACAGCAAATGCTGTCTCGCGAGCACTGTTCATCCAGAGGGTTATAAATACCCCCCGAAGGCCATTTTCACAGAGGGCTGATCATTTTGAGCACTTGAAAGCAATCCAGAGCAGAGAGAAAGCAGAGGTGCTGATCTTACGGCCAATCCTTGATAATCAGGCTTTGACTTGATTTCAAGAAGAACGACTATCTTACATCGATAAGATATCGTTTCAATTTCTCACTTCGATAAACGAAGTCAGAATCATAAACCCCTCACGGTTCAATCAGAATCTGTGATTTGGTGGTCCACGAGTCAAAGCGCTCCCGGCACAGGCAAAGATCCCACGAAAGCAGTGATCCAAACAACGATCCTGCGTTTATTTTCTCAAGAGTTGTAATTTTCTTTTTGTTGTGTAAAAGAGTCTTATAAAAAGGCTGTTTTCTTTGAATTTATTGTAATCGACCGAAGATATAATGAATTCCATGACAAAACCAACTTTTGACTCAAACAAGCTGGCGACCACAGTGGGAGCCAACGGTCTCGCTGCCGAGACCGTCGTGTCGCAGCCGATCAAGATTCCAGTTGAATCCATGGTCGAATACGAATTCGACCAAACCAAGTTTGAGGAATATTTCTCATCATCCTCTTCAAGATCTTCAGTATCTCGCAAGTACAAGAGGATCTCACAATTGAGGAAGAGTTGCATGCCAAAGAAGGCACAAAATGAAGACTCTCGCTTGATTGTTGCTGAGAATTTCACTCGCAATACTTCTGCTCACAATGGCTCTTATCTAGTTAAAGAGTCATCGAATCAAAGCCCGCCGGCATTGACGAAAAGAGCTCGTCAGAGACAACGTCAACGCCGTGCTCGCCAAATGGCTAAAGCCTTGGAACAAACCGACGGGGTTCGTTACCACGCGGACCTAGAGTCGAGGAGACATCGAGTGGTTCAGTTGTCTCAACAACCAATCATTCATGTCTCTGCTAAACTCACGACGGAGGAATGGACTATTGTCAAAAGGACTCGTTCAACCCTCAAAGAGCGTATACGAAAACGTCGTGCAAACGCTGCTCTTATTGGTGCTCTCTCACAACAAAGACGAGAAAAGAGGAAGGAAATGGTGACCAAAGAATCACCAAAACTTCGTCAAGTTTGGATTCCAAAGTCTGGACTTATGCAAAATCAGCATTCGGAGCCCGTTAAGACCCCATACCCGCAAATGGGTGGTTTCAGACGTGCGACTCCCAACATAACCTTGGATCGCTCAAAGACAAAAATAAATTGTCCTGAGAATGCCAACAAGGTTTTATACCCCCAGAAGAAGACGCATTCACCAAATGATATCGTCATACCTGGGAGATCATACCAACAGACGATACGATTTTTTGGCAATCATACCGATGAATCGTATTATCAAGTTGGGGTTGTGAATAATTTTCGAAAGAGAGTTATTCGAGGAATAAACTCTCATTGTTCCTGTGCGCGACTCGTTAAAGCAGCATTATCAGAATGTGACTGTTTCAAACGAGAAGTCATCCCACGAAAAGTCTCTGTATTATCGAAACCTAAGCCGAGACATTTCCGCAAAAGAAGAGCAGCTGTCCAAAATGATGAATTCCCTGAAGTCACCATCAACGTGGCTGATAAAAGAAAGTCTAAGCGGCATTCAAGTGACTCAAATCCTGACTTTTCCCCGAGAGGAAGAGTCAATCCAAGAATTGCTCAAAGGATGTCTCGACTCCAATTAGGAGCTATCAGACGCAGAGACTACAAGAGAATGCAAGAAGGAATGTCCTCGGAGGATGAATTCTCGGACACTTGTTCTGCAATCGCTTCTGATGATACAATGTCTAGGACAGGACAAACCAGAGAAGTACTCACGATCACCTCTGATCAATTTGCTCAAATACTTCAGGAAGCTCTAACAAAGCAACGTGAAGAAATTAGAGCTGAGATAAAGACGGAGATGAGGTTAGCTATTCAACAAATGAGAGAGTTGCTAACTCAACAACCTCAACCTCCCGAGTCCAGTCAAAGAACTGAATCTAGCCGCCGCAATCAAAATATTGCAGATGACAGTGATCCAGAAGTGGATGAAGTCATCTTGGCTGATACACTTCCCAATAGCAATAACGCTGGGGGTGGTTTAAAGGATCCTCCCAATAACGATATTGGAGGTGGTTCAATAGCACCTCTTACAGGGGGTGGTCTAACTCATTCTCCTCAACGTCATTCGAATGAAGACATAGACGATGACGGGAAAATGAAAGAGCTTGAAAACAAAATCAATGCTTTGATGACGGCTCAAGAAGTTAAGAAGACGGGTATTCCATGTCCCTATTCAAGGGAATGGGATTCAATACCATACCCGGCGAAGTTCAATCTGATTAACTTCACGCCGTTTGAGGGGAAGAGTTCGCCGATTCAGCACTTGATTTATTTCAAGTCTCATTTGGGCGTGGTCTCTGGAAACGAGGCTTTAATGGTCCGGTCATTCGTTGGCACCCTTCGTGGGCCCGCCTTCGATTGGTACCGACGGCTCAAGCCAGGGAACATCAATTGTTGGGATGACATGGAAAGTTTGTTCCTCAGCAATTTTTTCGATGATGACACCGAAGTGTCAATCGGAATCCTTTTGGATGAGAAGCAAAAAGACGGAGAGTCAGTCGACAATTTTGTCAAGCGTTTCCGTAACATGGCGATGAATTGCAGAGATCCTATTACAGAGGAGTTCATCCTGCAAACATGCCACAATAACCTCTCCATCGATGTCTTGGAAGCTCTGGGGGTTGAGCCGTCCACAACTTGGAAGGAGTTAAAATTTCGTGGCGAACAAGCTGAACACTTTCTTAAAAGAAAGGAAGCTGAGAAAGGCCAACAAATGACATCTGCAATCATTGGGAACTCTCGATCCGAGGTTTCAAAAGGAATATTCTTTCGAAGATGATGAAGCTCCAGCCATCTTGGAATACCTCCTCGCTAATGACAAAATCGAGCTACCACCTATTAAAGATCAGGATGGAGCTAAGAGGATTATGGATCCAAATTACTGTGCGTACCACAGAAGGGTTCTTCATCCCACTGAGATTTGCTTTGGACTCAAAAACAAGATCCAAGCCCTAATTGACTCCGGCGTTATAACGACGAAAGAAGTCGAGTAAAGACAACCATAAAACTCCATTGGGTACACGAGTATAAACTGTTTCCCCTCACTCCAAAGAGTATACGAGTATAAACTGCTTCTCGGTCATCTAACTAAGCACAATATTATACCTAGTTTTACAAAGAAAGCTGGTGGTGGATGATCCATGTAATGGGAAGTTCCTAGAGAATCTTATATTCCTAAGGATAATCCGAACATATGACTGAGGTTAACGTACTCCTCGTTATACCCAGTTTTACAAAGAAAGCTGGGGGTCGATAATTCATGTAATGGGAAGTTCCTGGAAGAATGTTAAATATAATATTCTTAGGGATAACCCGATTATTATGGACAGAATGATAAATACTAAGCTCCTATTATGATTTTCGAACACTCTTTTGCTGAGATGAGATTCGATCACTTCGTTAGATCAATCTTCCCTCACAAAACCCATTTGGTCAAACTTTTAAACGGTTAGGACCAAAGCTAAAATCCCCTCTCGATTCATCCCATGAACGAGAGGTCCACAAATTGAACGATCCAACCTTTAAACAGTTAGGATCGTCTCAAACTCCCATTTGGTCAAACCTTTAAACAGTTAGGACCAAATCCAAAATCCCCTCTCGATTCGTTCCATGAACGAGAGGTCCACAAATTGAACGATCAAACCTTTAAACAGTTAGGATCATCTCAAATTCCCATTTTTGGTCAAACCTTTAAACAGTTAGGACCAAAGCCAAAATCTCCTCTCGATTCGTTCCATGAACGAGAGGTCAACAAATTGAACGATCAAACTTTTAAACAGTTAGGATCGTCTCAAATTCCCATTTTGGTCAAACCTTTAAACAGTTAGGACCAAAACCAAAATCCCCTCTCGATTCGTCCCATGAACGAAAGGTCCATAAATTGAACGAACAAACCTTTAAACAGTTAGGATCGTCTCAGAACTCCCACTTGGTCAAACCTTACTACAGTTAGGACCAAAACCAAAATCCCCTTTCGATTCCTTCCATGAACGAGAGGTCCAGCTTCGATTTGCGCAATCAAAACTATAAAAGTTAAGATTGCTTCCAATCTCAATTGATCAAACCTTATTCAGATTCTCTGAATAGAAATCCCACTTCAAATTAACAAGAGACCAGGAGATAGAATATAAAATTCTTCCTCTCCGATTTCGGGTTTATCTCTACCAACAAACAAGAGACCAGGAGATAGAATATAAAATTCTTCCTCTCCATCATCGGGTTTATCTCTACCAACAAACAAGAGACCAGGAGATAGAATATAAAATTCTTCCTCTCCATCATCGGGTTCATCTCTACCAACAAACAAGAGACCAGGAGATAGAATATAAAATTCTTCCTCTCCATCATCGGGTTTATCTCTACCAACAAACAAGAGACCAGGAGATAGAATATAAAATTCTTCCTCTCCATCATCGGGTTCATCTCTACCAACAAACAAGAGACCAGGAGATAGAATATAAAATTCTTCCTCTCCATCATCGGGTTTATCTCTACCAACAAACAAGAGACCAGGAGATAGAATATAAAATTCTTCCTCTCCATCATCGGGTTCATCTCTACCAACAAACAAGAGACCAGGAGACAGAATATAAAATTCTTCCTCTCCATTATCGGGTTCATCTCTACCAACAAACAAGAGACCAGGAGATAGAATATAAAATTCTTCCTCTCCGATTTCGGGTTCATCTCTACCAACAAACAAGAGACCAGGAGATAGAATATAAAATTCTTCCTCTCCGATTTCGGGTTCATCTCTACCAACAAACAAGAGACCAGGAGATAGAATATAAAATTCTTCCTCTCCATCATCGGGTTCATCTCTACCAACAAACAAGAGACCAGGAGATAGAATATAAAATTCTTCCTCTCCATCATCGGGTTCATCTCTACCAACAAACAAGAGACCAGGAGATAGAATATAAAATTCTTCCTCTCCGATTCCGGGTTCATCTCTACCAACAAACAAGAGACCAGAATACTCCAATAGGTATACGAGTCTAAACTATTTCCCTAATCTCAACAGGAAGTTTCTGGAGAATATTACTCAGAATATTCTTAAGAATAACCTGAATACTCCAATAGGTACACGAGTCTAAACTGTTTCCCTATCATCAACAGGAAGTTTCTAGAGAATATTACTCAGAATATTCTTAAGAATAACCTGAATACTCCAATAGATACACGAGTCTAAACTGTTTTCCTACCCTCAACAGGAAGTTTCTGGAGAATATTACTCAGAATATTCTTAAGAATAACCTGAATACTCCAATAGGTACACGAGTCTAAACTGTTTTCCTATCATCAACAGGAAGTTTCTGGAGAATATCACTCAGAATATTCTTAAGAATAACCTGAATACTCCAACTAGGTACACGAGTCTAAACTGTTTTCCTACCCTCAACAGGAAGTTTCTGGAGAATATTACTCAGAATATTCTTAAGAATAACCTGAATACTCCAAATAGTATCAACTTGACGACAAGAGCTGATTTCACAAGTACAAGTTCCAGCTTTAATTCAAGATCTCGACAACGGTCAAGCGATAAACGCGACGCCGGAAGAATCTTAGCTATTCTACAAAGTACTGAATAGATTGAGAGACAAAGAGGTCAAGAGTTGAAGCCATCTACGGGTTCCTCTATATAATCTACTCAACCAAGCATTGAAGGGATCGTAAGCAAGACTTATCTTATCCAAAGTATCCCAGAACTCCTCTATAAAAGAATGAGTCTGGAATACTTTGGAGGGGGTATCTGTAGGCGTCAAAAAATACTGAAAGATATCCAAATACAGCTCAAGAGGAAATCATCCAAAAAGGCAAAAGAACACAAGTATAGACTGTCTCACAGGCGAGACAGTCTTTACTGTCTCACCTGGCGAGACAGTCTTTACTGTCTCGCCCGGCGAGACAGACTTTTACTGTCTCGCCCAGGCGAGACAGTTTTCACTGTCTCGCCCCCGCGAGACAGTATTTACTGTATCGCCGTGCGAGACAGAATTTACTGTCTCGCACACGAGACAGTTATCAGTGGTTCAAGAAACTGTTTTGCAACCGTCGACACGTGGCCACTAACTGTTCAAGAACGTGGAAAACGTCGTGGGCGAGAATCACGTGGATAACTGCCAAAATAACGGAGTTTAAAACGTGGGAGAGCGGTTACAATGAGAAACTGCATTTTCCGAGACAGTATTTACTGTCTCGCTGGGCGAGACAGCAAATTTACTGTACAGTATTTACTGTCTCGCCGTGCGAGACAAAATTTACTGTCTCGCACACGAGACAATTATCAGTGGTTCAAGAAACTGTTTTGCAACCGTCGACACGTGGCCACTAACTGTTCAAGAACGTGGGAAACGTCGTGGGCGAGAATCACGTTGATAACTGCCAGAATAACGGAGTTTAAAACGTGGGAGAGCGGTTACAATGAGAAACTGCATTTTCCGAGACAAGTATTTCTGTCTCGCTGGGCGAGACAGCAAATTTACTGTCTCGCTGGGCGAGACAGCAAACACTGTCTCGCCCGCCGAGACAGTAAATGCTGTCTCGCGAGCACTGTTCATCCAGAGGGTTATAAATACCCCCCGAAGGCCATTTTCACAGAGGGCTGATCATTTTGAGCACTTGAAAGCAATCCAGAGCAGAGAGAAAGCAGATGTGCTGATCTTACGGCCAATCCTTGATAATCAGGCTTTGACTTGATTTCAAGAAGAACGACTATCTTACATCGATAAGATATCGTTTCAATTTCTCACTTCGATAAACGAAGTCAGAATCATAAACCCCTCACGATTCAATCAGAATCTGTGATTTGGTGGTCCACGAGTCAAAGCGCTCCCGGCACAGGCAAAGATCCCACACAAGCAGCGATCCAAACAACGATCCTGCGTTTATTTTCTCAAGAGTTGTAATTTTCTTTTTGTTGTGTAAAAGAGTCTTATAAAAAGGCTGTTTTTTTTGAATTTATTGTAATCGACCGAAGATATAATGAATTCGACAACAAAACCAACTTTTGGCGAAAACATATATATATATGCAAACCCGAAATTAACCCGTTTGATCCGAACCAGGAAACCTAGTCTGACTAGGAAAATAACCTTCGGTATTTTAGAAATAACATTCGCATCCGATTTCAGAATGAGGTGATATAAGATTTGTTGGATATCTGTTGAAAAGACCTACAACTTTGGTATTTTGAGTTTTCCTAGATTTTAAGTGAATCATTGTGTAAAATCTATAAACTCTAAACTAATCATTTTTTCCAGATTTTTTCTCGTGCATGTTTTGTGCATTTGCACTCATATATTCATATATATGTATAGGATTGATCTCAAATCAATTCCTAGCATACTCAAATATCAATAAACGTTATTTATCATAATATAACATGTTTATTATTATATCTCACAACATTTATTTTTCTCGTGCATGTTTTGTGCATTTGCACTCATATATTCATATATATGTATAGGATTGATCTCAAATCAATTCCTAGCATACTGAAATATCAATAAACGTTATTTATCATAATATAACATGTTTATTATTATATCTCACAACATTTAGTATTACTGGGTTTTACAGTATTGTCCCACTGGGTTTTTCTTAGCATAGACTCAGAAGATTGTCATCATCAGGGGGAGCGAATTTTTAATGCAATCCCGAAGATTGCGCCTTGAAGAACTATAGTTGTACTATTTTTTCCCTTTGCTAAGTTTTTTCCCACATGGTTTTCTTAGCTAAAGGTTTTTAATGAGGCAACTAATGCAACACAAGTTTGGATCCCGAAGATCTATAGTTGTACTCTTTTTTTTTCTTTGCTAAGTTTTTGTCCTACATGGTTTTTCTTAGCGAAAGGTTTTGAACAAGACAACTGATGTAGCAGAAATAATGTATGTATGTCATGTACTCTTTTCCTCGACTAGTTTTTTCCCACTGGGTTTTTTCTAGCGAGGTTTTTAACGAGGCATTGACATTTCGAAGTAATTTCCAAGGGAGAGTGTTGAAATCTAAAAGACATTTTGTTGATATCTAAAAGATATTTTATTGATATCTAAAAGATAAAATGTATGTGGACATTACTTTGTATGTGGACTATTAACTTCATGTTATTTTGCCTTCCATCATGTATCTATAAATTGTACGATATATGAAAATAGAAGAAATGAATAAAATTACAATTTCTCTTCTTCTCTTGTCTCTTGTCTCTTATTTTATTTTTTAGTATATTACAACAGTTAGCATATTAATTTATTTCAATTAATTATATGTTTATCTAGTCAAGATATACGTTCCTTTTAATGGGAAAACAAAAAGAAACTAAAATGAGAAGTCCTAGATTTGTATTCAATTAACACTTTTCCCTAGGAAGAATAAAGTTTTAAGAACAATTAATTTGTTATTGTTTTAGTTGTTTTTTCTAGATTTTCACAAAAATTTGAAAGATCATCTTTTCTTCCTTCTTTGGATGCAAGAGCGCAAGCAAATATTTATTTGTCTCTTCGGGGGGTACAAGAGCCAACTATATTCAAGAGATGCTTACTTTCTTCTTCTTTTATAATCTCATTAAAAAAAGAAACAAGCATCACTACAACAAATTGTACTTTTCCCGATGCTTATTCCCGACGCATAGTTAAATACGTCGCCAAAAATTATGTTTTTCCCGAAGAATTTAGTTAGCTTCGGCAAAACATATATTTTCCCCCACATTTATAATTAGCATCGCTAAAAGTGTATATTATTTGCGACGTTTTAACTTAGCGTCGGTAAAAGTGTATGGATTTTCCGATATTTTCTATTTTCGTCGGTAAAAATATATATTTTTAGCGATGTTTTAGGGTTGGCGTCGCTAATAGTGTATATTTATTGCGACGCCTTAGGTTATCGTCGCTAAAAGTCTCTTTTCCCGACGTCCCTGCTTTATGTCGCTAAAAAGTGTATTTTAAACGATGCTTTTTTATTCATCTGCGTTGTGATGGGCTCTGTGTCGCAGAACCAAACCAAACGCCATTCAAGAAGGCAAAACAAACCAATCAATGCGCAAACACATAATACCAATTTTAACGTGGTTCGATAATTGCCTACGTCCATGGGGCAAGAAAGGGATAGAGGTTTTCACTAATAGAGAATAAGAGTAAAATTAAGATTATAAATCACTCGAAGGAACAAACTAATCTCACCACAAAGCTCTTAATCTATCCAAATAAACCGTAAACAAATAGCTCAGAAAATATATCTTTTTTGTGCTCCAAATATCCCAAACTCAAGCCTTAGAAACCCTAGAAACATATAGTGGTATTTATACAAACACCAAAACCAAATAAGAACAGGAAACCAAAAGTTGGACCTGACCCGATATGCGGTTGACAGCCACAGTCGACCGCGCCCAACGACAGAGCCTGTAAATGCGTTACAGGGTCTGGCGGTCGACCGCGTCAAACGACATAGCCCAAATATCTCCTGCAGGGTCACGTGGTCGACCGCGACGGTCGAATTCACCAAGTCCAAGCTTATGCCTGAGCCTGTGCACGTTCGCGGTCGACCGGCCTTGCATCGCGGTTGACCACGCAGCTCTAAAATAGTTCCTTATGTCCCAAAAGCCTGTTCTTCTCCAAAATTCTTCGTGGTTTCTTCAATTCTCCACCTCAGTGAAGTTTCTTCAAAAACTAAGCTGACACCAACCAAACCAAATGTCTCACTTGTTATGTCCAGTACGAAGTGAAATGATTCACGACAACGGACTCAATCCACAGCAAGTCGAGACCCAAACGGGAGTGCGAACACTCCCCCAAATGTTGGTAACTACTCACCAAATCGGCTGCATCAAAACTGACTTCCTATGTATCATCTTGCCTAAGGAATCAAGCCTTCATGTAGTTCACCCAAATGGCCTCCAAAGACCCTCAAACAAATAGAAAAGTCTCCAACTCTTTCTTAATATCAACAACTGATCTGCAACTGATAGTGCTCCTAATGGTCCCAAACTAAAAATGATACATGTGTATCTTCTCTTTGGAACTTAACGATCCTCATGGAAGCTTGAGGATAGATGATTCTTATGGTAACTTGATAATAGTGGTGTAAAACAACACAGTGGAACGCAAGTCGAAGCGTGGAACAAGATGGCGAATCGAAGAATCGAAGCATCCAGTTTTCAGCCCGTGAGTCGACTCATACATGCACATGAGTCGACTCATCAGGTTGTGTCGACTCATGCTTATCATGAGTCGACTCACGAAACCCAACCGTTTTGTCAGAAGTTTCTGACCAGTCGACTCATGCCTGTCATGAGTCGACACACGAAACTCAGCCGTTTTGTTAAAAGTTTCTGACCAGTCGACTCATCATTTCATGAGTCGACCCATGTGTCATGAGTCGACTCATGTATGCACATGAGTTGACTTATCGATGGTTTCCTGGTTCGTTTGGTTTTCTATTTTTATGAATTCCTGTGGGGTTTGGGCTTGGTTATTTACCACTTTGCCATCCACATTGTTACACCTGTATAAGGGATTGTTTTTGGGTTTCTAATAAATCAGATGTAATCAAAGAGAGATTCTAATCAAGAGAGATTATGGTTTAGAGAGAATTTTCGTCATATACTGAATTATTCTTGTGTTTATGTCATCCTCTTCTTAACCCACCTTTGATAATTTCACGTTCAAAGGTGCTCGTCAGGTGAATCGTATCAAGTTAGTATAAGAGCGATCAGATCCTGTGAAGGGGGTATCTTGTATATGGTCATGACTCAATCACAATACAAGAAGTTAGGTGAGATCCTTATTTCATTGGAAGGGGTCCAAAAATTAAGAAAGAAGAAGATGAGTGAAGGAGATAGTTCAACGAGGCTAGATGTATTAGAGAAACAGATAGAGATAATGAGTTCGACTCTCACACAGCTCGTTAATATCTTCCAAGAAAAGGACAAAAAAGAGAAATCTTCTTCGAAAGGCAAGAAGAAACTTATGGAGTCCGATGGAGAAGGCGAGGAATCTGATTCTGATAGGGAGGCCGAGATTATCAAAACTGTTCTGCATCAAGAGGGTAGAAATTACTACCAAAATTTGAAAGTTGATTTCAAGGTGGAGATTCTTGTTTATGATGGGAGTGTCAATATGAAGACGTTCGATGGTTGGATCGAGCGTATGGAGATGTATTTCACTCTCTATGGACATTCACCCAAGGAGAAGATTGTATTCACGACTTTGAAGCTTTCAGGGCATACGTTGACGTGGTGGAAGTCCTACTGCAAGCAGGAGAAGAAAGCGTTGTTGTGGAACAAGTTTAAGGAGCTACTGAGAAAGTAGTTCTACCTAGTGAGGTTTCTTGAGGAGTGTTGGTACAAGTGGTACGACTTGCGTCAAAGATTCAATCAGACCGTTAAAGAGTACACGATGGAGTTCCAGTAGTAGGCGATGGTTCTAAATGTTACGACGGACGAATACTCCATCTTCATGAAGTACATGGCGTGTCTGAACGAATACATCCGAAAGAAGATAAAGCTATTCACGATCGAGTCTATTGCAGAGGCAAGCATAAAAGCTATTGCCATCGAGGGCAAGCAAAAGAAGAGCAACGAGACAAAAGAAGATGCAAAACAGACGGGAGGTGAGTCTAGTGGTTCCAAACATAAGGAGGAGAAGAAGGGTGATCCAGTGAGAGTAGAACTGATATATAGTCACTACGAGGAGACAGGACATATCACTGTCGAGGCTGGGAGAAGTATCCCAATCTGAAGCCAAAGGGGTTGAAGAAGAAAGAGGAGAAAAAGGCATATGTGATAGCACAGGGTCCGAAGGAAGTTCCTGGGATGACAGAGCCCAACAATAGTCTCAATCTTATGGCAGGAAAACAGACCACGAAAGAGGACGAAGACTCCCAAGAGCAGCTCTTTGTGCTGAAGTTACAAGTGAAGACCAGTTTGGTTGATGCCATTGTTGATCCAGGCAGCAAAAAGAATTTAATATCCGAGGCCTTGGTTCAGAAGCTGGGTCTGAAGACTGTCAAGCATCCAAAACCCTATCCATTGGGGTGGATTCAGAAAGAGACGAGACTAAGTGTAGTTGATCAATGCACTGTCAGATTTGTGCTACACGAGTCGTATATTGACGAGGTCACGTGTGACGTTGTTCCATTGGATGTTTGTCAGGTTATACTAGGCAATCTGTACTTGTGGGATAGATACGCGATCTATGAAAGGTGGGCTCAGAAGTACACATTCACCAAGGATGGTGAAAAGTTCATATTTCGTTCAGTGTCTCTTTCGGGGGAGTCAAATTTGGCGACGATGACGCGAGCGAAGGGGCTAGTGAATGCAAGCAAGAAGTTCATCTCGCTGTGCATTAGACTTCATGATCGGCCATCGAAAAGGAGTTGCATGTTGGAGGGGAAGATGACTAAGATGAGGTGAGGAACGAATGAGTCGTTTCCAGTAGTACGTCGAGTTTCCTCAACTGAAGTTCTAACTTGAATGAGACTTTAAGTTCCTAAAGAGGGGACCCATGATACGAGAGTATCTTCTCTTTGTAACTTACCGATCCTCATGGGAGCTTGAGGATAAATGATTCTCATGGTAACTTGAGAATAGTGGTGTAAAACAACACAGTGGAATGCAAGTCGAAGCGTGGAACGAGACGGCGAATCGAATAATCGAAGCATCTAGTTTTTAGCCCGTGAGTCGACTCATACATGCACATGAGTCGACTCATCAGGTTGAGTCGACTCATGCCTGTCATAAGTTGACTCACGAAACCTATCCGTTTTATCAGAAATTTCTGACCAGTCGACTAATGCCTGTCATGAGTCGACTCATGAAACCCAGCCGTTTTGTCAAAAGTTTCTGATCAGTCGACTCATCATTTCATGAGTCGACCCATGTGTCATGAGTCGACTCATATATGCATATGAGTCGACTCATCGATGGTTTCCTAGTTCGTTTAGGTTTCTATTTGCACGAATTCCTGTTAGGTTTGGGCTTGGTTATTTACCACTTTTCCATCCATGTTGTTACACCTATATAATGGATTGTTTTAGGGTTTCTAATAAATCAGATGTAATCAAAGAGAGATTCTAATCAAGAGAGATTAGGGTTTAGAGAGAATTAAGAGTTTGTTCTCGATTCTAGTGAGATTGTGAGAGAGAGATTGTAATCTTTTTATATCATAATCTAGAGAGGGTATTTTCCTTCGCCACATACTGAATTATTCTTATGTTTTTGTCATCCTCTTCTCAACCCACCTTTGATAATTCCACGATCAAAGGTGCTCGCCCGGCGACTCGTATTAGAAACGTATCAAACACCTCCATCTGAGGTGAACCAATGGCCGTATCCAAATCAAGTCCATCAGCTGCAATCGAATCCGACACGTCATCTGTATCCAAAACCAAATGATCCCCAATCTGTGTCACCTCAGCTAGAATCCCAAACGATGTAGTATGATCTGGAGTATGTGGAGTAATCTCTACCTAACGTGAAGTAGCATCACCCTCCACCTGCTATAATATCCAAACGACCTGATCAACACTCTCTACTTGCCGAGAGTCAAAAGTGACATACCTGCTCAGAACAAAATCAGAAGCTTCCAAATGATAATCAACCGAGCCTCTGAATCCCAAACGTGCAATCGGATCAAATCTCACATCCTCGATGTTACCAAATGATGGGTAACCAAATATCCGATATCAACCAAAATCTGAAGCAGCTCCACCAGATCCAATAACTCCTAATGCAGCAGTCGACGACCTATGACTAAGATGACCCTAATATGTCGAAGTTCCAAAATCTAAACCAATGCTCGACAAACAATACCAATCCTCCTCCAAAAAGAAACGACCCATCTGAAATGTTATCTCATCTCGTTGCCCTAATATATCCACATCAATAAAGTGTCTCAAACTGCCATGAGCTCGGCACAACTGTAAGAAAGGACCCCTACCATAGCTACAATGACGGGTTACCTTTCTGCCAATACACTTCTTCCAATTGTTCTTGACTTCTAGGAATTTACACCAATAGGAAGTGGTCATGACCCAATAACGCCTAAAACAATCACCAACTATGGAAACAAAATACCGATTACCTCCCAATGATACTGTTTGGGTAGAAAATTGTTTACATGCTGAATTCATTACAACTTTAGGCGTTACAATAAATTCAAAACAAAGATAGCCTTTTTATGAGACTTTCAATACAATGAAAATAAATTACAACTCTCTTTCAAACAACACGCAACAGGTGTTTATCCCTTATCGCTTGCGTGAAATCTTTGCATGTGCCGGGGACGTTGATATCCGTGGACCGTCGCGGATCAGATCCGGTTGATAAAAAATTAATAGAGCTCCTACTTCACCAAGGAAGTATTCGCTTGAAGTTATGAAATCGACCAAGCGAAATCAGTAGCTCTTCTCGAGATTAAGACCAAGCCTAATCTCGAGGAACGGATGGACGAGGCTTCAGATCTCTCGAACTCTCCCTCTTTATACTGAAGAACTTCGCCGAGATCGATTAGTCTCCTCTGAAATTCGTGCTCCTTTGACTCCTCAATCCGACAACACCTCCTCATCTTGATAATATTCTGCCTCTGTGAAATGAGCAAGTAGGCATGTGTTTATAGGCTTCGGTTGGGGGTATTTGGATGAGAATGAGCGATTTGGCCTTATCTTCAGTTAATAACGACCTAACCATGTTTGTGGATGATATCAAGTCAGTTGGGAACCCTTGGAACAGATAAATCCTAAGAATACAACTCAAAACTGTCGAAAACACATTTGGGGATCAAAACAACATGACGAGCATTGGTGACCCGCGAAGGGCGCGGGTCGACCATGGCCGACCCGTGGGGGGATCGGATGCATCTGACCATGTTGGCGGGGTTCGACTGTGGTCCGACCAGCGTTGGCGTGGGCTCGGCTACGTCTCGACCTGTGCTGGCGCGGTCGGCTACGTCTGCACCCGTACGGGCGGGTCAGTTACGACCGACCCGCGCTTGCGCTGGAAGTTTGGCCTTTGCTAAACTTTTTGGTGTTTTTCCAATTTTTTGGGACTTGTATTTTCTATCGTTTTACGTATTTGATCGTCTTGTTGACTTGCACGCGTTGTTAACTCGCTTCATGCGTTCGTTATCTTCTTTATGACACTTGGAACTGACTGACAAGCACATCAGGCACTTTGGTTCTGACTGACGAGCGCGTCGGGCACATTGAGCTGATTGACTGCACGAGCTGACTAACGAGCGTGACGGCCAATTGGAGACGGCCGATGAGTGCACGAGACACAGTTGGTTCGCCATTCTGGTTCATACACTTGTCAGCGTTAGATAATCCTCTTAGACTTAGATAACGACATTCGTCATCTTCTCTCCGTCTCGAGCTGTGTGCGGACACCTATAGGTATTTTTAGACGCCTACAGATACCCTTTCCAAAGTAACCCTTTCCAAAGTATTTCAGACTCATTATTTTATAGAAGAGTATGGAATACTTTGGATAAGATAGGCCATTTCCTCAATCTAGTAGAGGGACCTATGAACTATTTCAATTCTTGACATCTTCAGTCTTTAGTCTATTCAGTGTTTTGTCGAATAGATGAAGTTCTTCCGGCGCTGCGTTTATCGTCTGGTCGTTGTTAAAATCTTGAACTGAAGTTGATGCCTAAGTTTCTAAATTTAGCTCATGTCATTAAGTTGACTTTGAACTGATCATCTTCGTCAGAAATTCATATCTGAATGTGATTGAACTCCCTAAAATCATCATTTGCCTTATTTTGGCAAAATTGCTGATGCGTTGACCGGCATTAACTTTTACTGTAACGCATTGACCGGCGTTAACCTTTGTTGTAATGTGTTGACTGGTGTTAACATTGTTTGTATGTTTGCTGGAGTTTACACAGTTTAAGCTCTTAAGGCATTGGAGCGTGGCGGTCCTAAATTTCGGGCTGTAGGATCAACTATTAAAGCTGATTTATCTGCATGTATGGCTCTTATTCTGAAGTTATTAGATCCTCAAGCCATGAGACCAACTAATAAAGTTGGTACATTAATGACTCTCACACTTTATAGGATTTTTGGCAAACCCTCAGCCCTCAACGGGTTTGATGAGCCTTTACCGACTACTATTTGAGTTGGGCTAGCATGCAGATTGTTTAAGTCCATTCCGCATGTAACGTTATGCTAAGAGAGTTAACTCTCTTAGTGCTATGATATTGAATATGTAGACTTCATCTTTCTTACGGGAATAGACTATCTTGTAACGCGTGTTAGGTACTGACTCATCCTTACTTAGGATTCGGGATAAAATTCCTCAGACTTGGATTCTGGTATCTTTTTTAATCGGTGAAAGACTAAACCGGTAACGTGTGTTAGGCATTGATTTATCCCTACTTAGGATTCGGGATAAAATTCCCCACACGTGTAAGGCGCAGATTTTAGAGTTATAATGTTAAAATATTATGTCTTCTCTTGGGGCAAAGACGAACCCGATGCGGGGGAGGAAGAATTTTATATTCTATCTCCTAAAGCTGTAGAGGAATAATTTTATATTCTATCTCCAGTTGCCAAAGGAAATCCAAAGTGGGATCTCCACTTCCAGAATCCGGGAAGGTGAAACTAAGAGCGGGATCTCAACTCCGAGAATCAAAAAGATTCGGTTAATCCTAACTGTCGGAAGGTTTGATTAGAGAACTAAATGTGGGTTTCTCATTTATCGAGAGTGAATTGTGGTTTTGGCTCTAACTGTAGAAAGGTTTAACCAAATGGGAGGTTTGAAACGACCCTAATTGTAGGAAGGTTTGATCGCTCGATCTGAAAGTGGACCTCTCGTTCATGGAATGAATCGAGAGGAGATTTTGATTGTGGTCCTAATTGTAAGAAGGTTTGACCAGGTGGGACTACAAATTACAGTGGGAGTGTTGATTCGTACAAATCACTCAAAGGGAGTTCCTGGTGTTAAGTGACAAATACTTAACATGAAGGGGTTTGATAATTGTTAATGATCAGGATATAAAATTCCGAGTACTATGTCCGGACTCTGACAATGGGAGTGTTGAGTGCACAGACGTAGTGGGAGTTTGAGTAGGAGTTTCTTATTCATCACCTTCTTGTAGTGACCGGGTTATCCCTAAGAATACACTATATAGAATTCTTTCGGAAACTTCCCGTTACATGAATTATCCATCCCCATCTTTTTGTAAAATTGGGTCTGATATTGAACTCTGTTGCATGATTGAGTTATCCTTATGTATAAAATTCTCTAGGAACCTCTCGTTAAAGGGACAAGTCCACGTGCAAAGGACCTAGGCGATCCGCCATCCTCATCTTGAAACGAGACAAGTTCACGCTACCGCGGGGCTCCACTGGAGGTGCGGAACTCGATGGAATCGGAGAAACACGTGCAGAACGTCTTTTGTCTTTATCCTATCGCAGGTCAGACTTGAGTGACCCGCGGCTTGGAGGGTCAGATTTGAGTTACCCATGGCTTAGATGGTCAGATTGAAGTGACCCGTGCCTTAGAGGGCCAGATTGAAGTGACCCGCGGGCTTGGAGGGTCAGATTAAAGTGACCCGCGCCTTAGAGGGCCAGATTGAAATGACCCGCGCCTTGGAGGGTCAGATTGAAGTGACCCACATTTTTCGATCTTTTCGGCCACCGTCTTGGACTTTGGCCTCCATATTTTATGCAGTCTTGGTGGCTTCTTTTTTTACTTCTTCCTTCTGTTATTTTTTAGCTTCTTGCACAAGAATTCTTGCATGTGAAAGTAATGCCTGGCGTTTCTGAATCCGCTCCTGAAGAGTCAATCGGGTCCTTTTAATGCGGATCCATTCGTTCTTCACTAGTTTGGAAGAGGAGGGGTTGTCTGCTCACTGTTACGGCGGTTAGGGTCTCCTAGACTTCAGATCCGCTTAATAGCGGATTCTATCAACTGGCTCCAAGGCCTTAGTCAGTTGACGTGCGAGGCGTTGTCGTCGTCTCTAACATGCTCTATTTTATAGAATGGGCACGTTATCATCTGTCAACTCCTTGTTCAAAGGGTTCAGATCTATGGCTTCGGCTTCATCGGATGCCGACGGGGCCTTGTGAGCTACAAGTGCAGCGGTGGCAGGAAGATCTGCTTGTTGGACGTTTAAAGCCGAAGTCTAGCGATCTTTCTTGGAGGAGGCCTTCCTGCGTCTGCGAGGAGAGGCGGATCTGGAGAAGGAGGATAAATACTCCTCATACTTCTGCTGGTCGAACTCATATTCGACCTCTTCTTCAACCAGGATGAGAATCCGAGGTTGCGACACATCAGCCTTCGCAGAAAGGCTGTCGGCTCCCACTGTGGTCACCAGCGTGTTTGGGTAGAAAATTATTTTCATTGCTGAATTTATTACAACTTCAGGCGTTACAATAAATTCGAAATAAAGATAGCCTTTTTATAAGACTTTCAATAGAATGAAAATAAATTACAACTCTCTTTCAAACAACACGCAACATGTGTTTATCCCCTATTGCTTGCGTGGAATCTTTACCTTTACCGGGGACGTTAATATCCGTGGACCGTCACGGATCAGATCCCGTTGACAAAAAATTGACAGAGCTCCTACTTCACCAAGGACGTATTCGCTTGAAGCTCTGAAATCGACCAAGCGAAATCAGTAGCTCTTCTCAAGATTAAGACCATGCCTAATCTCGAGAAACGGATGGACGGGGCTTCAGATCTCTTGAACTCTCCCTCTTTATGCTGAAGAACTTCGCCGAGATCAGTTAGCCTCCTCTGAAATTCGTGCTCCTTTGACTCCTTAATCCGGCAGCACCTCCTCATCTTGATAATATTCCGCCTCTGTGAAATGAGCCCCTAGGCCTATGTTTATAGGTTTCGGATGGGGGGTATTTGGATGAGAATGAGCGATTTGGCCTTATCTTCAATCAATAACGGCCTAACCACGTTTGTGAATGATATCAAGTCAGTTGGGAACCCTTGGAAAAGATAAATCCTGAGAAAACAGCTAAAAACCATCGAAAACGCGTTTGGTGATCAAAACAGCGCGACGGGCACTAGTGACCCGTGATGGGCGCGGGTTAGTTGCGACCGACCCGCGCTTGCACGAGAAGTTTGGTCTTTGCTGAACTTTTTGGTGTTTTTCTGATTTTCTGAGACTTGTATTTTATGTCGTTTTGCATATTTGATCGTCTTGTTGACTTGCACGCATTGTTAACTCGCTTCATACGTTCGTTAGCTTCTTTACGGCACTTGGAATTGACCGACAAGCGCGTCGAGCACTTTGGATCTGTCTGACGAGCGCGTCGGGTACTTCGAGCTGACTAACGCGCGTGAGCTGACTAATAAGCGTGACGGCCAATTGGATATGGCCGGTGACGCACGAGACACAGTTGGTTTGTCATTCCGGTTCATGCACTTGTTAGCGTCAGATAATCCTCTTAGACTCAGATAACGACGTTCGTCATCTTCTCTCCGTCTCAAGCTGTGTGCGGACACCTATAGGTATTTTTAGACGCTTACAGAGTATATTTCTTTCCATTGCAGCTACATAACAGAAGTTGGAGATGGATGATGAAGGTGGGAAGAAGAAGACAGAGATGTGACGAAGGAGAGGCTTGCAATGTTGATAAGACACGTGTTCTCTATAGTCTTTATTGTTCAAGTCTACTTAATCATGATTGTTGGATTTGTTAATAAAATATGTGTCAAACACTTGTTATTTGTTTAATAGAATTGTGTTTAAATTTATTTACTAATGTTATTATTTGTTTCATTTTAATGATTGTGAAAATAAGCACCGATATTATTTTAGTTGTTAATATGCAACTTATTTGGAGTATAATTTGATGTTTGGTTTCTTTGTTGATGTGAATGTGAGCAAATTTGTTATGGATGTTTATGTTCACCGTAGTTGATAGAAAATATATTACTTTTGGCGATGCAAATTAGTGTAAAAAAAATACTTTTTACCGACTAAAAATTAAACTTTTGCCGACGCTATATTGCGTTGCCAAAAATAATATCTTTTAGCGACGCTATCTTGCGTCGCCAAAAGTATAGTTTTTAGTAACGTTTTATTCTGCGTCGCTAAAGCTAAACTTTGATCGATGCTAACTTGTATCGTAAAAAGTATAATTTTTAGTGACGAACAATTTTGAGTCGCTAAAAGCTATACTTTTGCCGACACATAGCTTTTACTAACGCTACATGCATCGCCAAAAGTACACGTTTTGCCGATGCAAAATATTATGTGTCTATAAAAGATATATTTTTCCCAACGCATGATGCGTCGCCAAAAGTGTACTTTTGGCGACACAATCTATTTGCGTCGTCAAATACTTTCCTTGACGCACTTTTGGCGACGCGTTAGCGACGCTTCATTTTGCGTCAGAAAAGATTTTTCCCGATGTTTTTAAACTTTTGCCGACGTTTTTGTTTTCTCGGCAATGTTGTATTTTGTTGCAGTGCGTCTTGAGAAATTTAGTAGTATGGCGTTACTGTGTGAATGGGTATGGCCCCAAAATTAACGTAGGATACGCATACTCATTATTTCTATATAAAAAATGTAGACTAGTTCTTATGAATAAAGAATATAATGATATCAATTGTAAGGGCACCGGCAAGTCAATTGATTGATGAATATTCTTATAATTAGAGTAATTGAATAAAATCTTCCACCCAAAATTGTATCAATATTCACTTGCGACTTCTTCTCCAGATAAAGTTTATCGGAGAAGAGAGCCATCAAAATCAACGAACTGACCAAAGAAAAAGGAATTTAGAGCTTGGTGCAAGGAGAAGACAAGTCGAGGATCTCTAATCATAGTTCATGGGTATGCACATCTGTATATACTACAATTCTGTAAAACAATCACACACACATATATAGAGAAATTCTTATGTCAACTTAAGTGGACCATCTACCAAACTTTCAATCCATTGATAATACCTAGGGATCCATGCAAGATATGAAGAGACTTTATATATGTATACACACACACA
>NC_033794.1:67202825-67205931 GCF_001876935.1 Asparagus officinalis | reverse complement strand
ACGCAGGCTAAGTTTGGTATTTTGACCATAATTTTCTCATACGAACTCAGAATGAGGTGATCTAAGATTTGCTGGAAATGTATTAAAGATCCCTACAACTTTTTACTTTTGAGTTTTTCTAGTTTCAAATTGTATTGGTGTGAAAAACATATAAACTCTTAACTGGTCATTTTTTCTGGATTTCTTTTCATGCATGTTTTGTGCATTTGCACTCATATTTTCACAAATATATATTGAATTAATATAAAACAATTTTTATCATACTCAAATATCAAAATATGTTATTTTTCACCATATGACATATTTATTATTACTTATCACATAATATTTAAATTTTAGGGTTTTACATTCTTCTCCCCTTAGAAGAATTTCATCCCTAAATTTCCGCAATAGCATTGTAGCAACATCTACACTTAACAGTCTAGAATATGAATGCTCCCACTTAACCCCTAACTAAACGGAACTAGTACTTCGGATAAAAAATCCAAATAAGGAATCCCCCATATATATACCATGTGTTTCGAATGATTAAGAGCTAAGTGTCAATACCCCCATTCTAGCGTTAAATATAAATATGGCCATATAGAAAAATTATAATCATAAATAAACATAAACAAATTAATTTACCTATTACAATAGGTTCGGGTAGTCGTGTCACATATCCTCTTCACGCTACTAAGAAACCTCTTCAGCTCCCTTCCGGTTCCATTGAACATTAACTAATGGTAACACTTTGTTTCTAAGCTTCTCGTCCTCCTTAGTAAGAAGGTAAATATGAATCTCTATCATAGTCAAATCTATCTGAATCTCAAATTCTGATGCATCAATCACCTTTCGCTTCTCCTCGTCGCGCAAATACTTCTTAAGCATCAAAACATGAAAGACACCATGTCTACTCGACATCGGTGTTGGAAGATCTAACCGATATGAAATGGCTCCAAAACGTTCAACTATTATGAACAGACCAATATACATCGGGGCAAAGTTTCCTCATCTACCAAATTGCTAAACTCTTTTTGTTGACGATATTTAAATAAAGCATAGTTCCCCATCTGGAACCCTAACTATCGTCGCCTCCGATAAGTGTAATTTCTTCTGACGACTATGCACAGTAAGAATGAAATTCTAAATCTCTGCTACCTCCTCTGTAGTTTGTCTCATAATCTTTCAGTCCAAACAAAACACTGTCATCTGATTCTACCCAACAACTATGCAATCTACAAGACCTCCCGTATCATGTCTCATACAGTGCCATGCTAATATTTCATGATAACTAAAGTAATAAGTAAACCCAATCGATGGAATATGGTCCTCCTAACTATCCCTGAAAATCTATAGTACATACCCGCGACATGTCCTCTAGCACTTGATTAATCTTCTCCATTTGTTGATCTATCTGCGGGTGGAAAATACTAGAATACCACAACTGGCTACCGAACAAATCCCGAAAGCTCCTCCAAAAATGTCTTTTTAGATCACTGTACTTTTTCATTATACCTGTATGCACTGTGTACCTGATACGATGCCCTCAACTTTTGTGAAATATAAGCCAATACGCTCTTGATTTGCAGCAAAACACCTCCTAAACCCGCTAACTACACATCCGTGTAGACGTCAAATATCTTATCACTGCTCGGAATAACCAATACTAGCGTTGTCCTAAAAAAATCTGAACTTGGATAGTCAAAACTCGTATTTACTGAACTTAGCGTATAACTGATGCTCCCGTAATGTCTGCAATGCTGAAAGAAAATTCTACTCATGCTCTATCTCCGATCGCGAATGTATAAGTATGTCACCGATAAAACAACCATGAACTGGTCCAAATATGGATGGAAAACCCGGTTCACCAAATCTATGAATACACCGGGTGCATTGGTTTGCCTAAATGACATGGCAAGATACTAGAAAGACCCATATCGAGTCAGAAAGGTGATTTTGGGAATATCTATTTCCCGTACTCATAACTAAAAATAACCAGAATAAAGATTAATTTTTGAGAAATGCTGTGCTCCCCACAGCTGGTCGAACAAATCATAAATTCTTGATAGTGGATACTTGATCCGGGAAGTGACCTTGTTCAACTAACGATAATCAATACACAATCGCATGCTACCATCATTCTTCTCCACGAAGAGGACCAGTGGTGCCATGAAAAAAGACTCCAGTGAATAAAACTTTAAGATAACAACTCATCTAGTTGAGTCTGTAGCTCACAGATCTCAGCATGTGCCATATGATAGGGTGCTCGGGATATCGGCACTGTTCTTTGCTGCAACCCGATGCAGGACTCAACCTCTCTCAGTGGAGGTAAATCTAAATATATCCTGAAAGACATCTTGATAATCTGAGACAACTCTAGTCTCGCACAAATCAGCATTCCGATCTCTCAGCATCACTTCCTCGATGTATACCAAAAATAATTTTGCATACTGGTCACTCTATGAAGTTCTTACTATCTATACAAACCCAACAAAGGTCACAAGCTGACTGTTTTAGCAAAACAGTCGATACTGATAGGGTATGATGATAGCTAATTTATATCGAGAATGACATTGAAATCTAACATCCGCAATATGATCAACTCGATGATGGACTCAGACTTATCTAGTCTGATGACACATCTAATATAGATACTCTCTAATAGGGACACCTTCCCTAGAGGAGTAGAGACTGACAATGGAATGTCTAAGGGATGCGCTACAAGCTGAAGTCTATCCATGAAGGCACAAAAAGATAAAAGAATGTGAAATTCCTGAATCGAATAGGATCTGAGCTGGAAAGGAAATCACGAAAAAAACTCCATTCGTACAATGATCACGTAGTACGACCATATAAATTCTACCGGTGGCTGGCGGCTGCTACGTTTCCGATAGTGGTATATATATAGGACCATCTGTCCCTTAGGAATCTCCTAAATATTACAAATCTAGCCTACTAGCCCCTTAATCCTCGAAATAATAGGTAGTGCCCCTATCCCACGCTGCTTGCCGTAATCGCGACCCTAAGACTACTGACCCTGACCTCTATCATGCTGGCCTCCTACTGGTGTACCGCAACCATCATTCACTCTTTGTACGATCTTGTTACAATTGTGACATGTACG
>NC_033794.1:67151882-67202812 GCF_001876935.1 Asparagus officinalis | reverse complement strand
TTGGCGGTTAAAATCCTTAACCCGCTGCTGGGTTTCTCTTGATCTCGCAATAGGTCTCTAGCCATTTCCATTGCCACCACGCTGATCATGACTCCATAATTAGCTACAAGCATATCTTCTTGCTTTTATCAGACTAGCTCTATCTGCTTGTCGAAGAAGTAAATAAAATTCTCCCAAATAAGTAATATTCGCTGCTCCGGCGATAAATCTGATGTCGGTGCCATCCTCTGGTACTTCCTCTATGTTGAATACATCTAATTTCTGCGTTAGTACTGAGTTAATGTTAAGAAATTTTTACGTATTTCTTCCATTTATAGGCTGCACATGAATTCGGTGTGCTCTAAACTACGATGTTCTAAGTGTCTGACATCTTTTCTTATTTTATAGATCCAAACCTCCTGCTCTACGACTCTATCCATAGCTGGTTATGGTGATAATGTAATCATTGGTATTGCCTCTTCAATAGGCACGGTTGGTACGACTGGTAGTGGAATTTGAGAAAGTATAATCTGGCTCGTTACTCACTCCTCGAGTGTTTCTAGTCTCTGCTTCTGCAATTGGTGTTACCAAGTCGATCAGATACTGTGGAGCCTACTGCGGCTCGGGCTCGGGCTCAAATTACCCAGCTCTCCGGGTACGAGTTTTACCTCGACCACATCCTCGTCCTGATCTTTATGTTATTAGGAGGAGAGCTTATAAGACACAATAAATGAGATTGTAAATATATATACATAACATAATATATCACATAGTATTCACGCAAATATTTTTCAATCAAAGTAAGGTAGTCATAAAAAAATTTGTAATTTTCGAATATACATATATAACGTCCTCACTCATTCTAGGAATTCCTAGCGGACTCTTTACATGAATCCTAAGAAACTCTATCCTAGCGTCACAATATGACACATGAATGATCCTAAGGATACTGGAACTAGATCTCTGATACTAACTATGACGCCCCTATTTTCACATATGCTAATAGTCTAGGGTGAACCGAGAGATGTTAAACCTGTTATGCACCCACACTATGCAATAACATGTTTCACCAATCATAGTAATATCCTCTAGTGGAATAAAAAAGAAGTGTAGGTATAAAACAGGCAAAATAAGGGAAGTAAATATAATAGATATGATATAGAAGGATAAATCTCATAAGTGAAACCATATCTCAAATGAATAAAACTACATACACCTGATCTCTAAAATAACATAAAATATCTCGAAATGAATCAACTGGAAATGTAACTAAGGAACACTGCCTCTACAATAAAAAAATAAAACTCTAATGTCTGAATAAAACATAAAATCTATTGTGGAGCCTCTACTAATACTCATGTGATGGCGACTATGCAAGAACTCCGTCATCTTGTGGCTCTCCTTGCCTCTCTACTACCTAAAAGAAAAGAAAATAATAAAAAGAACCACAAAAAGAGCGTCAACGCGCTACAGTAAGATCACCTCCACCCGTCTCCAGAAGAAGGGCTACTAGATTGAGTGGAGGCTCATCTATTAAGCATAGTCTACCTAGATTTATTTTTCCTATATCTAAGTGGAATTAACATTTAGAAATCTACAACACGAGACGTAGTACGTCGAGCGAAATAATAAAAATAAGGAAACCTTCATGCATATACCATTGTCTCAAATTATAGATATCTAAACGTTAATACTAAACTAAAGATAAACAGTCTAAAGGAAATCAATAATTAGAAGCCCACAACACGAGACTGATACATCGAGCGAAATACTCCAAACAAGAAAACCCTCATGTATATACCATGTCTCATATTGTGGATAACTAAGTACTAATTCCAATCCTATGAATAAAAACAACACATAAAAGATAATACTCGTAACCTCAGCCATAAGGAATCAATATCTCATCTTAATCTACCCTCAGGTAGTTGGCGCAATTATAAGAAAATATCATCCAGCTTAATTATCGCCATGAACTATATCATGTGCGTCATGCATCAAATGTGTACCCTACTCTTGGGTAAACTACATAGAAACGTACTACAATTGTATATAAATCTCATCTAACAACGATATTCTTGTAAGGCTCTTACTCAATCGTTCTACGGCAAAAGGTTTTATCTCCTTATTCCGGCTACGTGTAATAATGATACTCTTGTAAGGTTCTCACATTCACATGTGGATTTATCATCCTTACTCAATCGTTCTATGGTAATAGGTTTTATCTCCCTATTCCGGCTACGTATAATAACGATACTCTTGTAAGGTTCTCACATTCACATGTGGATTTATCGTCCTTACTCAATCGTTCTATGGCAATAGATTTTGTCTCCTTATTCTGGTTATGCATCCAAATGACCGTACAACAGAGTGTAGGCATATTAGCCCTACCCGAAAACTACTGATTATCTTCGAGTATTAATACCGCTGAAGTCTCATTATAGGGAAAACAACCAAATACTCCTAGTGTGGTATAACCAAGGTCTCATTACGAAATAAACAACCACACTGAGTATCCACAACTAAGGAACTATATGTTATCATATGTTATTCCAACATTTATCAACTTAACATGTGTTAAGCATCTCAACTACTCGTGTAGACTTAAACAAAACGTTTGTTTAAACATTCGCACATGTCTCGATGTGCAGATCCAAAACTCATGTTCACAATCTCCTCATGTGTAGAATAATCAACAAACAAAATATTACATATATACATTTTATTTCAAGTTAATCAGACAACACCGGTCATAATCCCCTTCGGGGTACTCATATGTGTGCTACGATACTATATGTGCGTAGTCAAGGCTGTACATGTATCATTATGCGGCTCACACCCCACGATCATATCCAAAATACAAGCAACCAACACTCAGGAAACTCAAAAGAGGCAGACCGGTCGACCGCCCCAAAGGCGTCGGTCAACCAGACCAGGAACATGCACAAAGTGCACAAACAGAGGTTTGTCGGTCGACCGTCCTAGGGCGCCGGTCGACCGACCAAAGAAAAATCTGTTTTTCTTTGGTTTTTATGTTTTGTCGATTTGTGATGTCATAACTTGTTCAAAAATAAAACTTTCTTATTAAAAAACATATAACGACACTTAAACTTTGATAATTACTTACAGAAATTATCTTGAACATAATTCAAACTCTTGTGTTAATCTAATTAGGGTTTTTTTAACCTAATTAACAAAATTCTTCAATTTAAAGGATGAACTTTTAACATAATATACATAAGCATGATTTCCAAACAACTTAGAAAAGATATACATTCGTTTAATCATGTTTTTAACACTTAGGTATCACAAACCTAGGGTTTTCTCATCTTTAATCCACATGTAAACTCAATTAAATATCAAGTTAGGGTTTAAACATGATTAAAACTTGACTAACAAATTAAAAATTAAATTCTGAAGAACCCTAATGATCATGATCATAAAACTATCATAAACAACGAGAAAACCATGTAGATTGAACTTTTGTTTAAGATCTAACAACAAAAATCTAATCTTTTTCACATTAGATTAAGATCTAAGCATCATATTAAACATATTACTTCATAAAACCATGTTTTATACCATGGGTAAGGTTTGGATGTAGATGATCTTACCTGAAACATCGTGTTGAACTCCTAGACATGTGCACAAGACTTGTCCTCTACCAAACATCACAATTCCTCACATTTCCTTCGACAAGCACCGTGAGATCTCTCCCAAAACTCACAATTAGTGTTAGAGTTTGAGGAGGAAGGTGGCTGGTGTTAATCTCACGTGAAAGAGGGTTAAAAAGGCTTTAAAACGAGTATATATACTTAGGTATACTTTTGGGTTCGGTATAAACAAAACCGACCCAAAACAGAGACAAACCTAGTGTCTGCACACCCAGCGGTCGATCGACATCATGTCGGCGGTCGATCGGACAAAAGTTTGGCCTACACGCAGGCTGGGGTTCAATATTTTGGCCATAACTTTCTAATTCAACCTCAGAATGAGATGATCTAAGATTTTTTAGAAAGCTATTGAACAGACTTACAACATTTTGCCTTTGAGTTTTTCCAGTTTCAAATTGTTTTGGTATGAAAAATATATAAACTATTAACTGGTCATTTTCCCTAGATTTCTCTTCGTGCATGTTATATACATTTGCACTCATATATTCACAAATATACATTGAATTGATCTCAAATCAATTTCTATCATACTCAAACATCAAAATATGTTATTTTTCACCATATAACATATTTAAATTTTAGGGTTTTATATTACGTCGAGCAAAATAATCCAAACAAGAAAACCCTCATGTATATACTATGTCTCAAATTGTGAATCGTTAAATCCCAACTCCAGAATCCTAGTAATGAAACAATAAATAAAAGAAATAAAACTCCAAACCTCAACAATACAAGTCATGTCAAATCCTTATACTACCATCGGGTAGTTGATGCAGTCACAAATATAATAATTCGATAAAATCATCTCGCATAGAAAATATGCCATGTATGCCAATCTTAGTATTATACCCTACTCTCGGGTAACTAATATGAGAGCAAGAATGAAATTTGTACAATACTCTATATAAAACAAATGATGCACATGGGAGAATTCTATCGGGGTCTCATTGCAATATACCAACTAACACACCCTGAGTATAGTCTCCCACAGTATCATTACAGAATACCAACTAACTCACTCAATAATAATGCACATGGAGTGTAGTCTGTTACGATCTCATTGTAACATACCTACTAGTCACCCTGAGTGTAGTCTACCACGGTCTTATTGCGACATACCAACTAACCCACTCAAGCATACGACGATCATGAAATGCAATGTATATGTCACTATCTATCATGACAAATGCAAAGCTTAGATTACGTACCTCTAAATGATTGTGCGTGCTCAAATCTAATTTGTGTATCCTTGTACAAAATGCATGTATCTCGATGAGCAACACGTACTTCGGGTTCACAATCAAACATGTATGAAGAAAATAATCATTCACAACTTTACAATGATCAGTCGACAGACAAAAGCCCTTCGGTCGACTGAACACGTGCACAAATGTGCACAAGGAAAAACAGGTGGGATCAGTCGATCGACTCCTTAGCTTCGATCGACTGACCCGTGCAAAGGCTAAAATTGAGTTTTGGTTTGGGTTTTGATCTACAATGTTACAAGTTTAAAATTTTGCACAAAACTCACAAAATTAATCTTGTTAAACGTGATTAGGGTTCAAATAACTACATGAAACTCCAATTATTATATTTAGATGAATTATATAAGCCCTAACATATTCATGTTCATCAGAAACATCATGAAAACCATTAAATCTCAACGAAAGCTCCTGTTAAAATTAATTTCAGATCTTAAATCTAAGTTAGAAAATTCATTTATAACTTTTTAAAACCAAAAGATCAGATCTTGTATTATATGATTTAAAAGAACAACTTTTATATGTAAACTAGGTTTTAAGGCTCAATAAAATCAAATAAAAATCAACAAAAATTAATTACAAATAAGAATATGATTGGAAGAGATGAAACTCACCTCAAAACGCTGCTGAAAATTCTAAGAATGCAAGAAAACAAGTTCCCCTTCACCACATGCCGACGATCTCGCTCTCTTCTCGGAATTTACTTCACAAAGCTCTAAAAATTTACCAAAATATGCTCTAGGATTTTTAAGGGAGTGAGTGGCTGCTAGGGTTCAAAAATATGAAGTGAAAGATAGATTTTTGTGAATTATATCCATATATATGCTAACAAACCCGAACCAACTCAAACATACCCGAATCCAACTCAAACTAAGAAAACAGTCCGTCGGGGCAGAAGCTATCTTCGGTATTTTTGGCCGTAACTTTTACGTCCGACCTCAGAATAGGTTATTTAAGATGCGTTGGAAAGATATTGAATATACCTACAACTTTTGTCTTTTAATCTTTTATAGATTCAAATTTTATCGGTGTATATGCATATGTATATATCAATAAACTCGAAACCCACTAAAATCATGATTAACCCTTGTATACTCTCATACATACTCTTAATTAATCTAAAATCAATTACTATAATGATAATTCATCATTAAATGATATTCATCATAATAAAATTCTTTTATCACTATTAATCATAATATTTTTAGATTTTATAGGGTCTTACGCCAACTGTTATGGTATTCCCATGTCGCCAAAGTGCAACTCATTGCCAAAAAATGGATAGGCGTACTTCTGCATATAATGCCCTAATTAACTTGGTGGCATAGGCCTAGTGAGAATTCCGACTTAGCTGGATCGTTGAGTCAATAATCCTTCATGTCGACTCAAGAGGCGGTACAAGTTGACCCTCTTGTCGAAGACAACTCGCTATGCATCTACTCGACCATTTGTTCAACACCACATGGGGACGACTCGATAGACATTACTTCTTGGCAAAGTTAAAGGACAACTTCTGCCTCGAGCCTCTCTCAGTGGTAATGTACCAATATTGTATTTAATGCATGGCAGGCACATAATACCTCTAACCCTGATAGCCTTCATGACACATCGGACCACGTGGAGCATAGCCATGCCACCACTCACTTCTTATTTCATACTGAAGTGATTCTCCCCCCAGTCACTTGTCAACACCTGTAAAGTAGGTGTTGTGACTCAGCCACCAGCACACACTTCGCCACCACCATCCTGCAATCTGTCGAAGTAACCAATCTACCATTATACCCATGGTATAAATAGAGGTACAATTCCATATTTATTTGGGACACAAATCTGATCTCTAAGCAAATATACTACACAAACGAAGAACTTACACAGTTCTTTATTTTCCCCACTCAAGTTCACAAACTAACTTGATCGTCGGAGGTACAACGGGGGAACCAATACCCGTCCTCTTACGAATTTCTACATGTGTAAATTTTTAGATACCCAACTCCAGAACTAGATATAAAGTCGGAGAAGAAAGTGTCCCATCATCAATCCTCCACAAACTATCCCTACATGGGTTTCCCTTTTATAGGGGAACCCTAGCTGAGTTGACGGTAGGCTGTTGATAGCCTATGAGGAACTCGCCTGCACCTGACCTCGCCTACGGGCGCTGTGCTTGAGCTCGCCTGACGAAATCTCGCCTGCCTCGAGCTCACCTTGAGCGACCTCACCTGACAGAAGATCGCCCGCACTCGCCTTCGAGTTCGCCGTCGACCTCGCCTACAGAACCCTTGCTCGAGCTCGCCTGTTCTTGTTAGTCTAAGTGTGTAGACCCAAAGCTGCAATCGAAAAGATGAAGAAAATAGTCAGAAGACTGTGCGGTCGACCGCAGTGGCAGAGCCGGTCGACCGCGTGCACTGCAGGAGACTGAGAAGAAGTTTTCGCTCTGGCCGGTCGACCGGCGTGGTCGCTGCGGTCGACCGATATCGTGCACAAGACCCTGTAGGATTTCGTCGTTCTGACCGGTCGACCGACCTTGGCAAAGCGGTCGACCGCGACGCAGATTCGCTGTTTCCTATTTTATCTAGGAATCCTGTTCTGCTGGGGTTTGTTATAAATACCCAAACGTTTTTAGGGTTTGTAAGACATCAAAAAGAGAGCTTTTTGGCTGCAAAGAGAGAGAGAATCTCAGAGAGATTTACCCCTTGTTTGAGAGCTTGTATTTTCTTCTTCAATTAATAGAAAGATTGTGTGGTGTGGCTCCCGAGGACGTAGGCACGTTGCCGAACCTCGTTAAATCTGTGTGTTCATCTCCCTTACTAGTTTTTACAAGGTTAGATCTTTATTTGTGGTTTATTCCTACTTTCCTACTTTCAACACAAGGTCCGGAAGGGCAAGGGTTCGATTGATTATTTCGAATCCCCAACAACTGGTATCAGAGCTTCGTTCAGCAATTTGTGTGAAAGCCATGGCAGAGGAAAGCAAATCAAAGATTGAGAAGTTCGATGGATCGGATTTCGCCTACTGGAAGTCGCAGATGGAGGACTATCTATACCAGAAGGACTTGTATTGCCCACTTCTGGGCAAGGAAAAGGGAAAGAAGACGACGGAGTCAGATGGTGATTGGGAGGTACTGGATAGGAAGGCTCTAGGGCAAATCCGGTTGTCGCTCGCCAAATCAGTAGCCCACAATATTCTGAAGGAGAAGACGACGGTGGGGCTTATGGAAGCGCTCGCGAAGATGTACGAGCAACCGTCGGCAGCAAACAAGGTGCATCTAGTCAAAACTCTTTTGTGATCAGCTTATCTCCGTGGACATCACTTTTGATGACGAAGTGCAAGCCCTATTACTACTGTCGCAGTTGCCGGATAGTTGGGCAGGTTGTGTGACGGCAATCAGCAATTCGGCGGGGAAAGAGAAGTTGAAGCTGAATGAGGTTGTTAGCATGATTCTATCCGAGGAGGTTAGAAGGAAATCGTCCGAATCAGAAGGTTCAGGTTCAGCCCTAAGTTTTGAGCAGAGAGGCAGAAGCCAGAAGAAAGGGAACCAGAACAGGAATCGGTCGAAATCAGTGAAGAAGAGGCCGAACTCGAAGGTTAGGTCTATCAAAGGAAAGTGTTGGAACTGCGGCCAGGAGGGCCATATGTCTTCAGTCTGTAAAGCACCAAAGAAGGATGCGGGTGAGCAGGAGGCTCATATCGTGCAGGATGCCTTGATCCTTGCTATGGATAGCGATTCTGATTCCTGGGTCATCGACTCAGGAGCTTCTTTCCACGCCACTGCTAATAGGAAACTACTTCAGAACTATGTAGCAGGGGACTTTGGTAAAGTATACTTGGGGGATAATGAACCTTGCAATATTGTTGGAAAGGGCGACGTTCAGATACAGATAAAGGGCTCTAAGTGGAACTTGAAGAACGTGAGACACGTGCCGAAGCTGAAGAGGAATCTTGTTTCGGTGGGACAGCTTGGAGCAGAAGGCTACGTTTCGACATTCAAATACTACAAAATAGAGAAGAGAGATTTTTGAGGGGTTTTTACATTTAATAATATTTATTTATATTTTCATTCAATTATGTGCAAACTAATCTAACAATAATTATTAATGGTATATTTATTCATGTAAAATAGATAATGAGGGTATAAAATTGTAATAAAATATGATTATCAGTCTTCTTTTGGCGGTTCGAGATACTACGTCACCTTTATCGACGATCACTCGAGGAAGGTGTGGGTTTACTTCATGAAGCACAAGTCAGAGGTGTTCGAGATCTTCAAGAAGTGGAAGGCCATGGTCGAGAACGAGACAGATCTGAAGGTGAAGTGCTTGAGATCAGATAATGGTGGAGAATACGAGCTGGAGGAGTTCAAGAGGTTCTGTGCTACGAATGGGATTCGCTTAGAGAGGACTACTCCAGGGACGCCGCAGCAGAACGGCATTGCAGAGAGGATGAACAGGACCTTGACAGAGCGTGCGCGGAGCATGCGATTACATGCAGGTCTGCCTAAGACATTTTGGGCGGATGCGGTGCATACGGCAGCATACCTTATTAATCACGGGCCATCAGTTCCATTAGATTTTGGGATTCCAGAGGAGGTTTGGAGTGGAAAGAAGATAAATCTCTCACACTTGCGGGTATTTGGTTGCGTGGCTTATGTTCATATCAGTGACCATGTCAGGGACAAGCTAGAAGCTAAGTCACAGAAGTGCACATTCATTGGATACGGCATTGATGAGTTCGGGTATCGCCTTTGGGATGAGAAGAACAGGAAGATCATCAGGAGCCGGGATGTGATATTCAATGAGGAGGTGATGTACAAGGACAGGGACAATGCCAAGGATAGCCAAAGCAGTGGGAGCAGCACTACGGATACAGGTGGATCCGAGTACATGGATTTGGAGGAACTTCCAGATGGGGGCGACGATGTCAGTTCTGACCGTAGAACGGAGGAGACTACAGGTGCAGAAGCTACTACCCAGGGCGTGGAGCCTAGGAGGTCATCTAGGGTACCCAAACCAAATCCCAAATACCTCTCGTCACTTGATTATCTACTCTTAACAGATAGCGGAGAGCCGGAGTGTTATGAAGAGGCAGTGCAAGTGAGTGAATCTCAGCAGTGGGAGCATGCGATGCAGGAGGAGATGGATTCTCTACTCACTAATGAGACATGGGAGTTAGCCCAGCTACCTGCACAGAAGAAAGCCTTGCACAATAAATGGGTCTACCGGGTCAAGCAGGAGAGTGATGGAAGCAAGAGATTCAAGGCCAGATTAGTAGTGAAAGGGTTTCAACAGCGGGAAGGAGTGGACTACACGGAGATATTTTCCCCTGTTGTGAAACTCACAACCATCAGAGTGGTGTTGAGTTTGGTAGCTGCAGAAGACCTCTTCCTTGAGCAGTTAGATGTGAAGACTGCCTTTCTTCATGGTGACTTGGATGAAGAAATCTACATGAAGCAGCCTGTTGGCTTCATTGAAGAAGGAAAGGAAGAGATGGTGTGCAAGCTCAAGAAGAGCTTATATGGTTTGAAACAGGCTCCGAGACAGTGGTATAAGAAGTTTGATAACTTCATGCAGAACAATGGCTACAGAAGATGCAATTCGGATCATTGCTGTTATTTCAAAAGGTTCGAGTCCAGCTTCATTATTTTGTTATTATATGTTGATGACATGTTGGTAGCAGGACCGTGTTTAGAAGAGATAAACAGTTTGAAGAGGCAGCTAGCAAAGGAATTTGCAATGAAGGATCTGGGTGCAGCGAAGCAGATTCTAGGGATGCGAATCAGTAGGGATGAAGCTGAAGGGACATTGAGTTTGAGCCAAGCTGAATACATTGAGAAGGTACTTCAGAGGTTCAACATGCAGAATGCTAAAGTTGTTAGCACACCCCTTGGAAGTCAGTTCAAGTTATCTGAGGAGCAATCGCCTAAGACAGATGCAGATAGAGAGCATATGAGCAGGGTGCCATATTCTTCGGCCATTGGGAGTCTCATGTACGCGATGGTTTGCACGAGGCCGGACATCGCCCATGCAGTGGGAGTTGTGAGCAGATTTGCAAGCAATCCAGGAAAGCAGCATTGGGAGGCCGTAAAGTGGATAATGCGGTACTTGAGGGGAACAACGAACAAGCCACTATGTTTCAGGAGGAAGGAGTTGGTGCTGCAGGGATACGTGGATGCGGACTTCGCCGGTGATCATGATACGAGGCGAAGCACCACGGGGTATGTTTATACCTTAGCGTCGACAGCAGTGAGCTGGGTCTCACGTCTGCAGAAGATTGTGACTTTGTCTACAACCGAGGCTGAGTATGTCGCGGTGACTGAAGCAAGCAAGGAGATGATCTGGTTGAACGGGTGCTTGGAAGAGTTGGATCTGAAGCAAGGGAGAGGAGTTCTTTATTGTGATAGCCAGAGCGCTATACATCTTGCCAAGAATCCAGTATATCATGCCAGAACGAAGCACATCGACGTTAAATACCATTTTATACGCTCGCTGATCGAGGACGGAAAGTTGCACTTAATGAAGATTTTGGGGAGTCAAAATCCGGCGGACATGTTGACGAAGGCAGTCACCATTGAGAAACTGGAGTTGTGCGCAACTTCAGTTGGCCTTCACGAGTAGAAGACGAAGGCGGAGCCACACTACGAGGATCGGCGCGATCGTCGGGATGTTGATTGAAGAAAGAGTTTTTCAGGGGAAAAGATACATGCGAAGAAGGGGAGAGTTCGGGTGAGCTCATTGATGGCGCTTTGGTCTCCAAGTGGGAGATTGTTAGTCTAAGTGTGTAGACCCAAAGCTGCAATCGAAAAGACGAAGAAAACAGTCAGAAGACTGTGCGGTCGACCGCAGTGGCAGAGCCGGTCGACCGCGTGCACTGCAGGAGACTGAGAAGAAGTTTTCGCTCTGGCCGGTCGACCGGCGTGGTCGCTGCGGTCGACCGATATCGTGCACAAGACCCTGTAGGATTTCGTCGTTCTGACCGGTCGACCGACCTTGGCAAAGCGGTCGACCGCGACGCAGATTCGCTGTTTCCTATTTTATCTAGGAATCCTGTTCTGCTGGGGTTTGTTATAAATACCCAAACGTTTCTAGGGTTTGTAGGACATCAAAAAGAGAGTTTTTTGGCTGCTAAGAGAGAGAGAATCTCAGAGAGATTTACCCCTTGTTTGAGAGCTTGTATTTCCTTCTTCAATTAATAGAAAGATTGTGTGGTGTGGCTCCCGAGGACGTAGGCACGTTGCCGAACCTCGTTAAATCTGTGTGTTCGTCTCTTTTACTGTTTTTACAAGGTTAGATCTTTATTTGTGGTTTATTCCTACTTTCCTACTTTCAACACAAGGTCCGGAAGGGCAAGGGTTCGATTGATTGTTTCGAATCCCCAACAGTTCTTTTAGACTTTGCCTGCTCGAGCTCACCTGCGTGTCCACGACCTCACCTGAAGCCACCTGACAGGTTTGGTCGACACCCCTAATTCCAACAATCTCCCACTTGGAGACCAAACCATCGTCAGCAGGCTATCTCAACAAGCACATTCTCCTGTGTAGCTCCACCCTCATCACCTATGCATGAAGGACAACTGAAATTGTGCACAACTCTAGTTTCTGAATGGCCACTGTCTTTGTTAACATATATGTTGGATTCTTACTTCCTGGAATCTTCTCCAGTTTCAACACGTCATCTTCCAACAATTTCAAATATCACATCCAACAAGTTCACAACACAATCCACTAATTAATAATAATTTAAATAACTATCTCACATTGTTTCATCATTTAAACAATTATGTGACATATAATTTTACAATCCAATAAATCCATCATACACATATAGATAATAAGTCATAACATGAGAAATCCATCGTTGTCACAAACATGATACAAGCAAAATTTTAAGGCTCCTACAGATATGTAAAATGTCTCACATAAATGATAGATAAGATAGAAAATAAATAGTCATGTACCGAGCTCAACCACCTCTTTCAAATCATCTTCGGTGTTTGCACATGTCTCTCATTCATGCCACTGTTGCTCCTCACAACATCCGCAGCCTTAGCATAAAACAATTATGTATTAGAATCACAAAAACTTTAGCAATATATTATAATGCATATATCTATACTATTATTTAAGAAAATCCTTTTTTTGGTGCTTTGCCTGTGTTATTCATGCTTTAAAAAATCCCAAACATGTCCTATTAAACAATCTCACAACTTATAACTTATTATTACTTAAAACTTATTATTACTTAAGTTGTATGACATGTATATAAGAGGGTAAAATTGGTAAATCTAAAAAAAACTGAGAACTAAAAATCAATTTACATAACTCTAGAAAAATAAAAAACTGAATATCAGTTTCGGAGAGAAGATGAATCTAAGGTGGATTTCATTTTCGTCAAAATCATCAAGTGATCCACTCTTGGATCAAGAATATAAAGCTTTGTTCAATCATATGCATATTTATTGTATACATTGTGCTTTAATTTATGTCTCCACTGTTTGAATGCCATTAGAACTTTTCCACTGGGTCCAAAAATATAGTTCCGTCCATTGTGATTGTCCTCAAGGCCATATCATTTCTATAAATTTGTATGCATGTAACTAGAATACACAATAGAAATACAAATGAAAGAGTAAATTAATAAAAGATACACCAATGAGCTTCTCCCATATTTCAGTGATGGTTGACCATGGAAGCTTGGGATAGTTAAAGAATGTGATACAAATATTTGCTCTTTGTATTAAAACTCCAAAATAATTATTGATTTTAGTAGTCCAAGTTCCGTTTGGCACCCCTGCTTTATTTCATTCAACATTAACTCTTTGACCTTTTGGTGTTTCCTTTGTTATAGACTTCTTAGTATTGCATCTGCTCTTCATGGATGGAAGCTCACTACCTGCTAAGATAATGAGAAAAAAATATTAAGGACTTTAAAATTCAAATTATAAAATATAGAATTATTAACCTTTCTCAATCTCTCTATACTTTGTTTCAATTGCATTATCTTTTCTAGAGTTTATCAAAACACCCCACTCCAATAATTTTCTTGCTATAGGTGGATTGAGCTTGTCAGATCTAGTCTTTAAAATTCATCAAATGCTTCTGGCTGTAATGGGAGACATCGAATATTGGGTGTAAGTGGCTGGAAAATGATCGACGGCTCATCACAATAGAAAGATGGTGTCCAGGAACCACCTGCAAAATTAAAGATAATAATCAACACAAAACATTATTAAAAACTATTAAGTACTAATGTAAGGATATGGTGTTGATGGTTCTTTAAAGGATCCAGGTATAGAATGACTCGAGCCTTGAGTAACCGAATGTGATTGATCACCTAAAAAATTGAAGATTTTAAAGTAAACAAATATCATGAATAATAAAACATAAAAATTAATAAAATAAATTACCTATATGAGGAGACGGTGGTGGCAATGTCTCTACAAATCTGTCGCATGGGGTCGTGAGTTGTGATCGATCACGCCCCTTCCAAAGAAGTCTCTTACCTCATTTGTAATTTTAATTAAGTTGTTAAAATGCATAAGAAGAATTCTTCAAATGCTTATAACAAATATTTTTTACCAAGTTAATTTCACTTCTCATTTTCTAACTTTAAAAAGTTTAAAATTTTATATCTTCTACATCTTGCTCTTTATGTCTTGTATGAGATTATGTCTATATGAGTTTAGCTAAATTTGATATGTGTTTTTATTTTTTCTTTTGCTCCTAGACTTTGAGCTAGAATTATTGCCTTCACTTAAAATTGGAACATTAGTCCAAGTCCCATAATCAAACATTTCAGCATGACATTCTGTGGATAGGAGTAGTTTTGTCAAACATCATGAAATGAATAAATATGTTCATTGTTATTGTCTTCTTCAGCCTCATCATCATCTTTATCATTAGGAAGAACAATCAGACCTTGACCCTTTGTACAAATCAACACAATCAGTTGTGGTCTTAGGATCTTTCATAGAGGAACACTGATCTTCCTGTTCTATAAAGATGAATTTCTCATATATAAACTTCTTTATCAAGATTGACAAGTGTAAACTTATAATGATCTAGAAGCGATTTTGCAAGAAACCACCAAAACTTAAACAACATGTAACTACATTGGCTTTTTTTACTATATCTATAAAATATCTCCACAATATCTTCTAATTACGCATTATATAGTATGTCAGCTTCAATTGAATTTTGATCTTTTGTCACTACCACATAATTGACCTATTGCAGCGGTTAAGTTGCAACGGTTTTAACTGTTGCGTTAGATATCTATCGTAACAGTTTGCAATGCCTAATACAACAATTTATAAAAAAACGTTGCCATAGGTCTAATAATTATTCCTGAGCTTAATAATTGTTCCTGGGCTTAATAAATGTTTTTAAAGCCCATGTCCCTAACCGTTTAAACAAAATCTCTCTCTCTCCCTCTCAAATCCTCACGGAAATCCCTAAGCCAAAAATTTCCGCTCCCTACAATCGCCGTGGCGTCGTCGACCCTAAGCCAAAAATTTCCGCTCCCTACAATCGCCGTGGCGTCGTCGATCTCATCACTGAACTCGTCGCCGTTTCATCTTGGATCTCATCTCCAATCACTCGTCGCCGTTTCATCTTGGATCTCATCTCCAATCTCCTCTCCGATATTATCTTCAAGGTCGAGCTACCCTCGTTGGTTCGATCTTTCGTACTGGAGATCGAAAGACCCCTCGATTTCAGGTTTTTTTTCTTTTGATGCCTTCGTTTTCTCTAATTGCAGTTGTTTTAGCACGGAATTGTTCGATTCCTCTCTTGATTTAGGTCTTATGCGGGGACTGGAAACCCTAGCAGTCGTTTTGTTTTTGGGCCGAGAAGTCTGCAAAACCCTATCTCAGTTCAACTGGTTGCTTAGAGATTATCTAAAGGCTCAATGCTGAGGTTTTGTAGCTCTTCTTCTGAAGTTTAATTACCTCGCAAATTTCCCATTCTCTCTTCGCCCCTAAATATTCATTTTGTGATTTTGAGCCCCAAAGCTCTTTCAGTTGATGTTTTAAACAAGATATTCACAATGCTTGTGTTTGTCTAATTCAGGTGTTGCTTTAGTTATGAAAATTTTAGCTTTGTACCTTAATTGGCATGTTATAGCTTTTATATCGATCTGATGACTGATTTAATGTTGATGTTATACGCCATAGCAGCAGCACAATTATAGCTTCTTCACGTTTGATATTTTCAACTTTACACATAAGTCTCTCTATTCATTCCATAACTTACCTATTTGATGTATTCCACCGCCTCAAACAAGTCTCTGGTTTTCGTTACTGCTATTATCTATTGTTAGGTTAGCGGTTTATTTATTTATTTAATACTTACGTGCATTTAATATTATTTGGATGTCCAAAGGAAAATATAGCTCGATAAATGTAGCATCTCTCTATTAGGTCCTATCAGAATAAATCAATCCTTCATTTATATTCTAAATACTAGATTATTAGTGTTTATTTAATAGAGGTATTACATTCTCACCCCCTTAAATAAATTTTGACCTCAAAATTTACATACCTTGCACTTCAAACAGATGGGGATATCTTTCTTTCATTTCCTCTTCACGTTCCCAAGTCGCTTCTTCATGAGAATGGTGCTCCCAAAAAACCTTTACTAGGGAGACAACCTTGAAATGTAGTATCTTTTCCTTTCGATCCAAAATTTGAACTAGTTCAATATATGTCAGATCTTCCCCAAATTCAAGTGGTTCATATTATAGGATATGTGATGGAAATGAGAGACAATATGTGTATTATGTAGTGCAAGGTTACAGCAAGAGTATTGTGTTTTAAAAAAATCAGATTCAGATCATTCTATACTATATGTTAAGGAAAGCCTCATTCTTGGTCTTTGTGAGCCACATTTTTAGAATTTCATAAATGCCTTCACACTTGAAAATTTGAACTGCAGATGATCTTACACTTGAATAAATCAGCTAAAATGTCCTCAACTTGCAAAATCAAAGGTAGCGATCTCTCATTTGAAACAAATCGTAGAAATGCCCTAAGACTTAAACAATTATAAAGAACTCAACAAAAATGCTTTAAAACCATCTATTTTCTTGACAATTCAACTACAACAATTCTCCAAGTTTGGCGTCATCCACGCATCACGTGTACCGGAGTACTAGTCCTTAAATCAAAAGCAGGGAATGAAGTATCAACTTTGACAGCTCAGAGGTACAAATTGCAACCTAAGTACTTTTATTCTAATTTATACCTAAGTAATTAGGCACATTGCCTAAACAATCTAGTATAATTAGGCAGATCTAATACTTGATTAAATTCCTAATACTGCGTGTATCATCTTTTATTTCTTAGGTCAAATTTTACAGTCAGGAATGAATACAGAGGTCCTCATTTTTCATGATGGCTTATGATGATGCTGAGGTCAATTAAGTAACCTGCCCTGCTTTAAGGCCATCTGCAACCCCTGACGATGCTATCTTTAGCTTGTGGGACAAAAATGGGGTTATTTTTCTCACTTCCTTCTCATTTTTAAATCACTGAAGTTAATTGGATACAGCTTCATGATATATGTTTACATCTTACAATTTTTTACTGCTGTTTCCTGTTCCGCGCGCACCTATGTTGCTGTAAAAGACACATTAATCTTACAAAAGAAATCAAATTCCAATTTGACTGTTATATGTTGTTTTAAGCATATATGCAACTGTGAAGAGTAAGAATTATGGCATTCTTAGTGACTGAACTCTTGAGTTTCCGAGATTTTTGGTAACTGGCCTTTGGATTGCTTTCTCTAGTTCAGGCTTGAGTCAAAAGTGGACTCACTGATTCTGAAGTTAAATGTGAGTTTCTCAGTTAACTTTTTATTTACTTTTTGAATACGTAGTCTCCTATTATCCACCTTTAGCTGAGTTTATCATATTCAAGGCTTTGGGCTTTCAGCTCATGATCATCGATCTCCACAAAGTATAGCCCCTGACCATATAAAAGCATGGGCATGCCTATTTTTAAATCAACACCATCATCAGCTTTAACTTTGTGTTGTGTGTTGATGCAAGGAATCAATGCCCATCCACTCCCAGGATGTCATTTTTCGGCCATAATGCGTCGAAAGCTCATCTAAACCATTATTTTCTTTTGAATATGCTTAACCATGGGTAAAATATGCAGGAACATAGGGAAAAAGAATTTAGGAAACAAGCTGGTATGAGCTGGTGTTATAAGAGAAGGAAGATAACAACGTAAGAAGACAATATTTCTTTGAAAAAAATAGTCCTACCGAAAAGAGACAGGTGCATAAATATTGAATTTCAATAGAGAACTTTAACTAAGGAATTTCCTAACCATGGTCTTTAGGATGCTGAAAAAGCTCAAGCTTGATAGAATGAGTGTCCACATATATAACAGAGACATCCAGTAGCTGATCTCGAATCTGCCCAAGTCTTCCCTTCAATAAATTGTTGTAGTAGACAACTGCATCATTATATGAAATCATGCATCCGTATATATCCAAGTCTGATGCATCGTGAGGGAGTTCTGTCAGAAATGCTGGGAAGCAACCGATGGGTGCAAGGTTCGCCACCAAGAATGTCCGTCCACCAAGTTTTCCCTCAGCTATGTATCACAGGCGCACTCTATCTGGCAATTGAACTTATATAAATGATGCTGAAACAATTTTTCATTCCTATTAAATATATTGTTGCATTGTAATCTTCATATGTATATCTTTAGGCGAGAAGCATAGATGGATATGCAATCCATGACATCTATTTCCTCAGCTATTTATTTTAACCAGGAATTGACACTGTGACACAATTGCGAATAACTCTGTGCGCTAGTACTTTTTTCATACTGTGATGCATTTTACTTGGATCTTACATGAATCGTTATTGTCCTTTACCGTGCATGCACCCTTGTATTCATACTGTGACACAATCGTTATTGTCTTTTGAACATACTATCCCTGTAGGTTCATATTAGTAATTTTAGTTATCATCATCAAGACCTATATTTAAATTATAAGGCTAAATACTTAGTATTCTTTCTTTCTTTTTACACAAGGACAGGGGAATGACATGCTGCATCTCAATTATTAGCTGCTAATCTTTATTATAATTCCATTGCAATTATACTAATGAGTTTACTGGTAAAGTTAATTAAGTACAGTACTGTTGGTTTGGCAAATGTGCTCGAGCCTCTAAATTTAGAAATTAATCCAGATCATCGTTGCCCTGATGCATTTAACTAGGACAAGTTTAGCATCAGTAAAAGAATTCTCTAATCTAGCTATAATACTGTTAGTTGCAATGTGCACTGTTAATGGACGATTGTGAAGCTAGTGAGCTTGCACGTGCGTGTATTTGTTTTACATGCTAATATTTCCAAAGTTCAGACACTGGGTGGACTGGTTATGATGTACATAAAAGTGATCTGGCGTTTATATTGGGGTGTTATTAATACTTGTTGAGTTTTTTGTTTGAGAGGTGTTATTAATACTTGTTGAATTTACTTATTAGAAGTTCTATGATTATGTAGAAAGCAAGTGAAAAGAATAGGGAAATTCGAAACAGTCAAACGCTCTTGCACACAGCAGGTTCAAAAAGTTTCGCAAGAATTCGCAGAGATATGGTAATCATGATGTTTATCTATGATTTACAATATCTTTTTTCCCCAATTTTAATATTTTAAGCTGTACATGTTATCAAATAAAAATGGCAGATGGCCATCAGGCCATCACCAATTGACCATGCTATTAATCACTATTTCATTTTCTCCTTTTAACTCATTTATGCTTCTAGCTAGTAGAAGCTAAGTTTCATATTTTTTTTATCTGCTTACTCTTTTTCCCCTGTTCATCTGATGTTGTACTTTCCTTTTCTTTTGTTTCTTTCTTTTTCTCATGACTCGGACGTTTTATTTTGATTTTCAATTGGTGAGCCTCCTTTCTGGAACCAACACATTCTGACGCTCTGAAGACTCATCAACTTAAGAACTTCCTAGTATAAATTGCTGCTAAGATAACTTCTTTTGTATCTATGCGACTTTATTATATTTCTCAGATTTCAGTACTCTTGCAGGAGGAATCGGTATGCTTTATGTCTTATGCGACTTTATTATATTTCTCAGATTTCAGTACTCTTGCAGGAGGAATCGGTATGCTTTATGTCTTGAGGCAACTTTATGAGTGCAATATCTATTGAAATCTGAGCTCAAGGTGAACAAATATTCTTCCTCTAGTAGAACTGCTAGATCCTTTTCCTCTAAATTTCTAAAAGGCTAACAGACCAGTTTTGAATATTACTCCAGTTTATGCATATCCTCCGTAGAAAAAGTAGTGCAACTTAAAAGGTAATCGCGCTGCATGGAAATTAGTAACAACTTCAGGGAATAGAGTTCCTGCTAGTATATCATATAAGATAGAAGCAGTCTTGACTGAGAGCTACTACTTGCCCTGCTTACTTTGCTATGTAGATCGCTTTCAGGAACCTGTATTGTCTAGCAAGTTGAACTAGATTCTCTTTTAGCTGCAGATAACATTCAGCTTCTCCATGGTTACACTAGCACTCATGAACCACGATGTGTTTGCTTGCCTTCATTGTCATAGAAACGAAATTTCATTTATCTGTTTATTTTGTGATTAAGAACTAGTATTAGTATTTGTTTGACCGATGTAATCATTTAGCGATGGCAGATCCTGAAGAACATACTATGACAAATAAGAAAATAGCAAAGGAGTAGTAAGAAACTCGAATTTGTTAGTTCAGTTGAGCTAATTATCCCAGGTACGAGGAAAGTATTTCTTCGATTGAAACAATCGGAACGAAATCATGTTTAAGTGACTTAAAAAAGACCCCCTTCGCTCATTCCCTGTTGGGATTATGGATAAGGGTGACGAATATGGCTGTGATTAGATGCTCTTGATAACTTTAGCCTTTTTTGTTAAAATGGTTGGATTTGGTTGTGGCAACAAACAAGCATGATGTACATTGTTCTCTTAACTTCCTTTTCAAACATCTTTTTTCCCCAATTTTATTATCATCATTGCAAAAATTATGCTGATTCATGGAAATTTACACAGGTACAGAAATGATGAAAGCCAAGATTGAGATTGATACTGACAGGTTCCTAGTGAGTATTTGACATTGAGGAACAAGTTTTTGGAAACAAATAGAGAATATAGTCTTTGACCGAGAAGTTTCATGTTTTGTAATCAAATGTTGATGTACATTGTTTGAATGTTAGTTCGGTACGATATTTTCTGAGTTGAAATGTTGGTAGTGTGGATTTAATACTTTGTAGTTTTTATACTATACTGATGTATGTTGGCACTTATCATTATGGTTGATTATGCTCAACATAATCACTTTTATATTGTGTATTAAAATTTGACTTGGCCATGTTCTTAAAAAGATTGTCCAGGTAATTGAATACTATAATTATTTTGACGTAGGAAACCAAGAACAGCTTCGATTGAGCAGTTGCAATAGCTCGATTAAAACCGTTGCGATAGCTCGATCAAAACCGCTGCGATAGCTCGATCCAAACTGTTGCGATAGCTCAATCCAAACTGTTGCGTTAGGTCTTTTAAAACTGTTGCAATAGCTCCAACTGTCGTCATAGCTCCAACTGTCGTCGTAGCTTTATCAAAACCATACTTATAGCCTACTAAAACCGTTACGTTAGGTCTTTTAAAACTGTTACAATAGCTCCAACTGTCGCCGTAGCTCTATTAAAACAATAGCTTTAGCCTACTAAAACCGTTGCGTTAGGTCTTTTAAAACTGTTGTAATAGCTAAAAACCGCTTGAAAACCGTCGCAATAGCTCAATCAAAACCGCTGCAATAACTTAAAAACCGTCGCAATAGCTCAATCAAAACCGTTGCAATGGCTTAAAAACCGCTTGTCTTTTAAAACCGTTGCGTTAGATGCGGGGGCAACGGTTCAAAAAACCGTCGCAATAGAGTTCAAAACCGTTACGGTAGAGGTAGGGCAACGGCAGCATATGAGGCGGTTTGAGAACCGTCGCACTTGCTCAAGGGCGACGGTTCCATGGCTAGCGCAACGGTTTTGAACCGTTGCGTTAGAGCAAATATGTGGTAGTGTGTGTTTGAAAAACAATCTTGAGCGAAGCATCCCACGACACCACAATTATGGCTTACCCTATTCTTGTCATTTTCTAACATTCTAGATTTATATCCATTAACAAGGTGTTCTCTATATTGTCTTACTTCGTAGTAAGTACATTATATATGAATCTGAATTTCTTCTAATACTAAGGTACCATCGAGAAGCACTGTTTCAATCTAAACTAAGCATGCCTCAACCACATTTAACAATTTAACTTAAACTATAAAATGCTTTGTCCGTTAAAATTTAAAAACACTTACTTCATTTCTGACCAAATCCAAAAAAATCATTCCTATGCTTTGTTTAATATCATATGTGCTACTTTTCTAATAGTGATTTCATTCTTAAGTTTCTATAGACACCATCTAATATTAATAGAAATAGAGATTAGATTGGCAAATTAATATAAATGATTTAAAATTTCTTATATTATAAATTTTATGTTACCCTCGATAGATAACGAACATTTTAAGATTTTCTAGTATAAATGCATGAGCCTAATCCAACTCAGATGTGAGATAAATAACAATTTTATTCTCCTTTGCCAGACCTTTACATGTTGTTTTCTCACTGCGCACGTAACGAGATACAAATTGAAAGCATTTTTGGCTTTATGACATTCAACAATCAAACCATTTGGACGAGGTCAGTTATGCATCAGGCCTTTCATGAAACCTAAATATCCACAAAATGAAAAGGATACTATCAATAATATTGTTCAGATTAAAGATCACACACACACACACATATATTTAATGATGGTGATGAAATGTCTGACCTCTCTAACAAATACATCCAATGGTACATTACCAGTTCTACAATTATAGCCTCACTTGCTAGATGATGTGTAAGATGGACCTTGACCATAAAAATAAAGGAGGAAATATCTCTTCTATATTGCACATAGCTTTAGCCACTTCTACTTTAAGATTTTTAAATTGAGCCACATCTATAAATTTTAAGCATCATTTTCTGAAGAATCCACAATGATCAATTATAATTTTGGAGTCTTTTTTCTCCATAATGTTATGAAGTACAACCGAAAGCAACTGATTAAGAAAGATGTGATAATCATGCATTTTCAGACATAAGAGTTTCCTCTCTTACACCCAGACGTTATTTGATAAATTAGTAGAATATCCATAAGGTGACTTCATTGATTTAAGGACATCACAAAATCTCTGCATCTGCTCTTTTAACATCATAATATGATAAGAAGGCAATACATATTTGTTAGGTCCAACTCCAAGTGGTTGCAAATCATCCCGGATATTCAATTCAACAAGGTCTTGATGAGCCTATAATTCATGCTTTGATTTGTAGGTATCTTGTAAGAGGGTTGACACTAGATTGTCATAAATATTATTTTCGATACGCATGACATCCAAGTTGTGTCAAATTTTTAGCTTTTGCCAACAAGGTAGATGAAAGAAGATACTAAATTTTGTGTAGCCTATGGGTAATTTTTTAGTTTCGTCTTCCATCCTTTGAACTGATCTCTTACGCTTCAAATTCTTTCTATTCTTTACTCCTAGTAGATTGGTTTTTGAATACCAATTCTTTTTGAAAACCTGATTTTTGGAAACTTCTCAAGCAACTTCATAATATCATTTCCTTTCAATATATGTGGCGCCTTCCTCTTCTCCACCATGCCATCGGACTTATTAGGAAATTTTCTATATCTGTGTCCTAAGCACAACCATCATCAATTAAACCAATAGCAAAACTTTTGGCTATGCAGTAACTGAATTGCTTCAAATTCGGGACCACACACTGGACAAACATATGTGCTATTTATTAACCACACAGACAAATTAGTATAAGCTAAAAAATTATTAATTGTCCACATGAGAATAGCACGTAGTCTAAACGATTTCTTAGAATATGTATTAGAGGTCAATACACCCTTTGGCAACAATTATTTTAGCTCATTAATAACATGCTCGAAGTAAATATCAATGTCATTTCCTGGTGCATGCTTGCTTGATATCAATAATGATAGTATCATATACGTTTGTTTCGTGGAGAGCAATAGAGGTAAATTGTAAGGCATTAATATAATTGGCCATGTAGACCAACCCGAACTCATAAGCCCAAATGGATTAAAACTGTCACTAGATGGACTCAATCTAACATTTTTACATTCAGGTGAAAATAGGAAAACTTTTTATCAACATGCTTCTAAAGCCTTTGCATCAGTGAGATGTCCTAGTTTATCATCATCAATGCAACCTTCTTTGTGCCACCTAATGTCCTTAGCCGTGTCTTTGTTCTCTTTGTTCATATAAAGTCACTGCAATCTAGGGACTAAGAGAAAATGATGAAGCATCTTTGCTACAATCTTACTCTTCATGCCCTCGCTTTATATTTCCTTTAGTGATGGAGTGTGTGTACGCTGTCTCCACCGAGAAATTCCACATGTTGGATATTTTGGAAGGTCTTTCTTATCCTTATAACAGAGGATACAATCATTGAGACACGTATCAATCATATTGTAATAAAAAACCTCAAGTGGAAACAATCTTCTTAGCCGCACGAGTTATTTCAGGTATGCTATCCTTTCCTCATAAAATTACCATCCGCAAAAAATCAAGAAGCATTTCAAAATATTCATTAGCCATTTTGCTAAGTGTTTTCATATGCAAGAGTCACAATAAATGGGAACTTAAAGAACTCATGACCATCAGACAAGTCTTTTTAATAGCTTCATTATTTGACTCAAATCCTTAGAAGTGCGCACATTTTCAAAATATTCAGCACCTTCTAGATCTTCAACCTCTTCAACATCTTCAATTTCAACTTCAATGTCATCTTTGATATCATCTAGGTATCAAATTTGGTAGGAATAGCTAAGATACCATTGGACATTATTTCTATATCATCTATCCTACCGTGATCTAATGTACCTATATGTACATCTAGTTCTTCTTCAATATAGTCTTCCCCTTGAAATGACCAGTATTTATAACTCTCATAAAATCCTAAATTTGTTATGTGCTTTGGTATATCACTACTATGCATCAACGTCAAATTTCTACGTGTACAACAAGGGAAACACATCACATCATTACTTAAATTCTTTGGATTCATCACGAAAAACTACATGAAGGCCTCACATCCATCCTTATATCGACTGATATGAAATCTTTGAATAGGAGGAGTAATTGTCCATGTCTTATCTAGAATTATCTTCATCTGTATGCTATGTCAAATTATTAGCTTCTCATTATAATATATACATGCATCTGTTAGATGCATTGATAATTTATCAAGCCAAATAAAATTCTAAATTTAAAAAACTTAGGTTGATCTAAACACTATAGTGGTTGTCATACGAAATGCTTCTATCCCATTAAAAAAATAGTAGCATATATATCTATCTTTTATACTTTGTGCATTTTCATATCTCAAAAAATTTGGCAGCACCTACTTACTGTTCTTTTAGTACACTGTGCAGATGTTATTATGCTTAACAACATTGGACCGAAACAAAGAACAACATACACTTATTATACATAGAGAACAACAAGTAAGTACTTGTTGGGCGTAAAAATATTGACTTCCCGGCCAGAGGGGTCATTTGTGTTTATAAGAATAGCTTATTACAAACTACAATCAATATTTTACAACAGAGGAGAAGGGAATGATCTTCCTTGTTTAATGTGGGTTCTTTGGTAGCGATAGGATGCCTCCCTTAGTGCTCGCGTTGAGTTTGCTTCCCTTGGATAATTTGATCAAAGTTACGGTTAGAGCTTTAGTGCACAGTAGAGGCTCCGAAGCGATCAGGTTCGACTATACCCGAGCTTGAAAAGTATCAGAGCTGTGAGCTTGGAGAGAGCTATGATGCAAGAGTTTGCAAAGAGCTAATGAGCCTCAAATTTGAGAGTTTAGATTGAGTCTACTTCAACAATCCAAGCAAGGAGCTAGGAATGTTCTACCAAGCAAGTGAGGCAAAACAAATCTCTGATTGAAGAGCCTTGCCAATAGAAATGCCAAGCACAGCCAATCAACCACCAACCCTATGACCAACCTCTCTCCAGCCTATGTTCAGCCTCTTTCATATTGGCTGAAGGAGGCTTTAAATAGGTAAGAGATAGCATGCACCATCCCTTGATTTGTGGGATTTGACCACTAGTGGGTGAGGAGCACCCTGCCCTCCCCTAGTTGTGGGATGTGATCACTATAGGAGTGTTGAGAGCCATGCCTCATCATCACCTAGGATGTGGGAAGAGGGTAGGCCCACTCCCACAAGCAAACAGCCTGCTTGCATTGCTCAGGTAAGGCTGGCAAAGCTACGGGCGAGCTCGAGAGCTGTCTGAATGCTCTGGCGAGCTTGGCAAACAGGCGGTGTGAGCTGGTTTTTGTTGGCAAGCAGAGTTCGTGCGGGTGAACTCCCTACAGGCGTGCTTGGCACGTGCGGACGAGCGAAGCATTCAGGCAAGGTTGAACTCGTGCTGGCGAGCTCAATGTTTTGACGAACTTGATTCATGCGGGTGAGTCAAGCTAACAGGTGATGCTTGAGCTCTACGAGCGAGCTCAATAAACATGTGAGATTGAACTCTACGGGCGAGCTCAATAGTATAAGGAGAGGTTGAATTTTGCGGGTGAACTCAACAATTAGGAGTGGTTGAGCTCTACGAGTGAGCTCAATAAATAGGAGAAATTGAGCTCTGCGGGCGAGCTCGATGAAAAGGTAAGGTTGAGCTCTACAGGCGAGCTCAACAAGGAGGCAAGATTGAGCTCTACGGGCGAGCTCAATAAAGATGTGAGGTTGAACTCTTCGGGCGAGCTCAATAAAGATGCGAGGTTGAGCTCTCGGGAGAGCTCAATAAAGAGGCAGGGTTGAACTCTTCGGGCGAGCTCAACAAGGAAAGACGACCGAACTCTGTGGGCGAGCTCCATAGACAGGCGAGGTTGAGCTCTACGGGTGAGCTCAATAAAGAGGACTAGGTTTAGTAATTTATATTATGATAATTAGCCTAATTGGAATAACTAGGACTAGAGTAATTATTAAGGCTAGGCTTAGCAGGGTAATTAGCATACTAAGGACAATTAGTACTAGGTTTAGTAATTTATATTTACTTTTTTAGTTTAACAAGATAAAGTAATTAGTGTCCCAATAGATAAGGGCTAGGCATATTCCAGTTATTATCCTAATTGGAAAAGATATGTAATTAGTGTTAGACTTACCTAGGGCTTTGGTTAGGTCCATGAATTAATGTTTAAATTTAAAATTAAAAAGATATGTAATTAGTATTTCAATGATTAGGTGTAGGCTTAGGGTAATTAGCCTAAGACTAGCTTAATTATTTATTAGTTTAATTAGGGTTAGGTTTATTAGATTAATTAGGGTTAGTATTTCCATGAATTAATGAAATTAGGAATTTAAAAAATGTTATTAGTGTTTCAATGAATTTTAAAAATGAATTTTAAAAATGAATTAATTAGTCTAATGCAATATTTTTATCTTGCTAGAGCTAAATCACGAATTTCTAACTCCACCATATGTCCTATAGTGCACGCCTTTTTCATCAACTAAAATTGGTAACTATTCTTGGTGGAACATAGCAGATCATCAAAAGTAATATCATGGATGATAATAATCTTAAGAGACTTCGGATTTGGGCACCACAACCTAAAACCCTTAACACTCGATACATAACCTAGGAATATGCACTTCTTCGCTCGCGTCTCAAGTTTCCCTTGACTAACATGTGCATATCCAGGGCAACCAAATATTTTAAGATTAGAATAATTCGTAGGCTTACTGGACTAAACCTCCTTTAGTGTTTTACAGCTAATAGGAGTAGATGACGACTGATTCACTAAGTAACAAGCCTATTCACCGCTTCTACCTAGTATTCCTTGTCTAAACTTCATTGAACAACATACAACGAGCTTTCTCCAAAAGAGTTCTATTCATACATTCTGCCCCTCCATTCTGTTACGGTGTGCGAGGGACTGTACGATGTCTAATGATTCCCTCCTTCTTGTAGAATTCATTAAATTCTACTTCACAAAATTCAAGGATATTATCAGTTTTAAGCCTCTTAATCAGCCTCCCAGTCTGCTTCTCAATCAAAGACTTCCACTGCTTGAAAGTCACAAGCACCTCATATTTATATCTCAAAAAAATAGACCCAAACCATCGTAGAGTAGTCATCAATGAAGGTCAACAAATATCTTCAACTACCACCCTTCGAGGCAACTTGAGAAGGTCCTCAAAGATCTGAATGGATATAATTCAAAGTACCTTTAGTCTGATGCACTATCGTACTGAGCTGACTCTTTTCTGTTTCCCAAAAATACAATGCTTTCAGAATCCTAATTTGTTTGTATTCTGTCCAAATAAAAGATCATTCTTGCTCAATTCGACCAATCCCCACTCACTCATATGAACAAGTCTCGTATGCCATAATCTAGTAGTATCAGCTCCTGATATCATGATGCAACTGTAACTAAATCGGTTATGGTAGAATCCTACAAAACATACAAGCTGCCGATCTTCTTTCCTTTCATAACCATAAGAAGCCTTTTGTAACCCTAAGAACTCCACCTTCACCTGAAAAATTGCACCCGAGACGATCAAAAATGCCTAACGAGATGAGATTCTTCCTTAAATCTGGAACATGCCTAATATTAGTCAAAGTCCTAATGACCCCATCGTGCATCTTAATCCGAATCATGCCTATCCTAACAGTCTTACATGAGGCGTTTTTCCCCATGAGAACAACTCAACCATCAATAGCTACATAAGTGGTGAACCAGTCCCGATTAGGACACATATGACAAGAACAATCCGAATCTAAAATCCAATCATCCATGCTCCTGTTTTTATCATCTGTAACTAACAAAGTCATATCTTTAGCAATACCAACTTCAGTGTCGTCCTCCTTTGATTTTTCTTCATACTCTTCTTGTTTAAACTTATTCTTCAATTTGTAACAATCAGTCTTGATGTGACCTTTCTTCTTGCAATACCAACCTCAGGGTAGTCCTCCTTTCTTCTGATCTTCCTCGAACAAACAAGCCATCAGGTTTATCACCACTTTTCCTTGTGGCTAACTCTTTGTCGATCTTCTCCTTATTCAACATGTTCTCTTTGATATCCTTGATGCTAATGAAATCTCGACTATAAATTATAGTATCCCTGAAGTGCTTGTAGGAAGGAGGAAAAGAACACAATAACTATAGGGCTTGATCTACATCATCGATCATAACATCAATCTTACTCAAATTTGTTATCATAAAAGTAAATTGACCAATATGATATTTGATGGGTGTTCCTTCTGACAACCGAAGTGTGGACAAACGCTGTTTCAAGAGGAGGTGATTAGTGATCGACTTTGTCAAATAAAATTCCTCCAACTTAGACCACAAATCAGCGACTGTCTTCTTTGTTAGAACTTCTTGCAAAACTTTATTTGTAAAACATAACTGGATCATTGTGAGAGTCCTATCATCCAACTTGTTCCAATCTTCCTCCGTCATATTAGCCGGTTTCTTTGACTTCCCGAACAAAGCCTTCTTCAATCCACTCTGTGTCAACACGGTGATCATCCTAACTTGCTAAAGGCTAAAACTGATGTTGTCATTAAATTTCTCGATATCCCACTTCATAGTGGTTGTTATCATCTTCTTGTCCGATCGATAGCTGAGGGCTCTGAAAACTAATTTGTTATGATAAATCCCAAGGATAAACTAATATCAATCACATGAGAGCACAAAAAATATCGAGAACACACAAACAAAAAGATATATGTAGTTCGGCTTGTAGCGGCTACGGGCGAAGTAGGAGAATAGTTTTACTAAATTATGATCAATACAATTAATGTGGAGATCTCTCAATCACTCAATCTTAATTCAGTACTTTCTGACCAATCTGATCAAAATATAAAAAATAAAATCCTCCCATCGCGTTCAGAACACTCCAAAACCTAGGAATCAACTCCTGGATCGTTAAAAACCACCTCCGAATCTTTGATCAAAAGACAAATTAATCTGCACCGTCGAATTTGATTTAATAATTTTTAACAAAACCCTCACCCACCTGAATAGTGTTCCCGTCACTACAGTACCTTCTTTTTCCTTTTCTTTTTCTTCATCTTGATTCTTGTAATGCTGGTGATCTTCACTTTTATACGATGTCTATCTAGCTAACTCGCTCCCGGATTCATCATCATGGAAGATACCACTTTTTAGGGAATTTTAGTCTCCCCGTGTACTACTATCTCCGCAACTTGAAAGCTAACCCAAAATCAATAAGATGGAAGATAATCGCAACCAAGAAGAAGTCAACACCGAGATTTATGTCGTTCGGTCGACCAACTTCGACCTACATCTACTGAGAAACAATACAAGAAATTCATTATGTATCAGGGAGAACTACAAGAGGAACCACTCAACTTCTCTCTAAAACCCACTCCTTATAATCTTTTGAATGGACAAAGACTGCGAAACTCTCTCCCAATGTTGTAATCTTTTGCACAGATAAAGTCCACAAAACACTCGTCTCTTGTACAGTATTCTTAAATCAGGCTACTACTATGCTAACCCTATCTTACAAGCATGTTGGCTCTCTCACTTCTCCTAAGTTTTTCCTCCAACAATAGAATAATATATATAAAGAAACCAACCCTATCTCTAACCTAACTTTCTAACAAGAATAAGATTCAACTCCTAATCATGATGAGACTCAATCTCCTAATTATGATAGATCTCTAACAATATCTAATTTTTATGAAGTTATACAAAGAATTAAAAACACAATCCCAACACAAGCAACATTTTATTGTCTCTTTTAAAGATGCAATTGGCAAATGTAGCTTATTACAAGGATCAACTTGAGGGAGAGATGCTTGTTCTTAATCCCTACAAAATTCAAAAGGAGAATCAAATATATACTGCATGCGTAAGTCTAGGGGGAAACAAAAACCATAGTTGTAACGTCCATATATGATTGGCTATATGCTAAAATTTAAGGGTATTTTTGGTAGTAATTCCGGAATGTCGCGTTCCTATTTGAATGCATATAATATTTGTTAGTCTAAGGTGTAGACCCAAAGTTCGAGATGAAAGCTGGAGTCAAAAGCTCAGAAAAACACGCAGACAGAACGGCGGTCGACCGGGTCGGTTGACCGCAAACGTGCACAGGAGCAAAGGAGGGCCAGGATCAAGTCGCATCTGTTTCAACCAGGATTCTATATATACCCCAAACGATTTTAGGGTTTGAACTACATAAAAAAGAGAGCTTTTTGACTACAAAAAGAGAGAGAATCTTAGAGAGATTAATCCCTTGTTTGAGAGCTTGTATTTTCTTCTTCAATTAATAAAGAGATTGTGTGGTGTGGCTCCCGAGGACGTAGGCATGTTGCCGAACCTCGTTAAATCTGTGTGTTCATCTCCCTTACTGTTTTTTGCAAGTTAGATATTTATTTGTGGTTTTATTCCTACTTTCCTACTTTCAACACAAGGTCCGGAAGGGCAAGGATTCGATTGATTGTTTCGAATCCCCAATAACTGGTATCAGAGCTTCGTTCAGCAATTTGTATGAAAGCCATGGCAGAGGAAAGCAAATCAAAGATTGAGAAGTTTGATGGATCAGATTTCGCCTACTGGAAGTCGCAGATGGAGGACTATCTATACCAAAAGGACTTGTATCACCCGCTGTTGGGCAAGGAAAAGGGAAAGAAGAAAGAGGAGTCTGATGGTGATTTGGAGGTACTGGATAGGAAGGCTCTAGGGCAAATCCGGTTGTCGCTCGCCAAATCAGTAGCCCACAATATTCTGAAGGAGAAGACGATGGTGGGGCGTATGGAAGCGCTCGCGAAGATGTACGAGCAACCGTCGGCAGCAAACAAGGTGCATCTAGTCAAAACTCTTTTCAACCTCAAGATGGCAGAAGGACGGTCCTTCACGATGCACCTCAGCGAGTTCAACACGATTGTTGATCAACTTATCTCCGTGGACATCACGTTCGATGACGAAGTGCAAGCCCTTCTACTACTATCGTAGTTGCCGGATAGTTGGGCAGGTTGTATGACGGCAATCAGCAATTCGGCGGGGAAAGAGAAGTTGAAGCTGAATGAGGTTGTTAGCATGATTCTATCCGAGGAGGTTAGAAGGAAATCGTCCGAATCAGAAGATTCAGGTTCAGCCCTAAGTTTCGAGCAGAGAGGCAGAAGCCAGAAGAAAGGGAACCAGAAAAGGAATCGGTCGAAATCAGTGAAGAAGAGGCCGAACTCGAAGGTTAGGTCTATCAAAGGGAAGTGTTGGAACTGCGGCCAGGAGGGCCATATGTCTTCGGTCTGTAAAGCACCAAAGAAGGATGCTGGTGAGCAGGAGGCTCATATCGTGCAGGATGCCTTGATCCTTGCTATGGACAGCGATTCTGATTCTTGGGTCATCGATTCAGGAGCTTCTTTTCACGCCACTGCTAATAGGAAACTACTTCAGAACTATGTAGCAGGGGACTTTGGTAAAGTATACTTGGGGGACAATGAACCTTGCAATATTGTTGGAAAGGGCGACGTTCAGATACAGATAAAGGGCTCTAAGTGGAACTTGAAGAACGTGAGACACATGCCGAAGCTGAAGAGGAATCTTGTTTTGGTGGGACAGCTTGGAGCAGAAGGCTACGTTTCGACATTCACCGGGGATTCGTTGAGAATCTCCAACGGTACGATGATTGTTACCCGAGGCAATAAAACAGGAACTCTCTACCTCACTTCACATGCGAGTGACACCCTCGCAATTGTAGCTGAGCCACCACTTCATCGTCGGAAAAGCTAGTCCCCAGCGGAGTCGCCATCTTTTGTATGTAGAGAAAATTGTAAAGAATAGAATAAAGAAAATGTGACTTTGATTCCTTTGATCTCGGTTACAACTTGATTACAAAAGAGAGAAAAACGAATTTGGTTTTCCCCTTTGTTTAAAAAACTAGGTTCTTCTTGGCAGCGATGGAGTGCTTCCTTCGATTGATTGCGTCGAACTTGCTCTCCGTTGACGATCCGACCGTCTTTATCTCGTGGGAACGATGAATTTTCGTGGAAATTTTTATGAATAACTCTGAATGAGTTTTAGAACTCTGAACGAGTTTGAACTCTGTGAATAGAGTTGTTGGAACTGAAAATTCGGTTAAGTATCAAGCTATTTTTCTGTTGTCGAAGAATCCTCTCGGATTTGATCTTCTGAGGTTGATTCAAAAATCCTCTCTCCAAGGATTTCGTTGCTGTTGTTGCCGAATCTCCAAACCTGAGTGGTTTTGATGATAAAGAATCCAACCTCTGATCTGATTATCAAAAATCCGATCCTTTAACTCTGTCGAGTTTGTTGATATTTTATAGGGGGATAAGGGGTTGTAACTGACCCCTATATCCGCTCCTACGTGGGCGAAAATCCCTCAGAACGTGGGATAAACGGTTCTGAAACCGTTCGACTCGTGTTTGAACAAGTCAAACGCCCAATCTAGCGTTCAGAACCTCAACTTCGTGTTCTTTGAATTGAGACGCGAAGTTGGGTGTTAGCTGAACACCATTGAACGCGAGGGTCGCTCGCGTTTGGCTTGTGCATTGACGACGCGAGGGTCGCCTTCATTTCCAACTTGGTGACGCGGGGATGACATCCGCGTTTCAGAAGGAGCCATTTGACTTGTAACTTCTTCTGTAGAGCGTTGCAAGGACCGTTGTTCAATAATCCTAGCTTTAGCTGTTGTGGAGTGTGAAAGTCGTCAGATTGTAACTTTCACTGTAGATTGTGAAGACTGCTGAATAGAGTTTTCATCAATCGTCAGAAGTGTCGTTAAATTGTAACTCTTCTCGATCTATGTGAAAAGCCCTCCATTCGCAACTTTCGTTCACCGACCCGATAACTATTTGATTGTAGCTTTCGTTGTAGGAGCTAGACGGGAATCAACATCCATAGTGTCTTAAAGATGAATATTCGCCCATAGCTCTCTACCAAGCAACTATTCGACTATATGTTTCGATCATCGACCCGAAAGCTATTTGATTGTAGCTTTCGTTGTAGGAGCTAGACGGGAATCAACATCCATAGTGTCTTAAAGATGAATATTCGCCCATAGCTCTCTACCAAGCAACTATTCGACTATATGTTTCGATCATCGACCCGAAAGCTATTTGATTGTAGCTTTCGTTGTAGGAGCTAGACGGGAATCAACATCCATAGTGTCTTAAAGATGAATATTCGCCCATAGCTCTCTACCAAGCAACTATTCGACTATATGTTTCGATCATCGACCCGAAAGCTATTTGATTGTAGCTTTCGTTGTAGGAGCTAGACGGGAATCAACATCCATAGTGTCTTAAAGATGAATATTCGCCCATAGCTCTCTACCAAGCAACTATTCGACTATATGTTTCGATCATCGACCCGAAAGCTATTTGATTGTAGCTTTCGTTGTAGGAGCTAGACGGGAATCAACATCCATAGTGTCTTAAAGATGAATATTCGCCCATAGCTCTCTACCAAGCAACTCACCAACTGAGTCCAACTTTTTATTTCTGAAATCGTCCCACTGCTCATCAGCATCTCTAATAGTTGCTACGATATTAGCCATGCTGTTGTCACAGCCATCAAGATCAATCATCTCAGAGGTGAGGTCGCGTTTGTGGCAATTGTGGAGTTGCGGATACAGTGATTGGGAAGTCGTCTGATTGTGACCTCCGTTGTCGGAGCTTGTTTGAATAAGCTATCTATTGTGATTTTTAGACAGCCTACAGAACCCCCTCCAAAGTTTTCGAAAGTTCGCGGTTGACTGGGACGAATTTTCGGAATACTTTGGATCCCAGAATTTGGTGGATTGATTGCTCTTCCCGCCTGATCGAGTCAGATGATTTCGCCGTTGTTGACTGTACTCTATCTGTACTCCTCCAACAGACTCCCCAGTGGAGTCGTTTGTTTCTTCCTGGCTTTGATCGCTTTGGTAACCAAGAAATTGCTGTTCATGGTGGTCTCAACACAGAGATGCCTTCTGCATTTGAGAATTGGAACGCGTGGGTGAGCCCAGCGTTGGGAAATTTGAACGCGCAGGTGAGCATCGCGTTTGGAAGCTGAATCAACTCGAACGCGAGGGTCGAGTTTGGGCGGGCTGATGGCCTCGAATCCCGTCCGTTAGGATTTAGTTGTCTAACTCTTTTCTTCTTTTTTTATTTTGCAGTGCGCCATACCAGCGAGCCTCTTCTTTTTCGCCACCACTTTGGACATGAAGGTGGTGCAGACATGAACATAACTTTCAGCTCGCGTTTAGAACTCCCGGTTTTCCGGATGAGGGAGAAGAGTCGCATGGAACTGATTACCCAAGCTTCTTCCGACACTCTTAGGATATTGGTTACGGACGCCCGACTTGAAAGCCCAAGCCGTAAGCCCATAACCAAACCTGGATATCTCTTCGGGGACTTTGTTGACTTCAACGCAAGCACTGCTTATGATGGGGACTATAAGTGGTTGCGGAGAGTTGAGGACCGCAACCTTTTCTTGCCCAACATGGAGAGGATGTTCCCCATATCTTATTTCCAATGCGCTTCTGTCCCGAGGCGTATGGATTGGCCCCTGGTTAAGGATCAAGATGGGGTTGCTCTCGGAACTCTGACTTTCCATGGGGTCCGCACCGTTGGTTATAATCGGCAGGTGACAACTGTGCGGCCGAGTTTATTCGCTAAGGAGTATCCCCCTTGGAGAAGGGCCCAGTCCGGCGAAAACCTTTGTTAAGAGGTTTTTGGAAAAGAAGGGAGAGTTCCCTGCACAAGGATTTAGAACTCCTGGCTGGGTTCATTCTCCAGCGGCGGGATGGTGGGCTCAGATGACCAAGTTTGTTCTGAAGGAATTGGAAGCTCCCCTCGCTCAAGCTGGACTGCTAGTTCCTGTGCGGGCTACTGAGTTCGGGTCCAGAGCCACTTTCATTTCTTCTCCATATTGGAGAAGTATAATCCTGATAGTTGCACTTTCTTCACCCCTGTGGGGGAATTAGGCTTCGCTCTTCACGAGATGCATGAAGTCTCGGGTCTTGTTCTCGGGGATTTGCCGTATGAAGAATTTGTTCCGGGATCGGCGGAGCTCCAAATTTTAAAGAAGACCAGTCCGGAAATTTATGCCACTCTCTGGGAAGTCATGTGTCACTTCCACATTTGCATGCAGCTGACGGGGGCACGTGGAGGCGGCATCAAGCAAGTGTCTTGGGCGGAATATTTATTCCATAACTTGACCACTAAAGGAGCTTCAGTGACCCGCTTGCCTGCCAGTACTTTGGAGGAGGTTCAGGCTCGAATCGACGACGTAACCTCTCACTACACCAATGAGGCCAAAGAGGATATTTTCCCGGCTCATACTGAGTTCGAGAGCTTCCATTATCAAGCTCTGATTCTGATTTCCGACACAGCGTTGCTAGCCGGATTCTTAATGCTGTGGCTCAAACGCTGTGTCATCCCTACTAGGCCGATCGATGCCCTTGCCGTTGAGGTGGTCTACCCAGCTGTCCTTTTGGCGCACGGGAGACCTGTGAGCCTCCTCAGTGCTATGGTGGGCTGTCTGCAGTATGGACTGCGGGAGTTGGCCTCCGACTTTGTTGGTGTTACAGAAGTGGAGTCCGAGGGTCACAAGACATTCAAAACTCCCAATCCCAGGGTGCCAATGCCATATACATATTTGATGGCTTGGTATGTGCTTCACTGTCCTCCTATAATGAGTGCAGCTTCTCCCGCGGGAGACTCATTCACCCCATTTGTGCAACGACTAGGGTCCGCGAAATGAGAAGGGGGTTATATGGTTAGAATTCGCCAAATCTTAACGCGAGATTCCAATTTCCATATCTACCACTGTTTCCCTGATTTCGAGGGCGGTGTCTATGGAGCAGAATATCAGGATATGGCAGGCCCTAATGGATTCACTCAGCTGAGTGGGGGTGTTTTCCACTGGCTTCTATCCATCAGGCCAGGTTATCTGATCTTTCGGCAAGGCGTCAACTGTTTCGTCGAGCCTTACCAACCCTATAGGTTTGCTCGCCAATTTGGGTATGATCAGTTGTATGTCGGGAACCCTCGTCCTCAGCTCTCAGTTATAGCCAACTTATATGAAGGAGCCAGGGCCTGGTATTATTCTGTAGCGGGTTGTACCAAAGCCGTCTTCAAGCTTCCCCACAAAACCGCTAATTCCTATACCTCCATCAGCTTCTGCAATTGGTATTACGCTGCTTCTCAGACTCCCAACTTCAACTTGAATACATCTTGCCTGAAGGACATTAGGCATATGTATAATTCAAGAAAGGGGTCTAAGACGTCTCGCTTGAGGGGGATCGATGAGTTTCTATCCATCGAGAGTCAGCCTGCCGAACAGGAAGAGGAACAAGGAGCTGAGCCTGTTCCAGTGGAAGAACAACGAGCGGCTGATCCTCCTATGACAAGAGCAGCTGGGAAAAGAAAACTTTCTGCTGATGAAGCCGGCCAATATGATAAACAGATTCGTCGGAAACTTCTGGTGGATTCTCCTCCCAAAAACCAGCCAAAATCTAAGTTGATGGCTGAGGCCATCAAAGCTGCTATAAATGAAGAACAACAGGAATCGTCCGTGGCGGGCCTGCCGCATAGAGCTGGCCTTCGTTCTCACGGCCCAGCTTTATCGGGCGAAGCCTCTTCCTACCATCCTCCCGAGGACCAAGAGGATGAATTATTGGAGGCAGACGCAGAATCTGCACCAGTGATGGATCTTCCTAGGTCTCCTGCATTGGAACCAGGGGGTCTTGAAGATAATCCGCCTCCTTCTCCTTCAGCATTAATGTCACAAGCTGATGATTTAATGCCTAGTCCTACAACGGGACTTATGAAAAGACCAGCCGCTGGTGCAAGTCTTCCGGAGTCTTCAGCTGTTCCGGGTGATGAGGAGCGAGTTGATTATGACGACTCCCCAACTGGTGACGCAGCTGACAGAGATAGAGGTGATGAGGACGCCGATGTTGGCAACATGTCAGGTGAAGGTGAAGATGACGATGAGAATGATTCCATTGATGACGTCACCACTTTTGATGATGATGCTCCCAAGGTCCCGTCTGATAAAGCATCAGGTTATACTCCTTTTTATCTTATCGGTAAGCTTGGTTTGTTTCGACTTCTTCAACATGCTTTTTCTGCGTTCCGACTGTTTTTTCGTGCAGGTTCACCTACTCCTGGGACTACTTCAGCTGCTCCTTTAGAGCAAGAACCTGCGCAAGTGTCGGCTCCTTTAGAAGAGCAACATTTACCTGGTTCTCCTACGGCGACTGTTCCACCTGTAGCGTTGCCTGAAACCACTGCCGCTACTCCTCCTCTGGAACAGCAGCTCGTGCAGGTATCAGCCCCTATGCAAGAGCAACCCCTGCCTGACTCTTCTGTAGCAGCTACTTCACCAAAAGCGGTGATGAAGATCTCGCTCACCCCAACGGAGGCTGGGCCAAGTTCTTCTCAAGCGAAAGCATTGATGGCTTTGACCTCAAGTCCTTCGCAATTGAACATTTCAATTGCCTCTTTAGCTTCGGCACCTGGATCACCTGCTAGTCATCATCTTAACGCCTCGATCTCAGCTGCTGAAGGGGTATCTTCGGGTGCGATTGTCAGTCTCGCTAATGCACCTAAATTCCTTCAAATCTCCTTGGTGTATCTAAACAGTCTTGCGAAGACGGTAGTTGAGTCCCTGATGAATGGCCAAGGAACTTTGAACTCCTTTCGACCCCTGCTGGAAGCAGGCTTAAACGGGGTCAGGAGTGTGGGCGAAACTCAATGGTTCGAACGCTGCTCAGAGATTATCCTTCGTTTGGAGGCGAAATTACAACGCTTCGAGACCATGGGCCATAGTGACCTTCAGCCGCAGATTATGTCCACTTTGGCTAGTCTCCAGGTCGCTGAAGTGATACACCGAGAGGCGCTGGAGCGGGACTTAGCTGAAAAAGAGCGTCAGATCGCAGAACTTCGTGAGCGTAACACTCGGAAGCGAGAGGAACTAGAACGCTCAACTGCTTTTATGAATTCGCTTCGGGACAGACTGGTTGAAGCTGAAGCCGAAGTCCTGCGATTGAAAGCTGAACTCTCCCGTGAAGAAGGCATTGTCAACATCCTTAGTACCCAGAACACAACTGGTACTTTGGAGTATCATGCACAAGCTCAAGCTCTGGAAGACGCCAGAAAGGAAATGGCGGCCATCATCATACCCAGCGAGGATGAACTCCGAGCAAAGGCTGAAGCTATGGTGCGAGCTAACCACGAGGCGGAGCTAGCTGAACTCAAGGCTCAACTCATCTCTTTTGATTTGATGCATGACTGAGTTTGGCTTCTGTAACATTCTTTTGACAAGAACAAAGTTTGTTTTGTATCACTTTCTTTTGGTTCTTGAATAAAAAGTGATATTGACCCCTCATTGTTTCTTACATTTATCATGTTTTGATTTTAAATACACGTCACGAGAAATGCCTGAGATGTATTCCTGACTTAGAATATACCTCCACAATGGTTCTGTTGCAGAGAACTCTCTTTATTATCATTTAAGACAACTCTAGAAAGTTTCAAACCGCTGAGGACGAATACTCCCATAATAGGGTTAACTAATAGAATTCTTCCTGTGTTATGTTTTGCTTTAAACACTGAAAGAAGTCTATAAATGTTAGAGGTGTAGTTTTAACTTAGCAAGAGAGATATTGCGATCAGAGCAATTTTGAAGACTTATCGTTCTATTAACGAGAAGCGATAAGTTGATTTTTGTCAGAGGTGCGATTTTAACGTGACAGAAAGAAATATTGCGATCAGGGCAATTTTGAGGACTTATTGTTCTATTGACGAGAATCGATAAGTTGATTTTTGATTTTTGTCAGAGGTGTGATTTTAACGTGACAGAAAGAAATATTGCGATCAGGGCAATTTTGAGGACTTATCGTTCTATTGACGAGAATCGATAAGGTGACAGAAAGAAATATTGCGATCAGGGCAATTTTGAGGACTTATCGTTCTATTGACGAGAATCGATAAGTTGACTTTTGTCAGAGGTGTAATTTTAACGTGACAGAGGCAATATTGCGATCAGGGCAATTTTGAGGACTTATCGTTCTATTGATGAGAATCGATAAGTTGATTTTTGTCAGAGGTGTGATTTTAACGTGACAGAGGCAATAATGGGATCAGGGCAATTTTGAGGACTTATCGTTCTATTGACGAGAATCGATAAGTTGATTTTTGTCAGAGGTGTGATTTTAACGTGACAGGAAGAAATATTGCGATGCTATGTGTTTTATCATCGGAGTGATGAGTTATAAGACTTGTGATTTGATCAAGATTTTGGGGGAGTTTATTACCCCACTGAGAACAAGTTATTTATTGCTCTGCTGAGGAGAGCAAATAAATCGACAATGAATTGGAGACTTATCATTCTATTTTTGAGAATTGATAAGTGGATTTTGGGGTGTCGTATTAACCCAATGGGAATTTGAATTCTGCTGAAGAGATACAGAGGTTTTGATTAACACTCTGTTAAGTAGGCTTACAAGTGCATATTCTTCATTTAGAAGAATTGCAACGCTGAGGTGACCCTCGCGTTTAATATTTGAAACGCGAGGCTCAGGCCTTGTGACGTTGGCTTGAGCTTTGCACTTGGGAAATTTGAACGCGGATGTGAGCTTCGCGTTTTGAAAGATGGTTGGGATTCGTTCCTAGAATCCTGTGCCATCTTAACAGCTTGGCGGCTGTTATAAATAGACCTGAATGGTCACGTCAAAAGTCATTTAACTTTTAAAACTTTCGGCTATTTCCAAGAACGAGAATTCTCGTTTGATTTCGGTGAGATCTCCGACGAGCTTCGTCTCCCTCATTCAAAGGAATTTCCTCCGATCGACTGCATCGATGGCGCCTCGGAGAAGAGGTTCAAACTCCAAGAAAGTCGCCAGAGCGACTTCCGAAGTGCCGTCGGCTGAGGACGCCGACGGCGCTCTTGTTCATGTGGGGACATCGTCGTCATCACCGCTGCTGCGGGGGCTTCCCTGTCGTGGTGAGTGCCAACCGAAATAACTTGCCTTGGCAAGTTCTCTGAAAACCCTAGATGGGTTCTTGATAACGAGGAAGATGACTCGTTTCAACTCAATGAAAACGCGGGGTTGGGATCCCATGTGGGTCTCGACCCTCGCGTTCAAGTTTTTCAACGCGAGGTTGACCTTCGCTGCGGAGAGTTGATAATCGCTTTTTATTTCTCCCTAGCATGAAGAGGATGTACCCTCTCTCCTACTTTCTGAATGTGAGCTGCCGTCGGGGCTTGACCTTCGACATAGTAAAAGAGAAGGAGAATGTGTCGCTTGGATTTGGTCGGCGAGCTCGTACACAAATCGGAGGACAACTCAAGGGGTTAAGACCTGGTTTGTTTGAGAAGAAGGAACTGGTTCAAGAGATGCCACGTCCAGCGAACATCTTTATTCGCCAATTCCTTGCAACTCAGGGTGAATTCTCTACCCAGACGTTCAGGTCCCCTGGATGGGTCTGTTCTAGCGAAGGAGGTTGGTGGACTCGCATGGTTGACTTTGTTCTTGAGGAGCTTAAGGACTCGCTCGCTCAATCGGGTTTTACAGTTCCTGTGTTAGCTACACAACGGGGAGTCGTACAGAGCCTTCACAATTTTTTCGCTATGTTGGAGAAATATAACCCTGACAGCTGCACATTCTTTACGCCTGCTGGAGAGTTAGGTTTTGCTCTTCATGAAATGCAGGCAGTATCGGGGCTATCGCTTGGAAAAACACCCTATGAGGAGTTCATCCCCACCACCGAGGAGCTTTCTCTGCTGAAGATGGCGCACCTGGAAGTTTATGCCACTTTCTGGGAATTGATGTGCCATTTCCATATATGTGCCCAAGTCTTTGGGATGCGTGGAGGGGGCATTATGCATACCACGTGGGCAGACTACCTCTTTCAAAACTTAAACCGGAAAGATATAGCCGTATCCTGTGTCGCAGTTGTTTCTCTTAAGGACGCCAAGGCTCGGATTAAAGCTCCTGGTATTACTTATAAGACAGAGCATGCCGAGGATGACTTTGAAGCTGATGTCGAATTTGAAAGTTTCCACTACCAAGCCACAGTTCCTATCTCTGACACGGCTCTACTTGCAGGCTTCTTCATGATTTGGTTGAAGCGGTGTGTGGTACCGTCAAGACCAATAGAAGCAATATTAGCTGAGGTTGTGTACCCAGCTGTTTTGCTAGCGCATGGGAGACCTGTGAGTCTCCTTACTGCTATGGTTGGCTGTATCCAGAGCGGCCTGAGGGTATTGACTTCAGAACTTCTCAGTGCTTCGGGAGTCAAAGCTACTAAGAAGAAAATTGGGAAAGCTCCTCAACCACGTGTACCAATGCCGTATACATATTTAGTGGCCTGGTTCGTGTTGCATTGCCCTTCCTTGATGATGGGAGTGCATGAAGGGGATGATGCTTATACTCCCTTCGTACAGAGATTGGAGCCGGCCACGTGGACTAGTTCTTATATAGTCAGAGCTCGACAGTTTCTATCCCGGGAAGATAATTACCGGGTTTTCTGCTGTGCTCCTAACTTTGACGGAGCTGATGTTGAGGATGCCCGCTTCATGGATTTGCTTTTTGAAGGCTCATCTTCTTTGGAAGAGGGTACATTCAGCTGGCTTCTTATGATTAGGTTGGGCTACCTGGTCTACCGGTTGCGGGAGAAGTGCATAATTGAGCCTTACATGCCTTCTCGGTTCGCCAGACAGTTCGGATACGACCAACTCTACGTTGGCGATCCTAACCCGGCGTTAGCTCAGATTGGGAATTTATACGAAGGAGCTCGCGCATGGTACTTTTTCTCCGCCGGGGGAACCCATGCGCAATTCACTTTACCCCATTCACCACCCGGCTGCTCTACTGTTATGGATTTCCGCCAGTGGTTTGTTGAAGCTTCTCGGATTCCGGAATATGATGTTTATACTTCATGTATAAATGAGATTCGGGAATTGTACCGTTCACGGAGTGGTTCTGCGAGTACTCGTCTGCCAGGGATGGAAGAGTATCTATCTTGTGAACAGGAAGCGATCGGAGCTGTTGAAGCTCCTACGGACTTGTCTACCGTAGAACCTTCTGAAGAAGAGGTTCCTACGGGAATTGGAGAAGGAGAGCCAATTGATGATTCTCCCGAAGAAAAGACAACTGAGGCGATTCCTGCAGAAGAGTCCGTTCTTACACCTCGTTCTCTAAGATCGGGTAAGAAAGCTCTTTCTGCTGCTGAGCAAAGTGAGTATGACAGGAGAATCGATTCATATCCGGACCTTACCGTTCTTTTTGGGGACTGGAACAATGTTAGCTACCCAATCTGGGTGTTGTTCTTCCCTCACAAAACCTGAGTCTATAAGCTTTTTAACTTCTGACTCGATTGATTCCATGATCTCGGGACGAAACCTACGTTGTTGTTGTTTAACGGGTTTTGCGCCCGGATCAATGTTGAGACGGTGCATGGCAACCTTCGGGTCAAGGCCAGGCATATCTTCATAATTCCAAGCGAAGACGTCTATGTATTCTCGGATGAGAGATATAAGGTCTTCCTTCTCGGTGGATGATAGGTCTTCGGCTATAAAGATGGGCTTGGGGTCAGACTCATCTCCCATGTTAACCTGGATCACTTTATCTTCAGTGGGTGGTTCGCGTTGTTCGAAACGCATATCCCACAGGATATTGAGACGTTTGATCCAAGGATCATCGGTCGATTCCATTAACTCCTCGTCACCCCCTGCGTCTTCATCTGGATGACTGGTTGAAACCCACGCCCCTTCCGGATGATTGGTCATGACGTCAGACTCGTATGACGATATTCCAGATGATTGGTCATGACGTAAGTAATTACTGATTTCGTTTTCCGAGGCGGGGGTAGGCGTGACGTAACCCACGCCCCTTCCGGTTTTTTGATAATAATCCGGAGGTTTTCCTTCAGGAGTGAGAGACATCCGGATCGGTGTTCGTCTTCCCTTCCCGAAGTTCAGGCCCTGTTTCTCATTAAAATTATACCCCATTCGTTTCATTAAGTATTTAGAATTGGGTTCATGGTAATGGAATTGGGGAACTCCGTCGTCTTCCTCCGAACTTGCTCGTTTAAGTTGTTCGGGTTTGACTTTACCAAAACAGATCGGCTTCTGCCCTCTCCTTTTGGATGGGACTTTGAAGAAAGCCTTCTGTGCGTCCTCCACTTCTTCATCCGAAGCGAAAGATGACTGGATTGGTAAGGTGAGTGACGCCTCGGTGCACAGTACGTGCCATGGGTTGGTACCTGCACTAGAATCGTTCTCTATTTGTTTATTGTTAAGAGAGACATCAGACAAGTACGCTAAAATGAAATCTTCATTAATGCACCACTCGCCCCCACTCGGTACATCATTATTACTCTCACCCTGATCCATTACATCAAAGTTTAATTCCCAAGGACAATCTTCCTCAGGATCTAGCTCGATGTCTGCTTCATTACCGCTATCTACATCTTCTTTCTCTTAGGATTCCAAATAGAAGACGGAGTCGGTGTGGAAGTTTTCTACTCCTCGGAAGGGGTATTTTTCTGCGATCAAGGTTCTGACTTCGCCCTTGTCATTGGCGTACTTCATAACCTGATGCAAAGTAGATGGGACAATGCGGTTTGCATGTATCCATGGTCGTCCTAGCAAAAGGTTGTAGGACGTGTCCGCATCTATGATGTAGCATGCTACCTCAGACTTGAGATCTCCGATTTGGCATCTGAGTTTGATCTTTCCCAGGGGTCGGGTACTGTTTGCATTGAACCCGAAGATAGTAGTCTAGGTGGTGTGCAGTCGGTGCATAGGAATCCCTAGGACCTGCATGGCCCTGTAGGGCATGATGCTGAGCGCTGAGCCCGGGTCAACTTGAACACGGCTGATTTCAGAGGATCCAATATACCCTGTGTAGTATAGTGGTCGGTCATGCTCATGTTTGACCTGCATGTCTTCTTGTGTGAACGATATGCAGGGTAGACTTCTCGCTGCTTGCAGGCATTGCAGACAAGTTTGATCATCAGAGGCTTCGGGAGCCGGAGTGACTTGGGTGATGAAGCTCTCCGTGTTCTTTAAAGCTTCAATCAGAGCTTCCTTAGTGGTTTTGGACAACCTTAGGAGCTCATATAGCGTAATTCGGGCCGGTATGTTGGCCAACTGCGCCATGACATTGAATTGGAAGGGAGTGCTTGACTCCCCGTGTTCCTGGTGGAGATTCCTGTTGAACCGGAGCTCCTTCTGTTTCCCTTTATCAACCGGCTTTTTCGGGACAGAACCCCCAGTGTCTTGGGGCTGTTCCTCGACCTCTGGAGCATTTTGACCATAATCCCTCAGGTAGACTTTCCCTGACCGAGTGCCAGGATTGCCTTCTGGGTATGCTGCTAGAACAATCCTCTCCTCTTCTGAATCAGTAAGAGGCTTGAGGTGGTCATCATCTTCAGTAATGGAGGGGCTAATCATGTTGGAAGACTTAGCCTTGCCTCCCTTCTTTTTGGACGGGGTGTTCGTCCACTGTTGATCTCCTAGCAGATCAGGATGGACCCACATGATTTCCCCTTTTGGGGTAGTGAGGGGCACCAACCCCCTGTCCTTCTGACTATGCAAGTCAACATTCTTCAGACGCATTTCTCCCTTGCGAATGGGGACGACGCCGTCCGCCGTTACTACCGGGGGAAAATCACCGAATTGGACCACTATCATATTAGTTGATACAGTCTTCTGTTCCGGCTTCAAGGTGAGTACATTAGCATTCACCAGATTCTGCAAGATGTCTTTGAAGACATAGCACTTTTTGGTAGGATGTCCAAGGAATCTGTGATAACGACAATAGCTGGGGTCATCTACTTTCCCTGCTTCATCCGGCTTCCTGACCTCAGGCAATTGCAGCTTGTTGTTCTTTCGAAGCAATTGGAATAATGTATCCACGTGCTCCTCTTTGAACGAATACTGCTTGGGCGCTCTTTGCTGATTTGGCGCTTTGCCCTGCTTGTTCGGCGGTGGAACTCGCGTGTAGTCGGCCGCCAAGGTCTCCTTCCCCTTAGACCGTTGGGCGTTGTTCTGGTTGCGTTGCTGATTTTGCTGCTGCGGCTTGGGTTGTGGCATTTCTTCGGCTTTGACCCGTGCCACTATTTCTTCAGCTTGTTCTCCTTGTGAGACTAGTTGTCTCCAGGAGAGACATTCTGCCACCCCCATTTGAGCAAGGAGCTGGGTCTGCAGGTTGTGCCTGCAAGTTTCAACCAGAGTTGATTGGGTCATACCTGAGGGGCATCGCAATGCCATGCTGCGGAATCTCTCCACATAGGTTTTGATGGACTCTCCTTTCCTTTGCTTAGTGGCAAGAAGAGTTGGGACCGAGACCTCCGTGTCGTCCTTAAAGAATCTGGCCAAGAATAGCCTTTCCAAGTCTACCCATTTCTGGATAGATCCGGCAGGCAATTTCATGAACCATTCAAAGGCGACACCCTTAAGGGTACCGATGAACAGCCTGGTCAGGATGGCGTCGTTTGCTACTACATCCCCAGTTTGGGACTTGAAGTAGTAAATGTGCTGGTTTGGCGATCCTGTACCATCGAACGGTTGTAAGGTAGGGGCCTTAAACTTCGGTGGGTAGGGAGCTGTATCCCACTCAGCAGGGTAAGGCCGCACTACTCCCTCTTCGCGGAGCTCACTTCGGTTGGCGATTGCGTTGAGGCGAGCTTCCAGTTCATCCATCTTGGTGGACTGAGGATGCAGTTCTTTTTCGATCTCCTTCTCACCTTCAGAAGAGGATTCCAGGTTGTGAGTCTCATGATCTGAATGTTCGTGCACTTTTTGTTTTCCCTTTGAAGTTGTTCTCCGGGAAGACTCAGGTTTGTGGCCTTTTTCAGCAAGAAGCTGAGCCAACATATCCTTCAGTTGGAGAAGTGTCTCCTGTTGCGCCTGGAGCATGACATGATGTTCGTCCACTCTTTTGGCTATGTCCTCGGGGTTTCCTGTCATGTAAGCAGAAACCTCCTGTGCTCCGACAGAGCTTGAAGATTGAGATTCGGCTATTGCCGAATGCTCCTCACTTGTTGTAATGCCTTTGGCTAACTTTTGATAGTCAACCGGGCGAATAGCTCCTGTCCGAGTCCGAGTATTCTGATATACTCCTTCGAACTGGTCACAAATTTCTCGGACAGTTGACGGATGACTCTCTCGTGACTCGTCAGAATCAGTATGCGAGGCCTTCCCTCGGCCGATCATGTTAATAGTGACCTGAGGGTATTCCGCTTCAATTGTCTTCTTTCTGTTGCGGGGTTGTCGTTTGGCAGGTCTAACGACATTCGTCAGCCTGTCGAATACAGACTGCCGAGATGTTGTTGCACAACAAGGGCATTCTGACAAGACTGCCGAGATAAGCCTCTCACACTGACATGAGTGAGCTGCTTGTGCTGCTGATTTTCCTCTCGACAACAGTTCCCGCAGATCAGGAACTTAGGAGGGAACTTTCCCCGGGCTTGGAGGTGGAGTTGGAACCCCCTGCCCTTGGGTAGGTGAGATTGGTTCTTGTCGAACGTGAATTTTAAAGCCACGCCGACTTTTCTGAACCTGACGGACCTCTTGAAGACCGCGTTCCTGGGAAATAACGCGAGGGTCGCGTTGAGAGTTGTAAACACCAGGCCGAGGCCTGCATTTAAATAATGAACCTGACCTCTGAGGGTCAAGTTTTGGTTGAACGCGCCCCTGAGGGTCACGTTTGGTTGGTGAAACAGACTCCTGAGAGTCATGCTTCGTTTGAACGCGCACCTGAGGGTCACGTTTAATTTGTGAAACAGACTCCTGAGAGTCGTGTTTAATTGGAACGCGCCCCTGAGGGTCGCGTTTGGTTTTGGCAGCTCCCTTCTGAGGGCTGCGTTTTGAATGAACAACGCACCACTCAGGGTCGCGTTTGAGCTGTATAAGCCTAGGTTCGTAGTTGGGCTTATTGCCACGCAGTGAGCGTTCTTCTTTGGGAACGCTAAGCTCGGTTGGATTTTTAGAAACGCGATCTTCGCGTTGGGCCAACAATCGGCTTTCTCGTAAGTGTGCTCGCCGGATGGATCTTCTCCGTCGGCGAGCGGCGTTCTTTTTGGCTTGTTTCAAAGCCTTTGTAACAACGTCATTGACGTTTACAGGACTCGTCTCCTCCAGAGGCCGTTTGTGGCCTGAAGGACGTCTTGCTGACGCAGAGGTGGGATCTTCCGCCATTAGAGCCAGTTTGAGTTCCTGGCCGAAGGAGAGGGCTTTCTTCGGCTCTTCATCAACAGAATTAATCTCCTTGGAGATCTTGCGGACACCATGCTTAGCCTTGGGGCTAAGCGATCCAGAGGATAGGGCTTCCTCGTATTTCGCTTGATCAAACTCTACGACGAGAGTTTCTACAGTCGTTCCCAAGAGGTGGACGTCGGACTGAGCCACCACTTCATCGTCGGAAAAGCTAGTCCCCAGCGGAGTCGCCATCTTTTGTATGTAGAGAAAATTGTAAAGAAGGAAGAGAATAAAGAAAATTTGACTTTGATTCCTTTGATCTCGGTTACAATTTGATTACAAAAGAGAGGAAAACGAATTTGGTTTTCCCCTTTGTTTAAAACTGGGTTCTTCTTGGCAGCGATGGAGTGCTTCCTTCGATTGATTGCGTCGAACTTGCTCTCCGTTGACGATCCGACCGTCTTTATCTCGTGGGAACGATGAATTTTCGTGGAAAGTTTTATGAATAACTCTGAATGAGTTTTAGAACTCTGAACGAGTTTGAACTCTGTGAATAGAGTTGTTGGAACCGAAAATTCGGTTAAGTATCAAGCTATTTTTTTGTTGTCGAAGAATCCTCTCAGATTTGATCTTCTGAGGTTGATTAAAAAATCCTCTCTCCAAGGATTTCGTTGCTGTTGTTGCCGAATCTCCAATCCTGAGTGGTTTTGATGATAAAGAATCCAACCTCTGATCTGATTATCAAAAATCCGATCCTTTAACTCTGTCGAGTTTGTTGATATTTTATAGGGGGATAAGGGGTTGTAACTGACCCCTATATCCGCTCCTACGTGGGCGAAAATCCCTCAGAACGTGGGATAAACGGTTCTGAAACCGTTCGACTCGTGTTTGAACAAGTCAAACGCCCAATCTAGCGTTCAGAATCTCAACTTCGTGTTCTTTGAATTGAGACGCGAAGTTGGGTGTTAGCTGAACACCATTGAACGCGAGGGTCGCTCGCGTTTGGTTTGTGCCTTGATGACGCGAGGGTCGCTGTTGGTTGAACACCTTTGAACGCGAGGGTCGCTCACGTTCGGCTTGTGCATTGTCGACGCGAGGGTCGCTATGGCTTGACGACGCGAGGGTCGCCGTGGCTTGACGACGCGAGGGTCGCCGTGGCTTGACGACGCGAGGGTCGCCGTGGCTTGACGACGCGAGGGTCGCCGTGGCTTGACGACGCGAGGGTCGCCGTGGCTTGACGACGCGAGGGTCGCCGTGGCTTGACGACGCGAGGGTCGCCGTGGCTTGACGACGCGAGGGTCGCCGTGGCTTGACGACGCGAGGGTCGCCGTGGCTTGACGACGCGAGGGTCGCCGTGGCTTGACGACGCGAGGGTCGCCTTCATTTCCAAAGTTATGACGCGGGGATGACACCCGCGTTTCAGAAGGAGTTAGCTGATTTGTAACTTCTTCTGTAGAGCGTTGCAAGGACCGTTGTTCAATAATCCTAGCTTTAGCTGTTGTGGGGTGTGAAAGCCGTCAGATTGTAACTTTCACTGTAGATTGTGAAGACTGCTGCATAGAGTTTTCATCAGTTGTCGGAAGTGTCGTTAAATTGTAACCTTTCTCGATCTATGTGAAAAGTCCTCTATTTGCCGCTTTCGATCACCGACCCGAAAGCTATTTGATTGTAGCTTTCGTTGTAGGAGCTAGACGGGAATCAACATCCATAGTGTCTTAAAGATGAATATTCGCCCATAGCTCTCTACCAAGCAACTATTCGACTATATGTTTCGATCATCGACCCGAAAGCTATTTGATTGTAGCTTTCGTTGTAGGAGCTAGACGGGAATCAACATCCATAGTGTCTTAAAGATGAATATTCGCCCATAGCTCTCTACCAAGCAACTCACCAACTGAGTCCAACTTTTTATTTCTGAAATCGTCCCACTGCTCATCAGCATCTCTAATAGTTGCTATGATATTAGCCATGCTGTTGTCACAGCCATCAAGATCAATCATCTCAGAAGTGAGGTCGCGTTTGTGGCGATTGTGGAGTTGCGGATGCAGTGATTAGGAAGTCGTCTGATTGTGACCTCCGTTGTCGGAGCTTGTTTGAATAAGCTATCTATTGTGATTTTTAGACAGCCTACAATTCACAAGAAAAGCTAACCGGGATCGACACCGTGGAAGTTGGGGTTTGTGAAGACTGCATCTTTGGGAAGTAGAAGAGGGTTAGTTTCCAGAAGGGTGGAAGGCCACCTAAGGCTCAGAAGCTAGAGGGTATTCATACAGACGTATGGGGCCCAGCCAGTGTGTCTTCTTTTAGCGGTTCGAGATATTACGTCACCTTTATCGACGATCACTCGAGGAAGGTGTGAGTTTACTTCATGAAGCACAAGTCAGAGGTGTTCGAGATCTTCAAGAAGTGGAAGGCCATGGTTGAGAACAAGACAGATCTGAAAGTGAAGTGCTTGAGATCAGATAATGGTGGAGAATACGAGCTGGAGGAGTTCAAGAGGTTCTGTGCTACGAATGGGATTCGCTTAGAGAGGACTACTCCAGGGACGCCGCAGCAGAACGACATTGCGAAGAGGATGAACAGGACCTTGACAGAGCGTGCGCGGAGCATGCGATTACATGCAGGTGTTCGCGGGGAAAACTGTTTTCTTCTTCATTGAAATAATTGTCATCTTGGATTACAAAGATCCGGT
>NC_033794.1:67142509-67150882 GCF_001876935.1 Asparagus officinalis | reverse complement strand
GTTAGGCGTCGGCATATCCTTTCTTAGGATTCAGGATGAAATTCCTCATGCGTGTAAGGCATGGATTTTAGTATTATTAATAACAACCTGTCACAATGTTGAATATGTGGACGAGTGTTCTTTTTAACGGTTAAGAACTAACCGGCAGCGCGGGTTAAGCGCAGACTTATCCCTACTTAGGTTTCAGGATAGAATACCCCAGAATCAAACTCTGGTGTCTTTTTCTACGGAGAAAGACTAAACCGGCAGCGCGTGTTAGGCGCAGACTTATCCCTGCTTAGGATTCGGGATAAACTTCCTAGGATGAATCCTAAATTGATAAATTCTGAAAAAGATTGGTGCGAGAAAGGAAGAATTTTATATTCTATTTCCCGGTCTTCTTTTAGGGTGAAGGCGAACCCGAATACAAGGAAGGAAGAATTTTATATTCTATTCCTTGATTCTGGAAAGGAAGAATTTTATATTCTATTTCCAGCGCGAAAGAAACTAGAAGTGGGATCTCCACTCCGAGAATCTGGAAGATCTAGATAAAGTTACCTTTTATAGGACTGGTTATCTAATCTGAAGATAAATTCTTCGTTTATCGAAGTGAAACTTCAACTTAGGTTATAACCATGAGAAGGCTTAACCAAAGAGAAAAAGAAGGGAGCTCTTTCGTTTATCGAAAGGGGACTCTGAACTGAAAGTGGACCTCTTGTTCATGGAAAGAGTCAAGAGGGCCAGAAGGACACTTTTGGTGGACTCACTGTCAATTGAAATTGATCAGTGAGGGATTTTGGTGTTGAAAAAGATTTTGGGTTATCCTCTAGAATATTAGGTGTAATATTCTTCAAGAAACTTCCCGGTAAATGAGTTATCCTGAACATACTATGGATAGTACTTTTTCAGAAACTTCCCATTTATTGGCATTAATTACCTGGTGCCTTCTTGAGTAATCAGGCGATATGCACCGTTTGAGTAGACTGTGTCTATCACAAATGGCCCTTCCCATTTGGGTTCGAATTTACCTTTCTTTTTGGAGTTGAGGATTATCGGTCGGGGAGCAGTGAGGACCAGATCTCCTTCTTTGAAGCTTCTCTGTCGGACTCTCTTGTTAAAGGCCCTAGATATTCGGGCTTGATAAAACTCAATTTGTTGCTGAGCTTCCAAGCGCTTTTCATCCAACCTCTCGAGTTCTTCGAGATGTTTCTGATGTTGTTCTTCTGTCGTCATCTCGGTTGCGAGAGCGATCCGAAGGGATGGGATTTGGATCTCCAATGGTAGCACAACTTCACACCCGTATACCAACGAATACGAGGTAGCTCCTGTAGGTGTGCGTATGGTGGTGCGATAGGCCCAGAGTGCTTCACCGAGTTTATCGTCCCAGTCTCGTTTATTGGTCTTCACGAGCTTTGACAGGATTTTAATGATTGTCTTGTTAAATGCCTCATCTAATCCATTCGCAGCGGGATAGTAAGCTGTTGACGAAATATCTTCAATTTTGAATTTGTCACAAAACCTGACGAAGGCGTTGCTTTTGAACTGTGGACCGTTATCATGAACGATCCGTCTTGGCACGCCGTGTCGGTAGATGACATGATGTTTGATAAAACTGATGACGTTGTTCGTCTTCACTTCTCTAAGCGGGATCGCTTCAGCCCACTTTGAAAAGTAATCCGTGATTACGAGAATGAATCGATCACCTTTGACTGAAGGGGGAAAAATAAGACCAACAATGTCCATACCCCATGTCTCGAACGGCCAAGACGTGGTTAACGTGTGTAAACGCTCCGGCAGTTGGTGCATATAATTTGCATGTATTTGACAAGCATGACACTCTCGGGCGTATTCGATTGCGTCACGAACCATTATTGGCCAAAAATATCCCATTCTCCTGATGCGATCATACAGTTTGGGACCAGGATGATGTGCACCATATTCTCCTTCATGTGCTTCCTTAAGAACTTCTTCTGCTTCTTTGTTCGAAAGGCATCGGAGTAACAAGCCATCATACCCTCTACGGTATAACGTATGAGTTTCGGTATTATAGAAGAATCTTGGTGCTCTTCGGCGGATTGATTCCCTTTCTTTTACATCCTCTGGCAAAATACCATATTGGACGTAGTCAATGATAGAAAAGTGCCAATCTCGGGACTCAGACCCAATTTGGGTTGAATTCACCTCCTTGGCGTTTACGTTTCCATCATCTTCCTCTTCAATATCCATATCGTATATGGGTATGCAGAGCTGATGCGTCCTTACTGTGACTAGTAGTTCAGTTTCGGGAGGCTACGTAAGTGATACCGCTAGTGCTGCCAGTGCATCCGCATAAGCATTCTGGAGACGAGGGATGTATTCAATAAAGAATTCATCAAAAGAATCTGCCATTTTGATGGCCTCCTGGTGGTACGGGATCAGGTCTTGGTTCCTGACTTCATACTCTCCACGGACTTGGTTGACTATCAATTGAGAATCCCCAAAAGCTTCGAGATATTCGACCCCCAGCTCCTTAGCGAAACTGAGTCCAATGAGAAGCGCGTTGTACTCGGCTACGTTATTGGAGCACGGACTAGTCAATGAATAAGCTCGAGGCATCACATGCTTCCCCGGGGAAACTAAGACAACTCCAACTCCGGAGGAGACTTTAGAACATCCCGGGGTTATTGCCCTATTAACTGCCCATTTCGCTAACCGCCAATTCATAGTGGCCGGTTGCGTCATAAACACCCGTACTGGATTAACGTTGGAAATGACGTAAATCGTCTGTCCAACCAAGTAATGCCGCATCTTTTGCATTGCGAATACCAATGCGAGGCATTCTTTCTCAATCATCGGATATCGAGACTCGGCGCCTATCAAGGTCCGACTTAGGTAATAGACTGCCTGTTCGTGACCATTATCATCGTCTTGTGCTAGTAAGGCACTTATCGAGTGGTTCATCGCCTTGAGATAAATCAAGAACGGTCTACCTGATTTTGGTGCAACGAGAACAGGAGGATTCGTTAGATATTTTTTGATATCTTCGAATGCTTTTTGGCAGGCGTCGTCCCAAATAAATGACACCCCTTTCTTGTTTAGTTTAGAGAATGGTTGGCACTTCCCAGAAAGATTTGAGATGAACCGCCGGATGTAAGCTAATCGCCCTTGCAATCCTCTGAGCTCTCTTAGATTTCTAGGGGGTTGCAGTTCATGTATCGCCTTCACCTTATCGGGATCGATATGTATACCTTTAGTGGTGACGACGAATCCAAGGAATTTTCCGCTAGACATTCCAAGGAAGGATTTAGTAGGGTTCATCTTCAATTGATGGCTTCGCATGAGATCGAACATCGTCTTCAAGTCCTTGATGTGATCTTCTTTGTTGCGGCTTTTTACAACCAAATCATCAACGTAGCACTCGACTGTTTTCCTGAGATGTTCTTAGAAAATCTTAGTCATTGCTCGTTGGTATGTGGCGCCTTCATTCTTTAGTCCGAAAGGCATTACGGTGTAGCAAAAGACACCGAGGGGCGTTCTGAACGCTGTATGCTTCTCGTCATCTGGGTGCATCTTGATTTGGTTATATCCTAAAAAACCGTCCATGAAAGACATTCTCTCAAATCCACATGTATTGTCGATAATGACATCCATGATTGGGAGAGGAAAGTCATCTTTTGGACATGTCGTATTTAGGTCCCTGAAGTCAATGCAAATCCTGATTTTACCGTTCTTCTTCATGACTGGAACGATATTGTTTAGCCAATCTGGATGTTGCTCCTCTCGGATAAATCCTGATTCGATTAATTTCTTAACCTCTGCCTCAATGGCTTCCATAATCTGCGAACGAAACCGTCTTTGCTGTTGTTTGACAGGTTTGGCATCCGGCTTGATATCGAGGCGGTGCATTGCCACATTGGGGTCGAGCCCTGGCATATCTTCATAGTTCCAAGCGAAGACGTCAATATACTCCCTGATGAGAGCAATTAACTCCTCCTTCTCATTTGGGGGAAGGCTGTCACTGATGAATATGGGCTTTGGGTTGGCCTCGTCACTCATGTTAACTTGGACTATTTTATCTTCAGTGGGCGGTTCTCTTTGTTCGAACCTATCGCCGTACTGCATGTTTAGGTGATGAACCTATGGATCTTCCCACGTTGGCATTTGATCGTCGTCTTTTATCGTCACAGGATCGACCGTAGTCATATACGACATCAGTTTCTTGAACACCTCCCCCAAACTTGCGTCGGAATCCCCAGTTGAAGAACCAGAAGAGTATCTGTTCTTAGTTTTGTTAGCAATTTGATCAATAATTTTCCAACCACATTCCTCATCAGACGAGGAAACATAGCCTAAGCCTCTTTTGTGACGGTATTAATCATCCGGTTTCCCTTTTGGCACATATGCTGCTTTAGCTGGGATACGGGAACCTCGATCAAAGTACAAGCCTTCTCCGAGTGTGAAATCATATCCCTGTTTTTCCATGAGCTTGCGCGCTTCAGGACTATACTTAGATAAATGTCGACTAGGTTTATCTTCCTCTTCGTCTTCTCTTAGGAAATGATCTGGTAATGGAAAATTCTCTCCTTTACCATAAATCACCTCTTTTTCGACTCCTGTTTTGGCAGGCACGACCAGGGTTGTTCCGAAGGAATGCTGGAGGCGTTTCTTTGTTACATAAGATGATCGGAGCGGCGTATGTAAATCAGGATTATCGTGTAGTCCTTTTGTCGCATCATCGAGAGACAACAAGTACTCTAAATCATCTTTTATTTCAATATCGGTAAGTTACCAGTTACAACTTCCATCTGACGATTGTTCATCGTCGAGATTGATTACAAAGGATACAATGTCATTTAAAACAAAACCACCATTGTAATCGAATCCGGCTTCAGAATCAGCTTCTTCTCCGCTGTCCGTGCCCTGGACCGATGGTTCCATGTCAGATTCGTTACCATAGAGGAGAGAATCAATGAAATAATTCTCAAACCCTTTAAATGGTTGTTTATCCGCGACCACCGTCCTGACCCTTCCACCAGTGTCGACATATTTCAGACACTGATGTAGGGTGGAGGGAACTATAACATTACTATGGATCCAAGGCCGACCCAGTAGTAAGTTATATGATGTCTCAGCATCAATCACGTAACACGTGACCTCCGTCTTCAGATCACCCATTTGGCACTTTATCCGGATCTTTCCCAAAGGCCTTGACCCGCTAGTGTTGAATCCGTAAATGACCGTGCCTGTAGACGCCAACTTGCTGACTGGAATGCCAAGGCCATGCATAAGGCGAAGCGGCATAATGCTCACAGCGGAACCCGGATCCACTTGGATTCGGTTGACTTGGCTGGAGCCAATGTATCCGACGAAATATAACGGCCGATCGTGGTTCGAATTCTATATCCTCTTTGGTGAAGGTGATGCAGGGAAGGTTCTTAGCCGCTATGTTGCAGTGTTGCATTGACAGTTCTAGCTCTTCAGGTGCCGGTTTGACCCGAGTGAGGAATGCTTCAGAATCATCCAAGGCTTCTCGTAAGGCTTCCCTAGTCTCCTTAGACAACCGCAGCAACTCATACAACGTTATCCGCACTGGAATATTGGCTAATTGAGCCATGATATTGAAGACACGCGGAGTTTTCGAACTCTCCGGTTTATCCCTTCCAATCAGACGACTAAAACGAGACTGCCTCGGATTTTGTATTTCCTGGGTTTTTTGTTTAACTGCCGGCTGTCGTTGAGCATCTTCAATCGGTTTAGGAACCGTAATCACCCCCAGCTCTGTGAGAGTTTTGGCTGGTCCCTGTTTAGTCACCCCCTGCCCAGCTAACTGATCACTAGGTGACGGATAGTTGAAGTGGTACTGGTTTCCGCTTCTAGTGGCAAAAACTTCTTGTTCTTCTTCGGAAAGCGGGAAAACAGGAGATTCATCGCCATCTTCTTCGAAAATTACGGAAGTACCATTGCAGGACTTGCCTTTACCCTTTCTTTTCGAGGAGGTCGCCCACTGCTCATCTCTAATGAGATCCGGATGAACCCAGAGGATTTCGCCGTTCGGGGCTGTGTGTGGCACAAGTCCCTTTTGGCGCTGTCCATGTGGGTCATCATTCACCATCTTCATTCCCACTTTGGTGACGCGTTTCGGCTCGAACCATGTTGTGGGCACCGATCCAAAGCTGATTGACACTGCATTTGCTCCGACATTCTTGGACGGCTTTGGGGTTATGACGCCTACATCAATTAGCGCCTGGATCTTGTCCTTGAGGTGGTAGCACGATTTGGTAGGGTGATGGACCGCTCTGTGGTATGCGCAATACTTCGGATCTGTCACTTTGCTAGCCCCCTCTTGATCCACGATCGCCGGCAGTTGGATTTTGTTGTTCTCCAGCAGGTACTGTTGCTGAGGTTGCAATTGAAAGGTTTGATTAGCATCAACTGCATTAGCATGTGCTTTACCTTTCCCCCGTGGGACGAAATTCTGTTTTGGAGCATTTGCCGCCGGTTGGCCTCTCTCCGCCTTCTTCCTTTTGAGGAACCGCTCGGCTTGCTCTCCTTGGACTTTCAGATCCTTCCATGTCTTGGACGGTGCTGTCCCCATTGCTTCCAACACGTCCAACGCGAGGTTGTTGTGGTAAGTCTGGAGAATGAATTCCTCGGTGATCGGGTCCCGACAGTTCATCGCCTTGTTCCGGAACCTTTTGACGAAGGTGTCAACCAATTCTCCGTCTTTCTGTTTCTCGTCCAGTAACGACCCAATGGATATCTCTGTGTCGTCGTCGAAGAAGTTGGCGAGGAACTTAGTCTCCATATCATCTTAGCTGTTCACGCTTCCTGGCTTGAGACGGCGATACCAATCGAAGGCAGCTCCACGAAGAGTGCCAACGAAGGACCGTACCATCAGAGGTTCATTACCAGAGATAACCCCCAGGTGCGATTTGAAGTAAATCAAATGCTGAGTGGGTGAACCCATCCCATTAAACGGCGTGAAGTTAATTAGGTTGAACTTCGCCGGATATGGGATCGATTCCCACTCTCTTGGGGATGGACAGGGAATGCCTGTTTTCTTCATCTCTTGAGCGGAAACGAGGTTTTTAATTTTCAGGCTTTCACCTGTGTTTTCGCTAGCATTCTCATTACCACCCCCTGCATTGACGGGAGGATTATTGGCATTATGCGTCTCATTCGTATTTGTGTCCTCATCTTCCAGATTAACCTGGTTACGACGACTTGGCTCGGCTTGCTGGTTTGTCAATGCTTGGATTTGTTGGTCATGCATTTCTCTCATGTTCTGCATGGCCATCTGCATTTCGAACCTGAAGCTCTCCTGTTGTTTAGCCATGGCTTCTTCGAGTATCTTGGCCACTTGTTCGGTGCTTATCATTAGCGACTCGCGGGGTTGTCCCTCGCTGGATACTGTATTATCCGATGCGACCGCAGAGCAGGCATCCGATTCTTCATCTTCTGAAGGAAGTCTTGTCCAAATCCTATCATAAGTTCCTCGTCTGATGGCTTCGGACTGTAGACGGGTTACACGCCGGGGTACTTCCGGAATTAACTTGGGATTATCCCTTGTCGATGCCCTTTTGCTGGTCATATTGGTAGTGACCCTCGGAAATTCTCCGCCTTCAATTACCCTTCTTCTTTGTCGGAAGCGCCTAGACCTTAGTCTTGGCGTTTTGGCATTGAGCCTTTCAAAAAACTCTTTCAGGAACTGTATTGATGCAGTTGCACTCAGACAATACTGCCCGAATGAGTTTGGAACAGGGGCATTGAGTTTCTGGTCGTCGGGGACTCCTCTTTCTGGTTTTCCTCGTGCTCTCATCACGATAGTACAACTCGTCAGCTTGAAAGTCAGAGTAACCTATCGTATGTGGGCACGACTTCTCAGGTATAACGTTATCGTCATCAGACGACAACGTTTCCTTCTGAGGACGGACTGCCTTCTTTGGGTTCTCAAGAGTCACACGCCTCGAAACATGCCTTTTTGGGCGTGAGTTCTTAGCGGGCTCCTGGACTTCAATGCGCAAATTAGTGCGCGCAGCTGCCTTGAGCTCCTTTTCATGTTGGAGGTGACGGCGACCCCCAGCGTGTTGAGTCGTTCGGGGCTTCTTCATCGGGCCCAAACGTTCTTGGACTGGAGCTTTGCCTCTCTCGTTGGGAATTGGACCGAGGCGCTCTAAGACTGACTTTCTCCTTCGGGATGATTCCGCGGGATCTCCCGGAGAAGCTATTAGAATTACCGGCGACTTTGGTCAGCTCGCCGGAGGTTGAACCTGCTTCGAAGGCTGCACTGATTGTGCCTTAGTCTGAATCGCCGCTTCAGACTTCGGCCTCCAAACTTGACGGGTTGGTGGCGGCTTCTTGGCCACTTCCTTCTGTAGCCTTCTACGGGCTTCCTGGACTTGAGCCCGTGCTTGC
>NC_033794.1:67030923-67136887 GCF_001876935.1 Asparagus officinalis | reverse complement strand
GGAGCATTCGTTGCCTGTTGGCCTCTTTCCGCCTTCTTCCTTCTGAGGAATCGCTCGGCTTGCTCTCCTCGGACCTTTAGATCCTTCCATGTCTTGGACGGTGCTGTCCCCATTGCTTCCAACACGTCTAATGCGAGGTTGTTGTGGCAAGTCTGGAGAATGAACTCCTCAGTGATCGGGTCCCGACAGTTCATCGCCTTGTTCCGGAACCTCTTGACGAAGGTGTCAACCAATTCCCCGTCTTTCTGTTTCTCATCAAGCAACGACCCGATGGATATCTCTGTGTCGTCGTCGAAGAAGTTGGCGAGGAACTTAGTCTCCATATCATCTTAGCTGTTCACGCTTCCTGGCTTGAGACGGCGATACCAATCGAAGGCAGCTCCACGAAGAGTGCCAACGAAGGACCGGACCATCAGAGGCTCATTACCAGAGATAACCCCCAGGTGCGATTTGAAGTAAATCGAGTGGGTGAACCCATCCCATTAAACGGCGTGAAGTTAATTAGGTTGAACTTCGCCGGATATGGGATCGATTCCCACTCTCTTGGGGATGGACAGGGAATGCCTGTTTTCTTCATCTCTTGAGCGGAAATCAATGTATTGATTTTGCTCTCGAGGTTTTTAATTTTCAGGCTTTTTCGTTGGCATTCTCGTTACCACCCCCTGCATTGACGGGAGGATTATTAGTATTACGAGCTTCATTCGTATCCTCGTCCTCCTGATGAACTTGGTTGCGACGACTTGGCTCGCCTTGCTGGGTTGTCAATGCTTGGATTTGTTGGTCATGCATTTCTCTCATGTTCTGCATGGCCATCTGCATTTCGAACCTGAAGCTCTCCTGTTGTTTAGCCATGGCTTCTTCGAGTATCTTGGCCACTTGTTCGGTGCTTATCATTAGCGACTCGCGGGGTTGTCCCTCGCTGGATACTGTATTATCCGATGCGACCGCCGAATCGGCATCCGACTCTTCATCTTCTGAAGGTACCCTTGTTCGAACCCTACCATAAGTTTTTCGTTTGATGGCTCCAGACTGCAGACGGGTTATACGCTGGGATGCTTTCAGAATTAACTCGAGATTATCCCGTGCCGATGTCCCTCTGCTGGTCATGTTAGTGGTGACTCTCGGAAATTCTCCGTCTTCAACCACCATTCTTCTTCGTCGGAAACGCCTAAGCCTTGGTTTTGGCGTTTCGGTGCTGAGCCTTTCGAAAACCGAAACTCTTTCAGGGACCGCCTTGATGAAGTTGCACTCAGACAATACTGCCCGAATGAGTTTGGAACAGGGGCATTGAGTTTCCAATCTTCGGGGACTCCTCTTCCTGGTTTTACTCGTACCCCCAACACGATAGTACAATTCGTCTGCTTGACCTATCGTGTGTTGGCACGACTTCTCAGGTATAACATTATCGTCATCAGATGATAATGTTTCCTTCTGAGGGTGAACTGCCTTCTTTGGGCTTTCAAAAGTCACGCGCCTCGAAACCTGTCTTTTTGGGCGTGAGTTCTCAGCGGGCTCCTGAACTTCGATGCGCAAAGTAGTGCGCTTGGGTGCCATGATTTCTTTGTCATGTTGAGGGTTGCGGCGACCCCCATCATGTTGATTCGTTCGGGGTTTTCTTAGTGGGCCCAAACGTCCTTGGATTGGAGCTTTGCTTCGCTCCTCGGGAAGTGGACCGAGGCGCTCCAGGACTGACTTCCTTTTCTAGGATGGTCCTGCGGGATCTCCCGGAGCAGTTGTGGAAATCATCGGTGGTCTGGATTGATTCGCCGGAGGTTGAACTTTCGAAGGCTGTAGATGTTGCTCCTTAGTCTGAATCGCCGCTTCAGACTTAGGTTTCCAGGCTTTGCGGGTTGATGGCGGCTTCTTGGCCACCTCTTTCTGCATCTTTCTACGGGCTTCTTCAGCTTGAGCCCGCGCCTGTGCTGATAGTGCGCGGCGTTTGCGGATACGTTCTTCCAGTGTCGAACGATTCCGTTTGACATGGACCCATTCCATTGTTGGCGGCTTGGAAGAGGCGCCGTTCATCTGTTGTTGAGGCTGTTTGCCTCTCTTGTTCTTCAGATATGCGTTGAAGCGGATTCCGTCGGTGGACTCCATCGCTTTGGCGAATTCTTTGGCTAAGCGTTGGCGTCGCCTTTGGCGGGCTCTCTTTGAGAGAGTCACCGGCTCTCTTTGAGAGAGTCACCACGCCCTCTGCGGCAGAAGGGTTGGCCAGAGCAGATCTACCTTGGTTGGAAATTGGAGGAATCTCACCCGATGCGACTTTGGCATCAAACGGGGCGAGATCTTCGTTGGTGTTTTCAACGTCTTCATACCAACGAGTTTTTCTCCTGGAGGAGAGCTTTTTGGACTTGCGGGGGGAGGTTGATCCGGACGAGGACGATAAGTATTCCTCGAACTTCTACTGGTCGAACTCGTATTCGACCTCCTCCACGACCGGGATTAAGATCCGCGGCTGCGACGCTCCGATCTCGGCAGCGAGATCGGCGGCTCCCACTGTGGTCGCCAGATTGTTCGCGGGAAAACAGTTATCGATTACAAAAAATCCGGTCTTTTTATAAGATCCGGTTACAACGAGATCAAAAGAAAAAGAAAATTATAATTCTTTCCTTATTTGTCGAACGAATCGCGAGCTCCTGTTTTGCGGTCACTCGCTTGTGTGGGTTCTTTGCATGCGCCGGGGTTAATCCGTGGACCACCGCACGATCTAGATCCGATCGGATCTACGCAGTATGACGGGTATTATTTCGCAAAGGAAATAATAGTCGGGGGGGGGATTAATTCACCAAGGAAATAATCGCCCTAGTTCTCAGGATCAAAAGCCAAGCTTTGATCCGGAGGATGACTACGTAGATCTGAGATCCGGTTCCTCTCGAACTCTTGCCTTATTTGGCGTTGACAATCGCCGAGCACCGGATCTGGAAGAGCAAGTCCTCAAAGTCCCAAAGCTTCAATCTTTCTGAGTTCTAAGCCTTGAATCCAGCAGAGCTTCGCCTCCAAAAATTCCAACCTCTGAAAATAAACCAAGGAGGGCCTATTTATAGGCTACCCTCACTGTGCCCGGGCACAGATCTGGCCGGCCACCCATAGGTGGCTCGGCCACCTAGCCACCTATAGGTGGCTAGGCTTTGGCCGAGCCACCTATAGGTGGCTCGGACCCTCACTGTGCCTTGGGCACAAGGTGGCTCGGTTTTGGCCGAGTCCCCTTGGTGTTTGGGTTTTTGACGTTTTTTCCGGTCTCGTGGTTGATTTGGACTCTGATTTGTTGATCTGAATCCTGATTTGGCAGTAAACCCGCTTCGTTGTTGATCCGAACTCTGATTTGACAGTCTGAATCCCAATATGGCAGTAAATCCACCTCGGTATTTGAGTTCAAATCCGTTCTATGGTTGGATGACTCGTTGACTCACCGAACTGTTAGCTTGATTCCGCATGCGAATGGATGTATTCCATTGTTTGCGTGCGGTTTGTTAGCCTCGTCGCCTCGTTAATCCGCTTCGTTGCGTGTCACTTGGCTTTGGCGTTGTGGACTGACGCTCGTGTTTGGATACGTCGCCCGATGGTTCGTCGGTTTGTGCTGAGCTGTGCTAAGGGACCGATAAGCAATTTTATACGCCTACATCGGTTACCTCCCGCACTGAGTGGAAACATCAAGACACAAGATAGCGACAAAGGCTTGGGCAAAGTCCTATCAAAAACATCTGAGCCTGACATTCCCTTGTCTGCCACATGCCTGTGAACCTAAGTAAAGTCATGAATTTGCTCTGATAATCAGTCAATGACATGTCTCCCTACTCTAGTCGAGATAGTTTAGCCTCCTTCACAGCTTTCGCTGCAAAAGATATGTACTACTGATAAAAAATAGATAAAATCCTCTTAGCTGACCGTCATCCATTGCTCCAGTGAAAACTGGAGCCTATACCATCCCCCGACGTCACCCTTGAGGCTAAATGCTGCTAACCTCCGCTTCTAAAATGGATCGATGTCGAGTAAATCTAGGATGTTCCCCACATCCTTCTTCCACTTATGTGCTGTAAGTAAGTCTGATGAACCCTAAAACTCTAGGGCCTTCATCTTCTGATACCTCTCAACCAGACGAAGCCAAAACTCCTACTCTGCGGCTTTGTTTACAGTTTGTGGTGGTGTAACCATTGGTGATGCTTCTACAATAAACATAAGTGTTGCTAGTGATGGCACCACAGGAGGTGGTACCACTGGCGGTACTGGATTCGCCACTCACTCCTCGAGCGTTGTCAGTCTAGCTACAATTGATGCCAGCAAGTCAATCAGATACTTTGGAGCCTACTACGGCTCATGCTCTAGCTCAGCCTACCCAGCTCCCCAGGTACAAGATCTACCTCTACCACGTCCTTGTCCTGACATCTGAAATTTCAGGAGGAGAGCTTATTAGATAAAGTAAATGAGACCACAAATGCTAATCACATAATATATAGCAATAGGAAGTCATAACACATAGTATTTTCGAAAATACTTTGTAACCAAAGTAAGATAAGCATAAAAAATTGAAAATTTTTGAGTTATGCATATTACAGCCTAATCTAGGATTCCCTAGCGAACTCTATACATGAGCCCTAGGGAAACTCTATACTAGCTTCATGACACGACACAGGATATCATAAGGATACATGAACTAGAGCTCTGATACCAAAGATGACACTCTTGGTTTTACACATGGCTGTAGTCCAAGGTAAATCCAAAGATGTCAAACCTGCCAAGCACCCAACACTCTACATAAGCATGTTTCACTGTCATAATCACTATCACTCTAGCAGACGTCAAATGTAAAGTAGTAAGGGTACAAGCAGATATAAAGAATGAAAATATAAGGAACAAAATATAGAGTAGGTATATCCAATAGTATCTATAAATATGTCCCAACAGAAGAATAGAAAGTACATCTGATAAACTAAAATAAAAACAATGAGTCTCTAAAGCATAAGAGTCAACTGAAACAGTATTAACCCTCTCAGGTTCCAAATTTAAATACATCTCTAAAAGACTAAAACTATAAACAATCCACTGTGGAGCACCAACTAGCTACCTATGAATAACAGTAATCTATGCTGAATCTCTATCAATCTACGGCTCTTCGAATTCCCGACCTGCTATCTAAAAAAGGTGGAAACAACGAGCGTCAGAGCGCTAGCAAGAATATCTCCCTCCGCCCCAGGGGGAAGGGGTAACGCCTATATAATACTACACATAGTATATGTATATGTATCAGCTATCTTGTACCAAGAAAAGTTAAGATTTAAAAATACACAACACGAGATGAGTACGTCGAGGGAATAATCCAAATAAGGAAACCCTCATATATACCATGTAACTCAAATTGTAAATAGCTAAATATCAACTCCAAACCCAAAGAACAAGTAATAAAGAAATATATCATCAACTACTGATCCAGGGCATATCATACATGTCATGGCACAATATCTCACACTACTCTCGGGTAAGTGGCACGGGAGTAAATTTACAATCCTATGTAATCATTACCAAAGATGTAGACCGTCGCAAAGTATACATCAATAATGGACTACATCCATAAATGGTACCCTGCTGAGACCTAGGCGATTAAATTTTCCATAATGTTGTCGCTTGTAAAATCCTGCGGCTCATCGCATCATCATGTAGGACAGACTACCCACTAGGGCATCCTACATAGTACAAGGGCATCAGCCACATCATATTATCATGCGGGATGGACTACCCACATGAGCATCCAACGGGTACGGCGCTCCGGCCTCATCGCGTCATCATGCATAATGGACTATATTCTCTGGCATCCTACGTGTACGGTGCACCGACCTCATCGTATCATCATGCGGATCGGACTACCCACAAGGCATCCTTTAGAGTATCGAAGCATTGGCCAACTCCAGTATGATGTACCGACGCACTACCTTAGGTAATATTGAGCTATGCCCATCAACAATACCCATGCAAACATTTGTAACTCTAACTTGACATCTCCAATCGCGACAAAACCAACACTTGAGGTTACATACTTCCAAGGATCCGTGCGTGCTCAAACCCCACATGTGCACTTTATGGACGTGCACGTGTATTGATGTACGGGATCGTGTTTTGAGTTCGTGACTAAATGTGTGTGGAAGATCAACACACACAAAACAACACCAAATCAGTCGACTGGTATCTCATTAGTCAACTGAAAATCGATCAATCGACTAATATCTCATCAGTCGATCGAATAGTGATCAGTTGACTGATTTCCCATCAGTCGACCGATCAGCGATCATGCACAAAATATAAGTCTTGATTCGTCGACTAATTATCTATCAGTCGACCGACCTGAGAGGATCGAAAAATCCTTAGATGTCGATCGGTCGACTGATCAATAGGCTCAGTCGACCGACCCGAACACTGAACAAAAAATTTCCAATTTTCTACAGTTAAACGATTTTCTCAAAATCTTGTAAAATTTCAACATTAGGTATGAATCATGTTTTAAATCTTGCATTTACCAAAGTGGGGTTTGTCCTAAAATGTTTCATCAAATAAAAACATGGTTTTGGGATCCAATTTCCCTAAACTTCACTAATAAATGTTAACTCGATTAATTAGGGTTTCTAATCCTAATCAATTCGTCAATTAGCAAAACATTAGTGTTTTAGTCATCAAGATCAAATATTTTCATCATTTTTTGATTAGATCTAAAGTTCTATTCATCAATCTAGGGTTTAATCCGTCAAAAAATCAAAACTACTAGGGGATGGGTTTAGAAGAAGATGAACTTGCCTTTAGAAGTGGTTTTGATCCCTCCAGCGGCTGATTAGTACGAACTTGCTTCACAAAAGATGTAGATCTCGTGTTCCTCTTGAACTTTGCTTCACAAAGTTTTTCCAAAATAAAACGAAATTTTTTTAGGGTTTGAGGAGGGGTAGGCAGCTGCTCTGCGAGAGAGAGAAGGAGAAGAAAGAAGGACGGTAGAAAAGGGTTTTATATATATATATAATTATATATATATATATATATATATATATATATATATATATATATATATAATATATTATATATATAATATGTATATATATATATATATGTGAAAACTTGTGTCAACTTAAGTGATAGGGAATAGTGTGTGCACCAAAGTTTTTAACCATTCATATTGCCTAGGGATCCATGTATTATATAAAAAGGTGTTTATATTAATAAATGTGTGGCTACAAACTTTGGTGGACATCAACTTAAGTTGATAGGAGTCTTGCTCTCTCTCTCTCTCCTCTCTCTCATCTCTCTCTATGCTCTCTCTATCTATCTATATATATATATATATAAGTATATGTGTGTGTGTGTGTGTGTGTGTGTTGGTGTGTTGTGTGTGCTTGTGCTGAGAAAATAAGGTTTTAGTCTCTGTCATCAGAACGCAATGAAACTTTACCCACATCGTAGTCTCGACATTCTAAGATCAATGGTGTAAAGCTCGTGCCCATTTGATTAACAGAAAATTTACTAAAAATGAAAATACGGTAGATTACAACAAAATAAACAAGGAGAAGAAATAAATAAAATAGAAAATAAAAATCAGAAGCAATAATATTAAATAGGAAAATCAAAATAAATAAAAGATTGACAAAATCAAGTAGAAAAAATAGGAATTAGAATTGAATCTACTAGTAAATTTCATTAGAATTTGCGAACTACTCACTTTTTGTCAAAATTTACATTAGATTATCAAACTACTAAAGAAAGCATAATTCATGAAATTATCATCCAAGAAAAATTTTATTCATAAAAAACAATTGGATAATAATTCTTCACAACTATAACCTATCAGAACACTCATCATAGGCATAGATTATCATATTCTTCTTCTACCAATTTAGTTCTCTAAGTGATTATCCATCATTCTCTACCCCTATTTATAGCCTACATCAATAACTAAGAGCCATTAGATTTGGTTTGAGCTCTATGAAATAAATTTTAGCCATCATTATTTCTGTTATGAACCAATTTGTTGGCTAATCTATTAACCAATCGATTGGTCGATCAATTAGCCAATCGGTTGGTGAACCGATTTGTTTATAATAGAATTGATTCATTGCTGACTTGTTGACTCAATTTTATATTGCATCCTTGGGCTTTGGTAGACCTCTTTTTGACTTGATCTTGAGCTTTAATAAGTGGTAGAAAAATGAAACAATTTGATACTTTCGGGCTCTTATTCATTTATTCTTTATTTCCTATAAATTAAGATAAAAACTTGTTATACTACAATAAAATATAACATCACCGACGGAAAAAAAAAACGTCAACAAAAGTTTAAAAAACATCAAGAAAAATCTTTCCCGACGCAAAATACAGTGTTGCTAACGCATCACCAACAGTGCGTCAAGGAAAATATTTGGCGACGCAAACACACTACGTCGGTAAAGTCAACACTTTTAGAGATGCTTCATACGTCGAGAAAAGTACATCTTATAGTGACGCATAATATTTTGCATCGACAAAAATATGCAGAATTTTTTCATATACAAAAGTGCGTCAGTAAAACTTGTACTTTTGTCGATGCATGCATCATCGGTAAAAACCAATGCGTCGACAAAAGTATAGCTTTTAGCGACGCAAAACTGTTCTTCGCTAAAAATTATACTTTTGGCAACGCAAGTTAGCGTCGGCAAAAGTATAGCTTTTAGCAGCGCAGAATGTAGTGTCGCTAAAAACTATATCTTTGGCGATGCAAGATAGCGTCACTAAAAGTATAATTTTTGGCAACGCATAATTATGCGTTGGTAAAAAGTATACTTTTGTTGATACTATTTTGCATCGCCAAATATAATATCTTTTCTGTCAACTACAAGCCTACACTGAACCTGAACATCCATAAAAAATTTACTCCCATTCACATCAACACTAAAACCAAACGTCAAATTATACTCCAAACAAGTTTTATTTTATGATAAACAAATAATTTGCTTCCATTGCAAAATAGTTACATTCATTTCCATTTCCATGTCAACACTCAAAGACCTATTTAAATATTCCAGTTTGCTTGTAATTCATGAAGGAAAAAAGAAACACAATGGAAAGATAGGAAAATATGAAAGAAAAGAAAGAAGGGAACAACTGTTTAAATATTCCAGTTTACTTGTCAAAATTTTTTAAAATTATTTGAGAAAGGCTACACATTCTATAAAATGTTTTAGGTGTACATATATCATAATCATTAAACCAAAACATACACATGACAAAAATAAATTTTGTGCAGCTTTTGTGAATTGTGCATTTCTTCGTATTTAGAACTTTCGATTTGTAAATCATAAATCATATATGGTTTGATCAGATAATTTAGAATCCTGTTGATTGTATCTAGTTTTTTTGGCTAATGAATGTATTCTAGTTAATATACATGATCACAATCTTCAGTCATGATTTCTAGATTTTAAGAAATTTTAGTTTACAACAGATTTAGTGCACATGTATCAGATCCGTGACTAGATGTGTTCCTGAATTTTATTGGTCATATTATGACTCCCCAGGTTTTGTGCGAGGCTGCAGTCCAAGGCGAAACCCAGAATGTCAAACCTGCCAAGCACCAAACACCGTGCTACGACATGTTTCACCATCACAATTACTATCTCTCTAGTGGAAACAACAAATAGGTGAAGGTACAAACATGCAAATAAAAGAAATAGAGTAAAGCCAGATATACACAGAGGAAGCATGAGAATAATCATCAGTGAGCCTAACAAAAATAGAGTAGAAAACTAGAAATACCTCTGAGTCTGAAATAAACCTCAAGTATAATGAGTCAAATAAAATATCACTATGGCTCTCATCCTCTACAAAATGAAATACAAGTCTAGAGTTTGAACATAAACAACTAACTATGGAGTTCTGAAATAACTACTAAATAGTAAACAGCTAGATGGAATCTATGAGGAAATCCCATCAACCTGCGACTCTCTGTGCGTCTGACTCAGTGCCTGAAAGGGAGGAAAATAACGAGCGTCAAAGCGTTATAGCGAGATCATCTCCACCTCTCCCCAAGGGAAGGGGTAGGAGTAGATAGAAAATAGAGTTTGTACATATACATATGAAATCATTCATAAAATTCTAACTGGAAGTTAATATTTAGGAAATCATAACACGAGAGTTAGTACGTCGAGCGAAGTAATCCAAACAAGGAAACCCTCATGTATATACCATGTCTCAAATTGTGACTCCCTAAATACTAACTCCAAACCCTATGAATGAAAGCAATAAACCAAAAGGAAAGCACTCCAAACCTTAAACATATAGAAAAAATATCTCATCTCAATTACACTCGGGTGGATAGCTCTAACATAAGAGGGATCTCATCCAGAACAAAAAATCAATCATAAGCCATGACATGTAAACCACGATCTTAAAGGAAATACACTACTCGTGGGAAACCAATATGAAAGCAAAATACGACAAATAATACATACATATATGCATCTCCTTATGCAATAGCGATATTTTTGTAATACTCTTACTCAATCGCCCTGCGGAAATAGGTATTATCTCCCTATTTCGGAATTCAATGAAATATGGTATGCTCTTCATATTTATCAACTTAAATTAGGACAAAAAATTATGTTGACACCACATATTCTAAACATACATGCATATATCTCGGTGTGCGTGTCCATAACTGGTGTTCACTGATATCTAAGGTGTTATACAACTCATAAACATTGAATTATAACAATACAAGGTCGAGAGACTAGCTCGAAAACTCAATAGTCGAACAAAACATGCACAGGGTCACTCACTGTGTGGCGGTCGACCACGATGGGTTCCAGAGCCTACTCAGGCCTCTATCCTGCACGCGATCGACCACCGCTATAGCACGGTCGACCGTGGGCTGATATTCCAGATTCTCAATCTGTTTGTGTGTCGTGTTCACGCCGTGTTTAGGTGATTCAAACATGATTAAAATAACATGAAACTTGTATGAAAGCATGTCTATAGTAGATAAAAACTTCTGGAAACAAACTCAACATATATAGCATGATTATTTGCATAAAATTTATATTCAAAAACCTAAGTCATGCTTAAAAACTCAAAATAAAGAACAAATCATCTTTCTTTAAATTAAACCATGTTTTAAATTATTTTCAGATCTTACATACTTCTGTAAATTCGTTCTCAAACTTTTTAACATGAAAAGACCTAGTCTTTATACATATAATATAAAAGAATTGACTTTTATTCATAAACAAGTCAATTTGGCTCTACAAAACATGTTAGAAACTCTTTAAAAACATTTTAAAAACTAGGAGGGGGATTAGCAGGGATGAACTCGCCTGGGGTTTGTAGAAAAACGTTTAAGAAGACAAGCCAAGGAAGATATATAATCCAAATGCCAAAAATCACGTGAAAATCCACTTGAAAGCCTTCAATCTTCTCCAAGAATCAAAATTAGGGTTTAAAGGGGTTTTGGTGGTTGTTAGGGTTCTTAGAAAACTAAAAATATCGTGAATATATGATATATATATATATATATACCAGAAGATGGATATGGGCTTTAGAAAACCAAAACCAACTCAAAACAGGAATCTGACTTTCTGCAGGTTTCGCGGTCGATCGTGATGGTCGACCGGACTGCGGTCGATCACGGCGGTCGACCGGACTGGAATTTTCCAGTTACACATATTTAGCCATTGTGCATGTTTTGACTCTTTTCTTTCTCATGTATGAACTCGTTCATATTCAAAACACATGGTATCATACTCATACCCCATTTAACTATATTTATCAAAATAAATATCCATAAATCATAATTAATCTCATATTAATTATGTTAACATAAATTTTTGGGGTTTACATTCACCCCCTTAAAAGAATTTTGTCCTCGAAATTCTGCAGTCACATCACATAGATTAATAATACGAGAAAAGTACAAAAAGGGGATAGTCCAAACAAGAAAACCCTCACGTACACATCTCGTATCATTAATCTTCCGATTTAAAATATAAGCAACATTTAAACTTAACAATCTAAAATGTGTACATTCTCACTTAACCCCTAATTAGATGGAACTAGTATGTTGGGCAAAGAATCCAAACAAGGAACCCCCATATATATACCATATGTTCCGAATAATTAAGAGCTAAGTGTTGAATGACCCGTTCTAGCGTTAAATATAAATGTAACTAAACAACACATATAATCAAATCTATCAACGCATATAAGCACAATTAAATATCGACCTTACCTATTCAAATAGGTGCGGGTAGCCGTGATGAACATCCTCCTCGCGCTCCCAAGAAATCTCTTCGGCTCCTTGCCGGTTCCATTGAACTTTCACTAATGGAATGACTTTGTTTATAAGTTTTTTATTCTCTCTAGCAAGAATTAATACTAGAATCTCTATTGTAGTCAAATCATCCTCGATCTCAATCTCTAGTGAATCAATCACTCTCTGCTGCTTTTCGTCATGCAAATGCTTCTTGAGCATCGAAATATGAAAGACATTGTGTATGGTCGACATCGATGCTGGAAGGTCTAATCTATAAGAAACAGGTCCAATGTGCTCTATAATCCTGAAGGGACTAACATATTTCGGAGCAAGCTTCCCCCGTCTACTGAATCGCTGAACGCCCTTCATCGGTGATACTTTCAACATAACTAAGTCTCCGACCTGAAATTCTAAGGGTCGTCTCTGACGATCTGCATAACTCTTTTGCTGACTCTGTACAGTAAGAATGCGCTCCCGAATCAATACCACCTTTTTCGTGGTCTGCCTAACTAGCTCCAGGTCAAGTAATAGACTATCCTCTGGCTGTGCCCAACATATAGGTGATCTGCAAGGCCTCCCGTACAAGGCTTCATACGGCGCTATCCCGATGGTAGCTTGATAACTATTATTATATGCAAATTCAATCAATGAGATGTGATCCTCCCAGCCACTACAACAAAGCTGTTTTTTTATAGTGTTGAATGATAGCGTTTATGTTGTAAGTGCTATAGATCGTATGTGCCTTATTTTTTGAGTTTAAAAAATTTTAAATGCTATAAGTAGTTGATCGTAATTTTTTTTGTTCTGACGCGTTGAAAAGTTAAGCGGGAGACTGAAAATTAAAACAAGCGCCCCAAATTATATCGATCCCTCTCCTATCAAATCCCTGTTCCTTTTCCTCTAGTCAAAATCTCAAACCATAGTTTTTCCCCCTTTTTTTCTTTTTTTGGGAATCAGGGAGAAGTGCTGAGCGGTCTGAACGATCTCGTGATGATGAACCCTAGCCGATCGACTCTAGGTGACCGCACCGCTGTGTACCCCTGCGCTCCGCTGGATCTCGAGGTGGTTAAGGGCAACATCAGATCCATGGAATGGGACGAGTGCCCCATCGGATCGATCCTGGCCGTCGGATCCGTCGTGGCCGTGCCGTCGGATCTCTACAAAGCTCACTTCCTGTTTCTGATTTCTTTATTATTATTATTTGGTGCTTAATGTTTTTTACTGGATTTTTTAATCATTTAATTTGGGTTTGTTTTGATCTGAGATGTGCCGATGGGAGAGGCAATTGTGTGAGGAAGACATGAGATAGGGCTTGGGGCTGAATCATATGGTAATTTCTTAAAGACACTTAGTTTTTTTTCTTTGTGATTGAAATTATTGGGTTGCTTGTAAATCCAATTGATGTCTGAAATTTATTATGGTGAGTAACAAAGTTTGGGGTTTGCATTGCAATACGAATAAACACAGTACTAGATCTCATTGGTGTGAACTTGAAATAGAATCAATTTAATGCTAGAGTTTTGGTTCTTGAGCTTCGTCTTGTTTCAATCAATTAATGATATCGTTTAGGATTTTGTCATGTGAAATCATTTTTCCCTTTGCTAATCTTCTTATTTTCTAGCCTACTGGATGTGGGGAGATGTTATCTGTTCATTTATTTTACGTTATGAGGGATTTATGGATTCTTTAAAATTTATGCTTTGGGTGTGTTTACTGGTTATAAGAGATTTAAAGATGCAAAGTTCATGTTTTTGATGTCCTCTTTGAGATCCAATGATGTAAGTTTTGCTCAATCAACGATGAAAATTTGGGTTTTCTTGATTTATAGAATTTTTATCTTTTTATAACCGTAGAGTTTTGTATCTCTTTTTTTTTGTTATGACATATCTCTCTATCTCATAACCTCTGCTCATGTTCATTCAAAGACATATTACTTTGTATTTAGCTGACATTGGTCAAAGCTTGCTATGTCTTATTTGTGGGCTATATATCACGAGCTTTCTTATTGTACAAAATGGAATCACATAATTTTCAGCATGTTATAGGAAACTTGGATTACAGTGCAGGTCATATTAATCAGATTCTCTCTTTAAACGATTTCAATATGATACCACTTCTAAAAATGCTAGAAGTTGTGTCGCATGCCTTTGTTATGTATAATTGTATTTGTGAAGCAAATTTGATGTTCCCATTTCTACTTATTGGCATGCTATAACTATTTATTTCTGTCGTTTAGCTTTTGCTGCTGTTAAGTAATTTAAAAATCAAAAGTTCTGCCCTGGTGCAGTATGAAGGAAATGGATAAAATACTGCAAATATAAATCCTTTTTGCATATAGTTTTTAGCTCACAATACATGACTTTCTTGACTAATTGTCATTTAGTACTGAAAATTGTTTCTAGCAAATTTCTATATATTGTACAATGTGCAAATCTTCTGAGATTATTTTAGAAGAATGCTTAGAGCATGCATACAGTGATATCTGATAAAATTACATATATGAGCACAAAATATGTCGAGCGTCTGGGTATTCTGTGGTTTCTCCTTTTGATATTATAGTTGTAACCTCTCAATAATGCAGGTTGGGATCTTGGATGCTGAAGGATACTCGGTTAATATTCCCTGGAGCTGTGAGGGTGTGGGGGATAATGAATACATTTTTGCCTTCCAAAACATTATACTTCCCATATGTACTGTCTTGTACTTGTTGAAGACCCTCTTATTCTTCAGTTACCTATTTGATGATGCCTGTTCTTGGATGTTCCCCTTAATTGCCTTTGGTTTTCCTTAAAAGACTAATGATTGCATGTCCTAATGTTCATCTCTATTTCCTTTCTCTGCTTTTGCCTTTTGTTTTATGCTGGTTATCCTTATGTTTATACTGCTCTCTTGTGCTTCGCCTCAACCATTTATTACTAATGTGATTTGATGTTCCCCTTAACTGACTTTGGTTTTTCTTAAAAGACTAATGATTGCATGTCCTAATGTTCATCTCTATTTCCTTTCTCTGCTTTTGCCTTTTGTTTTATGCTGGTTATCCTTATGTTTATACTGCTCTCTTGTGCTTCACCTCAACCATTTATTACTAATGTGATTGGTTTAATTGCAGCCTCCGAATTTGCACTTGATATCACTATTATATCAGCAGTATTTGATGCAGCAAGAGGTGATCCACTTGGCTGTTATGATGTAAGGATTGCATTATCGGTTTTCTTTTACTTGTTAGATATGGAATAACTTATTTCCTTAATTTTATTTCCAATTCCTCTATTAAGCATGTGGATGACATCTATAATTCCAGCACCTTTATATATTCGATTCGATTATGGGTTTTCATGTGCTCAAACAATATGGTTCGAATTAACCATGCTATGTACATTGATCGATATGATTGTTAATTAGAAGGCGCAAAAAGAGCTTTGAACTCGTGATTTAATAGTTAAGCTGAATGATAACATATATGACTTAATTCTCATCATATAGCTGGTGATTCAAAGTGTCTTCTGCGCTAGGTAACCCCTGCTGGATATGCACAGATGACACACATGTTGACTTCTCTTTCCTAGGCAAAGTTGCTCGTTTGTACTTGATGGAGGGTAGGCACTTCCCCTGCCATCCCTTTTCATTTATTTTATTTGGCATATTTAGGCCATGTATCCGTTGTCACTAGTTTATCCCTCTCTTCTTTGTTGTTTGCAGTTACAATCTTCAATCAATATCTTCTTCAACTACAGCAGTAGTTAAGGTATTTTTTTTGTTTTTTGTTGCATGATGCATCAGATTCCATTCTCATTGTCATATGTTAGTAATGAATAAGATTTTAGTTCTTGCAGTTCTCAATTTTGTCTCTCTTAGAAGTGCTTGATTTATGATGTCTTCTGACCTCCTGTTAGCTTTATGAATGAAGTAAAGCAATTGTTTTAGTAATGATTATTGTTCACCATATAAAGATTCAAAATTGAAGGCATTAGCAGGAATAGCAGTAGGAACATGATCAGGTAATGATATCAGGAGAGTTCTTTGTAGGAAACTAAGGCCCAGCTTGATAAATGGGGTTAAGTTGTAGTGGTCTATGTTTCTAGAATGGGAGTTAACAGGCATTACCAATTTGGAATTTTTTGGGTGTTTGGATAATTGGGTTAGAGCGTAGGACTTACCGATTTGCATATCTATCTTTCATTTTCCATGCATATTGTTCAATTCTTGATGTGTATGAAAATTACAAAATATACATCCCTCATATTGTTAATTAAAAGCAATGTTGTATAGATTCTTGTTGTCATGTATCTTTGAAGTCGCATATTGGTTAAATCCTCTCTAGGGGCCTAGCTTTTTACCATTCTTTTTACATATCTTCAGTATAAAAAATGGAATCTGAAGACCTCATGTAACTTGCATGTGGAGGATGACTATTAACTATTAGCAAATCATTTTCAGGACAATCCAATCTATTCCTCTACCTCTCTCCGCTGACAGCCGCCCACTGTCCCCTTCCCTATTTTAAGTTAAGATTACGGTGACGGTAAATACTCTCATGGTAAAATTTTTAGCTTCCATTTAATTGATCTCTTCATTCTCCTTTTCACGTTAAAAAAATCATGTTACTGCCCTAAATATTTTGTTCCAATTCCTGCATTTTCTGTTGTTTATATTTTGATTGTTGATTTCTGTTTTTAGTCCAAACCTTCATGACTCTAGGATTTCTAATTATTGGTGGTGTTGTTTTTTGTTTTGTGTCCATATATTCATGGCTCTAGGATCTCATTATTGGTGTTGTTAATTTCTATTTTTGCAACAATACTAGTACTCAATTGCTGAAGATGATGAGTCTCTCAAGTCATATGTAATGCAGCAAAGTTAGTTTTTGTTGTTCTGTGTACTATGGTTAATTTCTTGTACTCCATGTTGGATTATCCAAAGACTAGTATTTGTTTTTTGGCACATTTGTGTTGAACTTTTTGATTGCTACAACTTGGTTATGTATCAGTTTGAACCTTTAAATGAAATATTTGCTTTTATAGTTGTCATAATTGGAAGCTATTTCTAGTTCAACCTCAAAGGTTTATAGGCACAACTGAACTGCTATAAGAAGTGAAAACAATTACTGAAATGCTATTAAAAGAAGAAAGACAACATTCACTGAAACGCCATTGTAGTAACTCAAACGCTATCAAATGTAAGACAATAGCAACGTTGAAATGCTATGAATGAAAACTAACTAATAGCTTTTTGGCACATTTGTGTTGAACTTTTTGATTGCTACAACTTGGTTATGTATCAGTTTGAACCTTTAAATGAAATATTTGCTTTTATAGTTGTCATAATTGGAAGCTATTTCTAGTTCAACCTCAAAGGTTTATAGGCACAACTGAACTGCTATAAGAAGTGGAAACAATTGTTGAAATACTATTAGAAGAAGAAAGACAGCATTCGCTGAAACGCCATTGTAGTAACTCAAACGCTATCAAATGTAAGACAATACTAGTGTTGAAATGCTATGAATGAAAACTAACTAATAGCATTTTTCAACTGCTATGAAAGATATTTGTCATAGCAATACATAAACGCTATTGAATACCCCTTTTATAGCTACATAAAAACGCTATGCTTGGAACCTTTTTGATAGTGTTTGGGGAAACGCTATGTAAAGCCACAGACCTACTATAGCAGGTTCTAACACAGCGCTGATTAAAACGCTATGAAATAATACCATAGTGTTTTTCGCCGCTATAGATGATTTCAGGTGGTGTAGTGAGTTACCCTGAAAATCTATAACACAAGCTCTCAGCATATTCTCCAATACCTGATTCACCCTCTTGGTCTGACCATCTGTCTGGGGATGAAATACACTGCTAAATAATAACTGGCTGCCAAAAGCATCATGAACACTCCTCCAGAAATAGGATGTAAAGATTGATACTCGATCTGATACAATCATCTTCGAAACTCCATGCAACCTGACAATCACTCGAATAAAAATCCTCGCATAGGTGTCCGCCGTATAAGTCGTCATCACAGGTAAGAAATGCGCTGACTTTGTCAATCTGTCTACTATCACCTATTTGGGGAGAAAGTTGATTGATTTATTGCTGTGTTCATTACAACTTCAAACGTTACAATAAAAACAAAAGTTAGTCTTTTTATAAGACCTTTACACAATGAAAACAAAAGAAAGTACAACTCTCGTCAAACAGCGCAACGGGTGTTTATCACCCGCTGCTTGCGTATGATCTTAGCCTGTGATGGGGATGTTGATATCCGTGGACCACCAAACGATCAGATCAGATCCAGAGCTTCGTTGATTCACGAAGGAATCAAAAAACCGAAGCAGTTATCTCGGCAATAGCTAGATAACCACTCTTCTCGAGATCACCGTAACGGGGCGATCTCAAGGAAAAGAACTAGGCTGCAGATCTATCGAACTCTTCTTCTTTATGCCGAAGAATTCGCTGAAGTCTCCTCCTCCTCTTTGAAATTCGTGCTTCTTCAGTCTTTAATTCAGCAGGGCTTCGCCGACGCTCGAGAATTCTAAATCTAAAAAATGAAGGCCCTGGGGCTGTATTTATAGGCTTCAGGAGCCTTGTGTTCGGATAAGAACGATCGATTCACTCTTATCTTTAGTTATAACCACTTAACCACATTTTTGGATGATATCAGATCAATTAAAACAAATCCATGCGGTTAACGATCACAAAACAGCTTAAAACCGCCAAATCAGCATTTTTGGGTTGCGGACACCCGTGGGTGTCTCATAAAATCATATTTTATTATAATTTTATACCCTCATTGTCTATTTATATGAATAAATATGTCATTAATACTTGTTTTTATCTTTAATTGCAGGTTAATGAAGAATAAAGCCCAAGATCTCTTCTTTCAACAAAAACCATGAATTAAATGAAGAACACAAGCAAGAGCCAAAAATCCCAAGCCTAGAATCAAGCCGAGTAGCCTATAGAAGTCGGAGAAAATAAAAAAAATCAAATATGAAAAAAAAATATATTCAAGATAGTTGGCCGTAAAGAAAGGACGATATCTCTCAATCCAGAAGGCGGTATTTAACATATAATATATGAAAATCACATATCTCGACGAGAAGAAGCCATCCGTGAAGGCAAAAATTTGATAGGAGATCGATGCTAGCATCGATGCGGGCATCGATGCCAGCATCGATGCTGGCATCGATGCCAGCATCGATGCTTACAGATCAATGGCTGATTTTTGATGGTTTTGGATAAGGATTCAATCCAAGGGCTCTCATTCATTGATGTTTTATTATAAATAGGGGTAGATAGTGAGGGGTTAGGGATGTGAAAATTTTTATAACTCCATTTGAAGAGGAGGGTCACTCTTAATTGAGAAGGCCTTCCAAATTAGTAACTTTTATTATAATTAATAAAATAATTTTTTTCACCACTTTAAATATTTCTTCTCTTTGTTAGATAATGAAGATGGAGATGAATAATTATTTGGAGGTTTGCATTTATTTTATTTTTCTCTTTTATTTTATTTTATTACTTATTAGTTTAGATTTATTTCTATGCTTGAAGTTAGATTTTATTTTCTTGTTAAATAGCCAAGAGGCTAGAACCCTCTTGCCTTAGATTTATTTCATGCTTATAGGTTAGATTTATTTTCTTGTGTTTAATTCTTACAATTTATTTTATAGTTTAGATTTTATAATTTTTTTGTAGTTAGATTTTAATTTCTTGTACTATTCACCTTGAGGCTAGAACCCTCTTGGGTTTAGTTTTTCTTTTTGTTTATTTTTATTTTTTTGTATTCGCCTTGAGACTAGAACCCTCTAGAGAATTACAATTTTATTTTTTTACACTATTCACCTTGAGGCTAGAACCTTCTTGGGTTTAGTTTTTCATTTTGTTCATTTTTATTTTCTTTGATTCGCCTTTAGGCTAAAACTCTCTAGGGAATCACTCTTTTCTAAGAAGTGGATTCAATTCTAGATTATCCATATCTTTAATTGAATTCGCCATCTTTAATTTCTTGAATATTCTTTTTATTCTTAATTCTCCTTTTTGATTCTTGATTTTATTCATCTTTTCTTGTGAAAATCATTCATTCTTTGTCACATCCACTCTCACTTACATTTCGTGTCGATTTACACACTATCACTTCCACTATCTCTCTCTCCACAACCATATTCACTCATCACTCCTAATTGTCACGCACACAACATAAAAACGAATTCTAATTTTCTCCTACAAAACTCCTTTCTCGTGGGGTCGATAACTTTCTATACTATAACTTGATTGGTTGTGTAGTTATAATTTTTGGTACATAATTATGCCGCATCAAGTTTTTGGCACTGTTGCCGGGGAAGGTGCTTAAGTTGGATTTTATGTAATTTAGTTCTTTAACTTGTGTGTTTTTTGTGAAGGAACCTCTTGGAGCTTGAAGATCACAGATTGGAGATCTAGAACTTGAATATTTTGCTTTTGGGTAACTCTTCTTTCTAGAATTTTCAATTCCACCCTTTAGCTACTTCTTCACAATTAGAGACAATTACGACTTATAAAAAAAGATTTTATTTTTTTGTCAACCATAATAAAATCCACCCTCCACTTTGATATTTACTAACAAGATAATAAATTCAGACAAACTTCCCCCTTTTCATTTGTTTGATTGTTAACCCTAATTAAAAAAAGATTTTTATTTTTACCATCATTTTTAGTTGCTTTTAATTCATAGGGTTGCATTGCATATAGTTAGTAGGAATTCACCAAAGTGATTTAGGCATCTTGATTTGGTACACACTTAAAAATATTTTTAAGGGCAAAACCCCATAATCAAGATAAGGTGAGGGATTTCTTCACCCTTTCCTTAGCCCAAAAATCACCAATTCCTCACTACACCACCCAAGCCTAATAAAACTCATTAGACGTTGGCCCTAAGGATTCGAGCTCAATAAGGAACAAAAAATCCTTAAGTGAATCGGTTTAAGTTTTCTTGGATTAGTTGGTGTCTAAGGTAATGTTTAGGGGTTGCGTAAAGTGCGCCGCAAGGACCAATGTACTTAATTAATCTCTGATCACCCTCTAGTACTATCCTTACCTGGCTGATCCGCAAGGAACGATGTACTTTAGGAGTTTTTGGTTAGGAGCTAGTATAGTTGAGTTAGGCTAAACCCTAGAGTTAGAGAGATTAAAAAGTGATTGCTTTTGATTTGTTTTAGTTAGGATTTTCTTTTTTCTTCTCATAAAAAAACTAATTTTTTTCTCCTTAATAAAAATTGTTTTGGGTGTATGCAAACGTGGATTAGGGATAATACACATCGATTAATTCGCTTTGAACCAATCATAGAAATGACATATCCTAATCCACCCGTCTTTCAAGATATATGCTATCCTATTAGGAATAAAATTCCCTTGCATTAGTCTCCCCCAGGCAAATGGAACTAACTTTGAGCTTCGACCGTACTATATCAACATGCTTCCAAAATTTCTAGGGAATGAAACTGAAGATGCATATATTTTTATCTCAGAATTTGGAAGTATGTATGATGATTAAAATGAGAGAATTAACTGAAGATACAGTCAAACTCAGATTTATTCCTTTTGCCCTCAAAGACAAAGCAAAAAAATGGCTATACAGCTTACCCATAAATTTCATCACAACTTAGGAGGAATTTATCACCATTTTTCTTCAAAAAAATTTCTCGATCCATAAAATGGTGAAGCTAAGAAATAGCATCATGAATTTTAAAATTGTCCCGGGAGAACCTTTTTGGAAGTATTTTGACCGATTTAAAGATCTCCTCATCCAATATCCTCATCATAGTTTAGAAAAATGGCGATTGTGCCAAATAATTTATGAAGGATTAGATTGTTCTATAAAAACTTTCTTAGAGTCAATGTGCCACGGGGATTTCATGAGGAAAAACGCTGATGAAGCTTGGGAGTTTTAAGAGAGTCTTTCAGAGAAAACCATGCAATGGGAACATTGTGATGATAGGGTTTCGTCAGTTTCCCAACCTAAATCTAGTGGTCTTTCCATAGAGTCGAACATTGCCTCCGAAGCAAAGATGGCGACAATTCTGCGAAGGTTAGAAGCCTTAGAAATTAAGGAACGAGCTCTAGCTCAAATTAATCAAGTTTTTTCCCCAGGTTGTCATAATTGTCAGTCTCCTGCCTATGTTTTAGAGGAATACCCTCTCCTAGGAAACACCCATTTGTTAGAACAGATGAACGCTGCATTCCAATGTCCAATGAATGATCCATTTTCGTCAACCTAAAATCCAGGTTGGAGAAATCATCATAATTTCGCATGGAATCAAGGAAGTCTCCAAAGGAATCAAAATTTCAATCCCACTTCAAACCAACACTTTACTAGGGGGAACACAGTTCATTTTAATTCTCATCCACAATTTCAACAACCCAATCTGCCATATCAAAATCAGTCTTCTCATCAAGCTGTAATTCAGACTCCTCACAATCCAGATCAGGATAAACGTCTCAATGTCTTAGAAAAGGGTTTGGAAACCATAATTAAGGCCTCCACTCAAACTACGAATATGTTGACTCAAACGTTCAGCACTCTGAATTCCTTTATGCAATCAACCGGACAAATGCTCAACTCCAACACTCAAGCTATAGCTAGATTAGAATCCCAACTTAGTCAACTAGCTAGTGCCGTGAGTGAAAGAGAGAAAGGAAAATTTCCGAGTCAACCCGTGGTCAACCCTAAAGACACAGGATGCAGTTCATCCTATGAAGCTCAAGTGAATGCAATCCATTCACTTCGGTCAGGTAGACAGGTCGATAATCAAGTGAGAACTCCGCCAAGTCAAACTCTTGATCCTGTACAAATTCCTTCTCCTTCTCCTTCTGATGAATCTATTCAACAATCACTCCCCTCAGATGACCAAGAACCTGAACCCGAACCTGAGCCTGCTTTTGATAGATTTAGACCGGTTGCTCCCTTTCCAGATAGACTCAGGTCTAGGAAACACTCTCCTCAGGAGGAGAAAATCCTAGAGACATTCAAGCAGGTTAAGGTCTCAAAACATCAAAATTCAAGTATCTCATATTTTCATGTTTTGGACTATTTTGTAAAATGATGATATTCAAGTATCAGTTCATTGTAGAATGTTTATTATCATGTCTACAATCATTCCCCAAAGTTTTACATTTTTTGGAATTTATTTGATATTTTAAACAGTGTTTCAAAATCAGATATACAGCCTTCAAATCCTGTTTTCTATGTATCAGTATTCGGTCGACCGAACCGGTCGACCGATCATTTGATCTTTCATCACTGGGCGACAGAGAGTCTGTCGGTCGACCGGTCCGGTCGACCGAAAGCTCCATCGGTCGACCGCACCGGTCGACCGACGATTGTCCTGAGCTAATCTTTGTGTTTTTGCTCTCCATCGGTCGACCGACAGAATTTCCGGTCGACCGACAATAGATCCGTTGGACTTCAACGGCTATTTCTCTGAGCTTTTTGCTGGGGCTGTTTTTTGTCTTTTGTTTGGGCTTCTTGACTGAGATTTCAAGTGGGTATATATACCCTATTGCTGCTCTCTTTCAAGGTTGCCAAGAAGTTTTTAAACAAGGGTTTTAAAAAAGAGTTTAAGCTAGTTTAAGCTTGTTTAAGGGTTTGGTTTAAAGCAATTTTAGCTTTCACAAGTGGAGGAGATTATCTTATTGTTTTAAGCTTGTTTAAGGGTTTGGTTTAAAGCAATTTTAGCTTTCACAAGTGGAGGAGATTATCTTATTGTTTGGGCCTCAAATCTCCATCTCTCCATAAGCAATTTTAGCTTTCACAAGTGGAGGAGATTATCTTATTGTTTGGGCCTCAAATCTCCATCTCTCCAGCTTGATCTAGATAAGTTTTCCTAAACTCAACTCTAGCTTTTACTTATAATCATTTGTTAATTATCAATTCTATTAAAGCTAGTTTTATATTGAGTTTAGATTTGATTTTATTTTACTCATTGTTACACACACCCACATTGAGCTTTTAGTATTTACATACATAGTATAGTTGGGTGGTGAGAGATTGTAACTTTGAGTTGTGCTTTCATTGTGTTCTCATCCATAGTTGAGAACAATCATTTGTTATATTGTGCTTATTGTGAGATTCACTTTGTAATACACTTGTACACCGAGTGAGGAGTGTGTGGTGAGAGTCGGGGATCGTCCCAAGAGGAGTGGCGTCGGTTGACGAGCCTAGGAAGAGGTTGTAACCGAGCACTTGAGGGAGACACGGCTAGGTCCAACACTTAGTGGGTGTAGAGTGTGATTGCAAGAGTGTGAGTTATAGAGTTTTCGGTTAGCTAGAAAACCGAGTGTGTAGAAGAAGTTCCGGCTTCCAAACCGGATTGTGTTAGTGGATTTCTCCCCGGGAGTGGGGAGCGGAGACGTAGGACGGAAGGTCCGAACTCCGTGATCATATTTCTTGTTTGAGTTTGTCTTTGGCGTATTTGTTTTTGCATTCATCTTATATCGCCAATTGTGCATTGCTCATTTATTTCATCCACTATCTTGTTTAGATTGTTTACCCTTATGTTAGTTTATATATATCCTTGCATATATATTTCATCATATAGGATATATCTCATTGTTTACATTGCTTATCCTAGCTCATATATTTTGTTATATTTCATACTTGCTAGGATAACTTCTTAATTAATTTTAATTGACATTTAATCGGATTAGATTAGCATAAGACCCTAATCACCCCCCCTCTAGGGTCTAACAGGTCAACTAGTGAGTGCCGTGGGTGAAAGAGAGAAAGGAAAATTTCCGAGTCAACCCGTGGTCAACCCTAAGGACACAAGATGCAGTTCATCCTATGAAGCTCAAGTGAATGCAATCCATTCATTTCGGTCAGGTAGACAGGTACTCACATTGATAAGGCGCTTTTAGACTTAGGAGCCAGTTTTAATTTGCTTCCATATTCAGTCTACCAGCAATGGGGTCTAGGTGTACCAAACCCAACTCGTTGTACTTTACAGTTAGCTGATAGATCTATCAAGGTCCCTATGGGTGAGTTAAAGAATGTTCTGATTAAAGTTGGAGATTTCATTTTTTCAGTAGATTTTGTAGTCTTGGAAACACAGCCCGTTTCTAATCCCAAAGGACAGACACATGTCATCTTAAGACGACCATTCTTAACAACTTCTATTGCTCTCATCAACTGTAGAACTGGTCAAATGAAGCTATCCTTTGGGAATTTGACTGTTGACCTTAACATTTTCAATCCAGAGGACTAACCAAATAATCAGCCTCTGGAAATAAATTACATTCAGGAAAGATTAGAAGAAGAAGAAGAGTCTGATTTGAGTTTTGAGGAAATTTTTGATGAAGAGTTGGAGTTTTTAGAAGAAGCAGATCAGGTCATTGAGAATGATGAAACTGTGTTAAATATTTGCTGCCTTGAATTAAATTTTAAAGAATTATTTCTTGATGAACTTAGATTCTTGGAGAATAATCAACAACCAAATTTTCAGAACTCAACCATGAATCTTGGGGTTGAGGAAAATGCTATAGAAGAATTGGTTGTTAGAAAACAAAAATTCACAGTACAAGAATCTGAGTTTATTAAGAAATGTAAAATACATGACACCAATAATACATACCTTACTTTGTTGCAAGAATTATTAAACACCCCGAAATGCTTGGAATTTCACATTATTGATTATATCATTCTGAATTTGTTTAAAATCTAGGGAAGAATTTTTAACAGTAAGGTAGGATTCAATGTAGAATACGAGCTCTTCATGTTGAACCATTCATTCTATATTGTTTGTTTTGTTTTGTTTTAGAATAATAAAAAAAATTTATTCTTCTCTCATTCGAGAGTTTCTTATTCAATTGTAAAAAAAAGAGAAAAAAAGAAAAAAAAGAATAATTTTTTTTTCATCCTCCTCAGACCAAAGATAATTGTAGATTTTTATCAGCCAACCAAATATAAGTACTTCACTTCTTATCTGCTTTACTTTGTGCATCATAGAGTTTACATTAAGGACAATGCAAAATTTAGGTGTGGGGGTGAAAATTAGTTATTTTTTTCTTTCTTTTACCTTTTTAGTTGCATTTTTTTCATTTTCCTTAAAAAAATTATAAAAATATTATCACTTGCCAAATTGATAGAGTTATGTAATAATTGATTTATTTGATAATTTTTAAAATTTTCTAATCCCTAGTTTGTTATTTACTCAAGTTCAACTTTTATGATAACTCTAAATAAATTTCTTAAGAAATGATTTTCAAAGTAGTATACTTTACTTAAGCCTTAACTTAGATTTTTATTTAAAATAATAGAATTTATGTTTGCTTAGCTTAGAGTTGAAAATAATTTTTCAAAGTATCTTAATTTACATATTTTTAGAATATATATACATATACATATTGAAAATAATAATAATAATAACATTACAAAAGAAGAGTGCGAAAAATGGGCACCAAAAGAAAGAAAAAAAAGAAAAAAAAACTCTTGAATTCAAGGTGATTCTATCTTATAAAGCCTAAGCTGACCGAGTAATTAAGCCCAATGAGTATTTCCATACTTAATGATCTAAGCCTAATTGGATTGGGATCTATTAGCTCAAAACTCATTAAATGGTCACTTAGAAAGTCAGTTAAAGTAAAAAAATCATCAAGGAAGAAAGAGTTAAAAATAATAAAAAATACTAATAAATGTTTTATATATATAGTTATATTTGTATATATGGTCTTGAAAATATTTTAGATCAAACAACTTGAAAATTATTTAAAACAAAGAGTTAGCATATTCTTTTCAAAACTTTTAAATTAAATTTCTAAGTTTGGCTTGATTTTGTATTACTATAATGAGAATATTTTCTTGGAAATATACCTTAGAGTTATATATAAAAACGTTTTCTTGAGTGATAACTAGATTCAATTTGATTGTCTAAAGTTATCAAGTGAATTTAGTTATTTACTAACTTCTTTAATTTAACAAGTTGATCGAATTTTGTGGGTATATTCACTGCAAACCCTCACGAGACTACAACTCGTCCACTAAGGTAACCTAGGGGTTTAAAGGCTTGTTGTATGCACTAAATACAACCACGATTTCTACGAAAGTGAGTTGGGTTTCCTTTCCTTTTTCTTTCTTTACTAGAGGACTAGCAAAAGTTTAGGTGTGGCAGTATTTGATAATCATATTTTATTATAATTTTATACCCTCATTATCTATTTTATATAAATAAATATGCCATTAATAATTGTTTTTATCTTTAATTGTAAGTTAATGAAGAATAAAGCCCAAGATCTCTTCTCTCAACAAAAACCCATGAATTAAATGAAGAACACAAGCAAGAGCCAAAAAGCCCAAGCCTAGAATCAGACCGAGTAGCCTGTAGAAGCCGGAGAAAATAAAAAAAATCAAATATGAAAAAAAAATGTATTCAAGATAGTTGGCCTCGCAAAGAAACGATAATATCTCTAAATCCGAAAGGCGAAATTTAACATATAATATATAAAAATCACCTATCTCGATGATACAAAGCCATCCATGAAGGAAGAAATTTGATAGGACATCGATGCTAGCATCGATGCGGGCATCGATACTTACAGTTCTGTTACAGATTAATGGCTGATTTTTGATGGTTTTGGATAACGATTCAATCCAAGGGCTCTTATTCATTGATGTTTACTATAAATAGGGGTAGAGAGTGAGGGGTTAAGGGTGTAAAAATTTTTATAACTCCATTTGGAGAGGAGGACAACTCTTAATTGAGAAGGCCATCCAAATTTGTATTTTTTATTATAATTAATAAAATAATTTTTTTGCACCACTTTAAATATTTCTTCTCTTTGTTAGATGATGAAGATGGAGATGAAGAATTATTTGGAGGTTTGCATTTCTTTTATTTTTCTCTTTTATTTCTTTTTTATTGCTTATTAGTTTAGATTTATTTCTATGCTTGTAGTTAGATTTTATTTTCTTGTTAAATAGCCAAGAGGCTAGAACCCTCTTGCGTTAGATTTATTTCACGCTTATAGGTTAGATTTATTTTCTTGTATTTAATTCTTACAATTTATTTTATAGTTTAGATTTATAATTTATTTTATAGTTAGATTTTAATTTCTTGCACTATTCACCTTCAGGCTAGAACCTTTTTTGGTTTAGTTTTTATTTTTGTTTATTTTTATTTTCTTTGATTCGCCTTGAGGCTAAAACCCTCTAGGGAATTACCATTTTATTTTCTTATACTATTCACCTTGAGGCTAGAACCCTCTTGGGTTTAATTTTTCTCTTTGTTCATTTTTATTTTCTTTGATTTGCCTTCAGGCTAGAACCCTCTAGGGAATCACCCTTTTCTAAGAAGTGGATTAAATTCTAGATTTCCCATATCTTTAATTGAATCCGCCATCTTTAATTTCTTGAATTTTCTTTTTATTCTTAATTCTCCTTTTTGATTCTTGATTTTATTCATCTTTTCTTGTGAAAATCATTCATTCTTTGTCACATCCACTCTCGATTTTATTCATCTTTTCTTGTGAAAATCATTCATTCTTTGTCACATCCACTCTCACTTACATTTCGTGCCGATTTTACACACTATCACTTCTACTATCTCTATCTCTCCACATCCGCATTTACTCATCACTTCTACTTGTCACGCACACAACATAAAAACTGATTCTAATTTTCTCCTACAAAACACATTCCTCGTTGGATCGATAACTTTCTATACTATAACTTAATTGGTTGTGCACTTGTAATTTTTGGTATATGTTTATGTCGCATCAGTCTCGGCCTGGCCGAGACACCTTGGGGTTTCTCGACGAGGCCCAGAACGTAGTTTCGCGCGCTCTGTCCGTTTTCACTGTATTTTCGTTGTCCAAACTCAGAATTATGTGATTCAAAGTGCGTTGTAAAGCCGACGAGGAGATCTACGAGCTTCCATGATTGAATCACATATGGAGTAAATGAGACCTGAGGGGTACTTCGTCTTTTGTAAGCGACGCTCAGCTCCCGATCAGTTCGTGTTTAGTTATTCTGAAGTTCCGTTGCTTCACACGGTTTGTCGACTCACTTCATGCATTTGTCATCGTCAAATGAGCTTCTATGACTTGAATAGTTATGTTCATCATCTTCTCTCTGTCTTGAGCCGCGTGCGGGGACCCATAGGTAATTTTTGATGCCTACAGATACCCCCTCCAAAGTGTTTTAGTCTCGTTTCTTTTATAGATAAGCCTAAAATACTTTAGATATGATTGGTCCAACCTTCAGTCGGTGTAAAAGGACCTGTAGTTAGCTTTGATTCTTGACTCCTTCGATTTTTAGTCACCTTCAGTCGGTGTAAAAGGACCTGTAGTTAGCTTTGATTCTTGACTCCTTCGATTTTTAGTCTATTCGATATTTTGACGAAGGACCTGTAGTTAGCTTTGATTCTTGACTCCTTCGATTTTTAGTCTATTCGATATTTTGACGAATAGATGAAGTTCTCCCGGTGCTGCGTTTATCGTCTGGCCATCGTCGAAGTCTTGAATCAAAAACTGGTGAGTTGATTTTAGCTCGTGTCATCGAGTTGACTTAGAACTAACTATCTCTGTCACAATATATTGACTTAGGGCTATGCGTTGAACGGCATTGACTTTTCATCATAACGCGTTGATTGTCGTTGACCTAGGGTTACGCGTTGATCGGCGTTGACTTTAGGGTTTCGGATCACCTGGTGTTGACTTTTCATCGTAACACGTTGACTGATGTTGACCTAAGGTTACGCGTTGATCGGCGTTGACCTTAGGGTTTTGGATCGCTTGGCGTTGACTTTTTATCACAGCGTGTTGCCTAGCATTGACCTAGAGTTATGCGTTGACCAGCGTTGACCGGCGTTGACCTTAGGATTTTGGATCGCCCGGCGTTGACTTAATTTATACTCGTACGTTTGTTGGAGTATACACAGTTTAAGCTCTTAAGGTATTTGAGCATGGCGGTCCTAAATTTTAGGCTACTGGACCAACTGTTAAAGTTGTTTCGTATGCAGATATGGATCTTATCCCGAATTTGTTGGACGCTCCAGTCACGAGACCAACTAATGGGGCTAGTGCGTCAATGACTCTTGTATATATAGGATTTTTGGCAAACCCTCAGCCATCAACGGGTTTGATGAGCCTTTACCGACTACCATTTGACAGTTTATACTCATACGTTTGCTAGAGTTTACATAGTTTAAGCTTTTAAGATATTGGAGCATTACGGTTCCAACAGTTAGGGCTGCAAGACCAACTGTTAAAGCTGATTCGTCTGCAGATATGGATCTTATCCCAAAGTTGTTGGATGCTCCAGTTACGAGACCAACTAATGAGGCTAGTGCGTCAATGACTCTTGTATATATAGGATTTTTGGCAAACCCTCAGCCATCAACGGGTTTGATGAGCCTTTACCGACTACCATTTGAGTCGGGCTAGCGTGCAAATTGTTTAAGTCCGTTCTGCACGTAACGTTGTGCTAAGAGAGTTAACTCTCTTAGTGCTATGATATTGAATACGTAGACTTCGTCTTTCTCACATGAAAATACTAAATGGCGGCGCGTGTTAGGCATAGACTTTAGGATTTTTGGTAAATCATCAGCCTTTAACGGGTTTGATGTATCTTTACCGATTACCGTTTGTATCGGGCTAGCATGTGAATTGTTTAAACCCGTTTTCACATGTAACATTGTGCTAAGAGAGTTAACTCTCTTAGTGCTATGATATTGAATATGTAGGCTTCATCTTTCTTACGAGAATAGACTACCCGGCAATACGTGTTAGGCGCTGACTTATCCCTTCTTAGGATTCGCGATGAAAGTCCCCAAACTTGAATTCTAGTATCTTCTTTAATCGGTGAAAGACTAAACCGGTAACACATGTTAGGCGCTGACTTATCCCTACTTAGAATTCGGTATAAAATTCCCTGTACGTGTGAGGCACGGATTATGATGTTATTAATAACAATCTGCCACAATGTCGAATATGTGGGCTTTTATCCTTTTTACGGTTAAAGACTAACCGGCAACACGTGTTAGGCACTGACTTATCCCTATTTAGGCTTTGGAATAAAATTTCCCAGACTTGGATTCTGGTGTCTTCTTCAATCGCTGAAAGACTAAACTGACAACGTATGTTAGGCACTGATTTATTCCTACTTAGGATTTGGGATAAAATTCCCCGTGCGTGTGAAGCACGGATTTTGGAGTTGAAGGATGGTGTCTTCTCTTGGGGCAATGACGAACCCAAAATGGGAGAGGAAGAATTTTATATTCTATCTCCCAAAATCAAAGAGGAAGAATTTTATATTCTATCTCCAGTTGCAAAGGAGACTCAAAGTGGGATCTCCACCTCAAAAATTGAAGAGTGAAACTAAGAGTGGGATCTCCACTCTGAGAATTGAAAAGATTCGGATAATCCTAACTGTCGGAAGGTTTGATTACCGAGCTAAAGGTTGATTTCTCATTTATCGATAGTGAATTATGGTTTTAGCCCTAACTGTAGGAATGTTTGACCAAGCAGGAGTTTGAGATGACCCTAACTGTAGGAAGGTTTGATCATTCGATTTGAAAGTGGACCTCTCGTAATGGAAGGAATCGAGAGGAGATTTTGGCTTTGGTTTTGGTCCTAACTATAGGAAGGTTTGACCAAATGAACAGTGAGAGTAGGAGTACAAATTATAATGGGAGTGTTGATTCGTACAAATCACTCGAAGAGAGTTCCTGGTGTTAAGTGACAAATACTTAACACGAATGGGTTTGACAATTGTCAATGATCAGGAGACTAAAATTCTGAGTACTATGTCAGGACTTTAACAGTGGGAGTTTAGTATTTATCACTTTGTTTGTAATGACTGGGTTATCCCTAAGAATATTACATGTAACATTCTTCCGGGAACTTCCCGTTACATGAATCATCCATCCCCAACTTCTTTTGCGAAACTGGGTCTAACATTATACTTAGTTGGATGATCAAGCTATCCTTAATAATACCAGACATGGCACTCTTTAGGAACTTCCCGTAAAAGAAAGGAAACAGTTTAGACTCATATATCTGTTGGAGTATGCATGAAGCAGTTTAACCTCATATACCTGTTGGAGGATTGAGAAGCAGTTTATACTCGTATACTCTTCGGAATGTCAGAAGGAGAAGTTTATACTCTTATACTTGTTGGAGTCTTCATTCGACTTAATTGAGCGTTATGACGCCGGCTTCAACCAAGGTTTGGATGCTATTCTTGAGAGTGAAACAAACCTTGGTAGGGTGAAGATCCTCTCGTGGTACGCACAGTACTTCGGATCCGTAGTATTATCAGTTTCCTCCTGATCTGTGATAGGTGATAACTTGATCTTGTTATTTTTAAGGAGGGACTCGAAAATGGCTGGAACGTCTTTGTCCTTAAAGGAGTACTCCTTTTGGAGTCTCGGATCCGAAGTCTTTTGCTGTCTTTGGGGTTGTTGTTATGACGTTTGATTAACATCAATAACTGCTGCAGGCGCATTCCCCTTACCATGAGAGACAAAGCTTGAAATTGAGGGTTAGCTGTCGGTTGGCTTCTCTCGGCTTTCTTCCTTCTGAGAAAGTGCTCGACCTGCTCTTCACGCACTTTTAACTCTTTTCAAGTGCTGGACGGTGCTACTCCCATAACTTCCAAGACGTCCAAAGAGAGGTTGTTATGACAGGTTTGGAGGACGAAGTCCTCTGTAATCAGATCTCGGTAGTTCATCGTCTTATTCCGGAAGCGCTTGACGAAGTCGTCGACCGTCTCGTCATATTCCTGTTTCTCATCGTAGAGTGTCTTGATTGATACCTCGGCATCATCATCAAAAATATGAGTAAGGAACATGTTCTCCAGGTTGTCCCAGCTGTTGATGCTTTCAGGTTTGAGATGGCGGTACCAATCGAAGGCAGCTCCGCGAAGGGTGCCGACGAATGACTGGACCATCAGGGATTCATTCCTAAAAATCACACCCAAGTGAGACTTGAAGTAGATTAGATGCTGAGTGGGGGAACCCTTTCCGTCAAATAGCATGAAGTTGATCAGGTTGAACTTCGTCGGATACGGTATCGAATCCCACTCTCTTGGATAAGGACACGGAACACCGGTCTTCTTCACCTCTCGAGTAGACATCAGAGCGTTGACTTTGTTCTCAAGGTCTTTTATCTTTTCATCCTCACTCGTATCCTTCCTTGGTCGATTTTGAGGAGGAATAATGAGGCCACCCCCAATGTTGTCATTATTGGTGGAACCACCCCCGACATTGTTATTCTCAGTGGGGCTACTCCTAACATTTTGGTCAACAGGAGGGTCATCTGCATCGAGCTGTTCATCCACATCTGAATCGCTAGCTGCTTGACTAACATTGTTACGATGACTGGATTCACTTATCTGATTCGACAAGGCTCGGATCTGTTGATCATGCTCTTCCCTCATTCGCAGCATAGCTATTTCCATTTTGAACTTGAAGTTCTCTTTTTGCTTAGCTAAGGCATCCTCGATGATTTTGCCCATTTGCTCGGTGTTGACCATAAATGCCTCATGGGATTGTCCTATGCTGGACACTGTATTGTCAGAAGCGATGGCAGAGTTTGCATCTGATGCTTCATCTTCCGAGGATAATCCGCTATTCATCCTCTCATAGTCCCTACGCCTAGTAGTTCCTGCGTGTAACCAATTTATACGTTGGGATATGTCCAAAAAATGTTTGGGATTGAAACTTCACGTTGACTTCTCCTTATTGACCATATTGATGGTGACCTTTAGGAGTTCATCATCTTGCGCAGCTGGTCTTTTTCTATAGAAACCCCTTGGCGTAGACTTGGACATTCTAGTAGAGATCCTTTCAAATACCGAGACGCTCTGTGAAGCGGTCTTGGGGCAGCTACATGCTGATAATGCTACCCTGATAAATTTAGCATACGGACCGTGAGAGTTCGCTTCCCGGGTACTTCTCTTTCTAGATTTATTCGTACCCCTAGCCTGATAGTACAACTCATCGACGTTGCGGTCAGAACAACCTATCGGCTGTTGGTTTGATTCCACAGATAGAATGATGTCATCTGTTCGGCGCATCTTCTTCTGAATAGGCAGCGCTTTATTGGCTTTAGTAGAAGTCACACGTTTGGAATCACACCTGTGTGAGGATGAAAATTTAACGGGCTCCTGGCTTTGTACAGGCATCTCCACGCGGGTAGTTACGGGAATCAACTTATTAGGATCTCGCGTATGACCCCTAGTCTAAATGGTTGCTCGGGGTTCCTTCAACGGTCCCAAGCATTCCTTAATAGGCGCTTTGCCTTGATCTTCGTGTAAAGGACCCAGGCGACCCTTCAATGGAATTCTAAATTTGGAGAAGTCAACGTCGCCGTAGGGTTTCATCGAAGGTGTGGTTGCAGAAGGAGCGGGATCCGAAGTTGACGAAGGCTGGGGAGCAATGTCGCTTGCTTTTGCCTTAGGCGTTGATTTGGCCTTTGGCATCCAAATTTGTTTGGATCTTGGTGATCTCTTAACGGCCTCTTCCTTTTGCATTTCTTGTGCTTTTCACACAAGGATCTGGGCATGTGCAAGAAGTACGCGACGCTTCTAAATGCGCTCCTCAAGAGTGGAACAGTTCCATTTGACACGAACCCATTCGTTAGTATGTGGTTTGGAGGAGGTTCCCGAAGCTTGCTGTGGAGATGGCTTAGCCACTTGGCGCTTTCTGAACTCCAAATCCGCTTGGTAACAGAGTCCGTCCACCTGATACAAAGCCTTAGCGAATTGGCGCGCAAGGCGTTGACGTTACTTTTGATGTGCTCTCCTTGATAGCGTTAGTGCGCCTTCAGCAGTTAACTCCTTGAACGTGGAGGAGTTCAGATCTACAGATCTGGTCTCATTGGATGTCGACGGATCATTGTGAGGTACGGCTGCAGCAATGGTAGCAGGGAATTCACCTTCTTGAGTCTTCAGATCTGAAGACCAGCGGATCTTTCGGGTGGAGGAGACCTTCCTATGCTTGTAAGGAGAGGCGGATCTAGAGGAGGAGGAGGAGACGTACTCTTTGAACTTCTGTTGGTTGAACTCATATTCAACCTCTTCAGCCATGAGGATCTTGATCGTCGACTGCGGCACGACAGCCTCGTTGACGAGACTGTTGTCTCCCACTGTTATCGCCAGCTTGTTTGGGGAGAAAGTTGATTGATTCATTGCTGTGTTAATTACAACTTCAAACGTTACAATGAAAAAAAGTTAGTCTTTTTATAAGACCTTTACACAATGATAACAAAAGAAAGTACAACTCTCGTCAAACAGCGCAACGGGTGTTTATCGCCCGTTGCTTGCGTGGGATCTTAGCCTGTGATGGGGATGTTGATATCCGTGGACCACCAAATGATCAGATCAGATCCAGAGCTTTGTTGATTCATGAAGGAATCAAGAAACTGAAGCAATTATCTCGATAACAGTAAGATAACCACTCTTCTAGAGATCACCGCAACAGGGCGATCTCAAGGAAAAGAATCGGGCTGTAGATCTATCGAACTCTCCTTCTTTATGCGAAGAATTCACTAAAGTCTTATCCTCCTCTCTGAAATTCATGCTCCTTCAGTCTTCAATTCAGCAGGGCTTCCCCGACACTCGAGAATTCCAGATTTGAAAAAATGAACACCCTGGGGCTGTATTTATAGGCTTCAGGAGCCTTGTGTTCCGATAAGAATGATCGATTCACTCTTATCTTTAGTTATAACCACTTAACCATGTTTTTAGATGATATTAGATCAATTAAAACAAATCCAGGCGGTTACGATCGAAAAACAGTTTAAGACCGCCAAATCAGCATTTTTAGGCTGCGGACACCTGTGGGTGTCTCGACATGGCCGAGACACTTGTGAGTGTCTCGGCCATTCCATGGCCGAGACACCTCCGGGTGTCTCGGCGAGGCCCGGAACGTAGTTTCACGTGCTCTGTCCATTTCTGCCATATTTTTGTTCTACGAACTTAGAATTGCGTGATTCAAAGTGCATTGGAAAGCTGACGAGGAGATCTACAAGATTCCATGATTGAATCACATGTGGAGTAAACAAGAACTATGGGACGCTTCATCTTTTGTAAGTGACGTGCAGCTTCCGATCAGTTCGTGTTTGGTTATTCTGAAGTTCCGTTGTTTCACACGGTCTGTCGACTCACTTCATGCGTTTGTCATCATCAAATGAGCTTTTGTGACTCGAATAGCGATGTTCATTATCTTCTCTCTATCTCGAGCCACGTGCGGGGACCTATAGGCACTTTTGGACTCCTACATCACCCAAATAGAATCATTTCCTTTCTTTGATTTCGGCAACCCTAAAATGAAGTCCATAGAAATATCCGCCCACTTTCATTCTGGAATGGGTAAAGGCTGAAGTGTTCCTACTAGTATTTGATTCTCTGCCTTCACCTACTAGTAGGTAAAATACTTAGCTACATATTCTGCAATATCTCTACGCATTCCACTCCACCAAAAGTGTCTCCTCAGGTCCTTGTACATCTTGATGGTTCCTAGATGTAGTGTATATCGAGTGTGATGTGCTTCATCAAACAAGTCCCTCTTCAGCTCTACACTAGCTGGCATAACCAACCGACCCTTTATCCGAAGGCCTCCATTTGGTCCAATGGTCCAATCGTCCTTGGGCTCTTTAGAAATCTCCTCTTTCGGATTTGAATCCAAGAGTCCTCCAACTGAGCTCTGACTACTCTGTCTCTCCAAGATTGGTGCACTGATATAGCTCCCAAGTATGCACTGGCCCCGCCAATCTCTAGCCTAAAATCGAACTGTCTAAGAGTGAGAAGATCTCTATACAACGAGCACCTCAAAGTTGCGATCTAATGTCGACGCTTCCTACTCAAAGCATCCGCTATGACGTTCGCCTTCCCCGGGTGATACTGAATCACGAACTCGTAGTCCTTGATGAGCTCAATCCATCACTGCTGCCTCTGATTAAGTTCCTTCTGGGAGAAAAGGTACTTCAGACTCTGGTGGTCTGTGAATAACTCAAATTGTACCCCGTACAAATAATGCCTCCACGCCTTCAATGCAAAGACCACTCCTGCTAGCTCTAAATCATGCGTGGGATAATTCTATTCATGAGTCCTCAACTGTCTCGAGATATAGGCTACAACTCTCTGGGTATGTATCAATACTCCTCCAATACCCGATAAAGATGCATCAGTGTAGACAACAAAGAGTCTTATCATTGCTGGGAATAATCAATATTTGTGCTAAAGTCAACTTAGTCTTTAATATCTCAAATGCCTTCTGGTACTCTGTGCTCCAAATGAACTATACACCCTTTTTAGTAAGGCGTGTAAGTGACGTGGAAATCTTCGAGAAATCTTGAATAAATTTTCTGTAGTAGCCTGCCAGACCTAAGAAGCTACGAATCTCTGTAACTGTCTTCAGTGGTTCCTAATCAAGCATGGCCTCTACTTTAGCCGGATCTACTGCAATGCCCTCTCGGCTGACGACATAGCACAAAAATCTGAGACATAGCACAAAAATCTGACCTCCGATAACCAGAATTCACATTTGCTAAATTTTGCATACAGCTGGTGTTCCCGTAGAGTCTGCATTGCCAACCTCAAATGTTGCTCATGTTCTACTTCCGATCTCGAATAGATAAGAATATCGTCAATGAAAACTACCACGAACTGGTCCAAATATGGACGAAAAACTTGATTCATCAAATCCATGAATATTACGGGTGCATTGGTCAGCCCAAATGGCATGATAAGAAACTCAAAAGACCCGTATCGAGTCAAGAAGGCGGTCTTGGGAATATCAGTCTCCCGAACCTTCAACTGATGATAACCGGAATGAAGATCTATCTTTGAAAAACACTGAGCTCCCTGCAACTGGTCGAACAAGTTATCGATCCTCGATAATGGATACCTGTTTCGGATAGTGACCTTGTTCAACTCGCGATAATCAATGTATAATCGCATACTCCCATCCTTCTTCTTCACGAAGAGGACCGGTGCTCCCCATGAAGAATGACTCCGTCAAATGAATCCCTAAGACAACAACTCATCTAGCTAGATCTGTAGCTCTCTCATCTTAGCTGGCGTCATACTGTAGGGAGCTCGGGAAATCGGCGTGGTGCCTAGCTACAACTCTATGCAAAACTCGACCTCTCTCACTGGCGGTAATCCTGGTATGTCCTGGAAGACATCCTGGTACTCTGAGACTACTCACATCTTACTCAAATCTACGCCTCGATCCCGCATTATCACCTCCTCGACGTATGCCAAATATGTCTCCGCAAACTGGTTGCCTCTGGAGGTCACTACCACTAACTTAGATCCATCATAGGCTCGCAAACTGACTGTCTTCACAAAACAGTCGATACTCATATGGTAGGAAGATAACTAATGCAGACCAAGGATGACATCAAACTCAGACATATGCAACATGATCATGTCTATCACAAACTCGGAATCGTCCAAACTGACGATACATCTCCTACAAACATTCTCTAAAAGAGATGTCTCCCCTAAATGAGTGGATACCGATAAAGAAAAATCTAATGGCTGTGCCACAAGCTAAAGTCTAACCACAAAATCATAGGAGATAAAAGAATACGAATCGCCATAGACAAAAAGAATACGTGCTGGAAAGGAATTTACAAGGAATGTACCTTCAACCACAGCCCCACTCGCTCCATGATCATGAGGAACAACTGCATACACTCTACCCGTCTGCTGTGTTGCATCGCCTGGAATGTATGAGACTATTTGTCCCTGCTGGGTCTCCTGAATTGCTCGAACCTGTCCCTCAATTCTTAGGACTACTGGAGGTGCCTCTATCCTCAACTGCTGACCCTGACCGCATCCCTGAATGCGGTTTTGATGCTGTTGCTACTGATTACTACCCTGCTAGCCTACTATGGGTGCGCTGCAGCATTCTGCCTCTCTATGCCCAAGCTTGTTACAATTGAAATAAGCTCCACAAAATCGGCGCTGCTACTGTACCCTCTAATCCTGTTGATGGCCCTTCTTGTGGGAGCCCTGTTGCTATGAACCCTTACCCTGCTGTTGGGGTCCTCCTGAGCCTGAAAAAGGTCTCTTGCCTTTACCTTTATCCTCAAACTGCCCTGACTTAACATTTCCATCTTTGCCCTTAATGAATATAGTTGTGTCTGTCTCCTAAGCCATGGCAGCATCTGCCACCTCCCGCACTGAACGAAACCTCCGAAATACTAGGTATCAGCGTAAACCTGGGCAAAGTCCCATCATAAACATCTGAGCCTACCTCTCCTCGGTGTGCCACATGCTAGTGAATCTAACAAGTAACATGAACTTACTCTCAAAATCCGTCACCGACATATCCCCCTGCTCCAATTGAGCCAGCTCTAACTCCTTCCCGGCTTTCGTTGTAGCCGATACATATTGTTCATCGAAGAAATACACAAAAGTCTCCCATGAGGCTGTCCACCTATGCTCTGGAGTAAAACAAAGCTGATACCATCCTCCTGCATCTCCCTTGAGGCTGAAAGCTGCTAGCCTTTGCTTCTGCACAGTATTCATATTAAGCATGTCCAGAATGTTGCTTACATCTTCCTTCCATTTGTGTACCGCCATGGAGTCCGTTGAACCATGAAACTCTGGAGCCTTCAACTTCTGGTACCTCTCTACCAAACGAAGCTAAGCCACCTGCTCAGCCACTCCATCATCAACTGAAGGTGGTAGTGTGACTATCGGTGTTCCTTCTGACATCTCCTCCTGAATGGTAGTTCCATGTCAAACCTGATATGCTAACTGCTCCTCGATAGCTGCCACTCGAGCTACTAACGGTGCTATGAGATCCACCAAGTACTACAGAGCTTGCTGCGGCTCGGGCTCTCTATCGACTTACTCAGCTTCTTGAGCACGAGTACCTCGACGTCCACAACTTCTTCCTGATATCTATAATATAGAAGTAGAGCTTATTACACAGTAAATAAAATCTTAAGCAGAAAAAGATATAACGTATACCAATAAGTAAATCGTATCACATATTACTCATAGCATGCCTTATTATTCAAATCAAACAGTTCATCATAAAAAAATTGTAATTTTCCACGTATGTATATAATACATTCTCACTCATAGTAGGATTTCCTAACAGACTATATACATGATTCCTAGGAAACTCTATCCTAACTACACAATATGACACATGGATAACCCTAAGGATATTAGAACTAGAGTTCTGATACCAACTGTGACGCCCTAGGTTTCGCACGAGGCTACAGTCCAAGGCGAAACCCAGAATCTTAAACCTGCCAAGCACCAAACACCGTGCTACGACATATTTCACCATCACAATTACTATCTTTCAAGTGGAAACAATAAATAGATGAAGGTATAGACAAGCAAATAAAAGAAATAGAGTAAAGCCATATATACACAGAGGAAGCATGAGAATAATCATCAGTGAGCCCAACTAAAATAGAGTAGAAATACCTTTGAGTCTGAAAATAAACCTCAAGTACAATGAGTCAAATAAAATATCACTATGGCTCTCAGCCTCTACAAAATGAAATACAAGTCTAGAGTCTGAACATAAACAACTAACTGTGGAGTTCTGAACTAACTACTAAATAGTAAATAGCTAGATGGAATCTATGAGGAAATCCCATCAACGTGCGACTCTCCGTCCGCCTGACTTGTTACCTGAAAGGAAGGAAAACAACGAGCGTCAAAGCGCTATAGCGAGATCATCTCCACCTCTCCCTAGGGGAAGGGGTAGGAGTAGATAGAAAATAGAGTTAGTACATATACATATGAAATCATTCATAAAATTCTAACTGAAAGTTAATATTTAGGAAATCACAACACGAGAGTTAGTACGTCGAGCAAAATAATCCAAACAAGGAAACCCTCATGTATATACTATGTATCAAATTGTGACTCCCTAAATACTAACTCCAAACCCTATGAATGAAAGCAATAAACCAAAAGAAAAACACTCCAAACCTTAAACATGTAGAAAAAATATCTCATCTCAATTACACTCGGGTAGACAACTCTAACATAAGAGGGATCTCATCCAGAACAAAAAATCAATCATAAGCCATGACATGTAAGCCACGATCTTAAAGGAAATACCCTACTCGCGGGAAACCAATATGAAAGCAAAATACGACAAATAATACTTATATATGTGCATCTCCTTATGCAATAGTGATACTTTTGTAATATTATTACTCAATCGCTCTGCGGAAATAGGTTTTATCTCCCTATTCTGACATACAACGAAATATGTTATGCTCTTCATATTTATCAACTTAAATTAGGACAAAAAAATATGTTGACACCACATATTCTAAACATACGTGCATATATCTCGGTGTGCATGTCCATAATTGGTGTTCACTGACATCTCAGGTGTTATACAACTCATAAACATTGAATCATAATAGTACAAGGTCGAGAGACTAGCTCGAAAACTCAACAGTCGAACAAAACATGCATAGGGCTACTGACTGTGTGGTGGTCGACCGCACAAGAATGACGATCGACCACGACGGGTTCCAGAGCCTATTCAGGCCTCTGTCCTGCACGCGGTCGACCACCGCTATGGCGCGGTCGACCATGGGTTGATATTCCAGATTCTCAATCTGGTTGTGTGTGTCGTGTTCACGCCGTGTTTAGGTGATTCAAACATGATTAAAACAACATGGAACTTGCACGAGAGCATATCTACAGTAGATAAAAACTTCTGGAAACAAACACAACATATATAACATGATTATTTGCATAAAATTTATATTCAAAATCCTAAGTCATGCATAAAAACTTGAAACGAAGAACAAATCATCTTTCTTCAGATTAAACCATGTTTTAAATTATTTTCAGATCTTATATACTTCTGTAAATTCATTCTCAAACATTTTAACATGGAAAGACCTAGTCTTTATACATATAATACAAAAGAATTGACTTTTATTCATAAACTAGTCAATTTGGCTCTACAAAACATGTTAGAAACTCTTTAAAAACATTTTAAAAACTAGGAGGGGGATTAGCAGAGATGAACTCACCAAGGGTTTGTAGAAAAATGTTTAAGAAGTCAAGCCAAGGAAGATCTATAATCCAAACACCAAAAATCACACCAAAATCCACTTGAAAGCCTCCAATCTTCTCCAAGAATCAAAATTAGGGTTTAAAGGGGTTTTGGTGGCTGTTAGGGTTCTTAGAAAACTGAAAATATCATGAACATATGATATATATATATATATATATACACCAGAAAATGTATATAGGCTTTAGAAAATGAAAACCAACTCAAAACAGGAATTTGATTTTCTGCAGGTTTCGACGGTCGACCGGACTACGGTCGACCGCGACAGTCGACCGCGGCGATCGACCGCGACGGTCGACCGAACTGGAATTTTCCAGTTACACATATTCGGCTATTGTGCAAGTTTTGACTCTTTTCTTTCTAATGTATGGACTCGTTCATATTCAAAACACATGGTATCATACTCATACCCTATTTAACTATATTTATCAAAATAAATATCCATAAATCATAATTAATCTCATATTAATTATATTAGCATAAATTTTTGGGGTTTTACCCATATCCTAGGTAACAATCGAAGCACCTGATCATCTATCTTCAGCCCTAATATCCTGAATAAACAACCATGTGTTTTAAAAGTTCCTCTTTAAAAGAGCCATCATGGTGATTTTCCATTTCCATTGATTCAAAGAGCATCTAAGCATAAAAGCCCAATCTAACATACATGCCCATCAAATCATGCATTTTAACTTGCCATATTTCGTGTCTTCCCAAATTCCAATGGCAAACTTGTCATTTTACAACATGAGTCTACGGTCAACTTTACTAATGTCACAAATTTAATTGAATAATGATATAAAGAAAAGGTGAATCTGATATGTAATTAATGATATATTATTATATATGCTGCTCTCGATCGTATGAGGGCTTTCTAGTTGGTCGGGGTGGGCAATGGATGATGGCTCAGGGTGGGGCTGGGCATTTCCCTGTGTAAACAAGTTGCTTGTACAGTGCCCCTAGGCTTTTCTTATACACAACACATCTCTTTTTTTCCATCCACTTTTGCCATCATAGTTTGACCTTTGAAGAAACTTAGTTCTCAAGGATTCCATCAGGGTCCAATGAAGCAATTTCGAACATTGTTCTTATTTCATGCATAAGTCTGAACATATGCATGTTTCTAAAGCAAAATTCTGTGAATTATTTTATTTACATTTTTAGGTTAATCTAAAATGACATATATTATCCACAAGGCTAACTACATATTATCCTTGCTAACAAAATAATAAATCTCAATTTAGTAATACATGTATAAAACCCTAATCAACAATTTTGGCAATAATATGCTTAACTTAAGCAAAATGCAAAGTAAAAGCTATATGATTGGGTCGACTAAAATCCACTAATGCATATTAATGAAAAAACTCATCTGTTATGTTATGATATAAGCCATCTAAAAGCTCAAAAAATGGACGACAACATACCCTCAAGGTATCGCGTGCCTGCAGTTTGATCATAAGCTGCAAAACAAAGTGTATTACTTCCAATAAATCGGCAAGATAACTAAAAGTTGGAAAACAATTTCCTAATAAGATAATCAGTTGTAAGAATAAAAAATATAAATTCAACTAAGCAACCAACAATACTCAGATGCACGCATGCATCTCTAAAATAAAGTGAAGTAAAATAATAATAAAATAAAAACCATTACCAAAAGAACACAATTCAAGCATTTCTTTAACTAGATTAACTCCAAGTATTTATCTTTTCACCACTGGTATACGCTGTAACAATTTATTAGCATATGCAACTTTATTTTCACGCTGAAGCCTTTATGAAGCACACTGACACATTTACAACATAATAAACATATGACAACACAGATGGAGACAAGCTTCGCAATACGTATATTAGTTAGAAAGAGATTTTGACAATGCGGAACACAAGAAAAGAAGTTACCCAGTTCCCAGTTCTCTAGTTTTTTTTTCAAATGGTCAAGCTTGTAACAATTTGCTGCAGATAACTTGGCAATTAACATCCATCCAACTCATTCCTCATATGCTTGCTCAAATAGCCTCATCTAGTACAATTAACAAGGAAGTGATATACCTAAGAACTAAACAAATCCATGAAATAATCTTCCAGAGAACAACAACAACAGTCTCTGAACATTCACACTAAAGGCGTAATTTTACTTTAAGATACCTAACTAAGAGATCAAATAACTATAATATCTGGGTAACAATTCACAACAAAGAGATTATATTTCATGTACCTTCTTTCCATGTCTCATAAGCCTCAGGGAAACCTCTACAACAGTGTTGGCTATTGCAATCACATCCGCTGCTCTCCCAGTCACAGGTCCTTCTTGAAGTACATGTGTGCAACAACTGCAATAAAACCATCTATATGACATCCCCATGTCACTGCAGTCGAAAGGAAGCTATAAATATTCTTACAATCCTTATAAACTTTTTAAATTAAGAAATGGTAGACCACTAAGCCTTACATTTTCACAACATCATTCTCTTCCAAGACAGTCTTATCACTGGCCAATGGTGAGTAATGACATGCAATGTTGTTGACCGAAAAATAAGTTGGGAAAGCAATGTCCCTCTCAATCTTTTTCTTTACATTCTTATACATGCTTCCATCTTGCCTAAAGACACCATTACAGTACATGATATAAATTTTAACTGGAACTATATTTTACAAGTACTAGTATAGCGCACGTGCGTTGCACGTGGACATATTTGTTTTATCTTCTAATACTTTACACAATTTATCATTTACTTAATGGAATAGTTTTATTTTGAATGTAATTATAACAATATTTGAGGACTTATTTGTAATTTTCTTACAATTTAGATCATATACTTCTTTCAATCTTCTTAAGATTTAAGTTTTGAACTATATAGGGGTTTATCTGTAAAAAATTATGAAGTTTCAGTATTTTTCTATAAATATATGAAAACTATATAGGGGTTTATCTGTAAAAAATTATGAAGTTTCAGTATTTTTCTATAAATATATGAAATTTCTATGGTCTTTGTGAAAATTATGAAGATCCATGGTTGTTTGTGAAAAAATTTAGGATTATTTTGTGAATATTGGCAAATCATGGAATACCCAAAAGATAAATTTTTTTTAATATTAAAAGACATAGTTCTATTTATTTTATAATTTAAGATAATGAATGGCATTTAATAACTACTGGTAGTTTTATGTGCAAATTTAGAATATAGTTTTAACATTAGGGAGGTTATAATATACTTATTATATAAAAAATTTACATAAAAGAAAAAATTTTCAAGTTTGTTCTTTAATTTTATGTTAAGTGTGTCATGCTATTCCAGTTTATATTAATTATCTTTATTTTTTCTATTCCATTATAACAAAATAAAATTCTCACTTTCACCTTCTCTCTCTTCTATTATAATATAATTAGTAACATGCTACAAAAAATATATCTACTAAGTTCATGGATAATACAATATTTTTCTCAAATCACAATTAAGTACAAAGTAATAATGATAGAAATAGAAAAAAAATTCATTCCCCCCCCCCCCCCCCCAAAAAAAAAGACCTTAAACTTTAACCTCAATCCGAATTCTCCACATTTCCTTATATCAATCGTATCCTCAATTCGCATATAGCCGTTAGTCTAACAATCACATCAGTATAAAGTATAATCCGAGTAAAACTTAGTACTTCCTCAGCACAACTTCAATCATCTTCACCCCTTTTGTCGTTATCTCTTCTGAAGGGATAATGTTTTCACTGGAGAGCTTGTATCATCCAAATAATATCATAGTAAAGTCATGTGGTGAGTATAGGATGTTGTTAGGGTTGTAAGAGGTAAGTGTAAATCTAAATCATAAAATGAGTGAATTTATATAGGTTGCAAGTAAGGGCTATTATGATAAATAAATAAAAGCAGGCTCTTTAGGTTCCGTAACAGTCAAATGTAATTGCCACTTAAATAAAAACTACAATTAAAATTTTAACTCTCATTTGAAGTATGCATTAATGCATGTACTAATGGCATTTTAAGTTGACACTTTGTTTGCAAATTAAAACGTATATTATTAGTTTGTCACATTTCGTTTTAAGTGGAGGAGTTACAAAAAATAAAAGTTAATATTAGTGAACAATTAATAGGAGAGTTATGCCATTATTAAGAATGTATGCATGTAAGCATTTTATATTGATACTTTGTTTGCAAATTGAAACGTATATTATTAGTTTGTCATATGTGTGTGCATTCAATTCTCAGCTATTATGTCAAATACAACTTACAATCTTAATTTTTTTTATGATAACATTAATAATGGATTAGTGGAAGGGTAGTTTGTCATATGTGTGTGCATTCAATTCTCAGCTATTATGTCAAATACAACTTACAATCTTAAAAAAATTTATGATAACATTAATATTGAATTAGTGGAGGGGTTACAAAAAATAGAAGTTAATAATATTAGTGGACAATTAATAGGAGAGTTAGCCATTATTAAGAATGTATGCATGTATATGTATGTGTTTATATGTATGCAAGTATGTGTTTTATGGATGCATGTATGTAGTTTGGAGGGCATTTTTGGAAGAAATGTTTTAACATACCAACACACTTTTATAATAGTATTAGATATATTACATGCAAATTTTTAGACAAGCCGCAGACCTATAGTTAACGTTAAGACTTGTAACTCCAAAGGGTCAGTCTACATTCAAATTTTTAGGGTTTATACAGAGCGGTAAAATGAAAATTTAGGGGGGGGGGGGTGGGGGTGGGGGGGGTTGCGGATTTTTTTGGCGATGCAGATGAATAAAAAAGCGTCGTACAAAATAGACCTTTTAGTGGCACAAAGCAGGGATGTTATGAAAGAGAGACTTTTAACGATGCTAACCTAACACGTCGTGATAAATGCACACTATCAGCGATACCAACACTAAAACGTCGCTAAAAATATATATTTTTATCGAAGAAAATGAAAATCATCATGAAAAATCCATACAGTTTTAACGACGCTAAGTTAAAACATTACAAATAATATACACTTTTAGCGACACTAATTATAAACACTGGGAAAAATTTTTGTTCTGCCGACGCTAACTAAAATCATTGGGAAAAACATAATTTTTAGTGACGTATTTAACCATCCGTCGAGAATAAACATTGGGAAAAGTGCAATTTGTTGTAGTGTTATTAGTAATATATTTATTCAGATAAAAGTATAATAAAATATAATGATGCAAAATTGTGAGGGTATAAAAGTATAATAAACTATGTTGATAAAAAATTAAACTAGTTTCATCTAATCCTAGAATTCCTACAAGAATTAGCTATTCATATTATAAAATAAAATAAAGAAAGAAAATTTATACTAGAAAGCATTAAAGATAAGAAAGTAAATCAAAACTAAAGTAAAAAAATAAAAAATGGTAATAAAAGAGCAAGAAAACAAATCTATATTACAATGTATGAAATAAATTGACACCACAAAGCAATAACTCTAATCTATCAAACATGAAATAAAAATGAGAAATAAAATCTTAAAATATACAATTCCAAAATAAGAAAATAAAATAGTAGAAAACTTGCATTGTAAGGGTTGGCCCCAATGTGAAGAATATCTTCATATTCATCTTCATCATCAAAATAGAAGAAGAACAAAAGTTAAAAAGGAATGAAATCTTTATTTCATTGCAAGCAAAAAATTTATAATTGGATGACCTTCTTAATTACAAGTGGCCCTCCTACCCAAAAATATGCTTAAATTTTTTTACATATCCTAACCCCTCACTCTACCCGTTACTCTACAGTTTTCAACCTTAGCCCTTGGATTAACAAGCGTATTATGAGAATAAAAATCAATCAGTGATTAATTCTATTCCACTCTAATAGATGAGCTCATCAACAGGCTCAACGATGGGTTCATTGATGAGTTAATCGATGAGTTATGATAGAATTGTAATAAACAATGTTGAACTTCTTGATTCCATCTTCTATGGGCTTTTGGGCTTCTTCTGGCTTCAATAAAGTCTTAAAAATGGGGACAATTGGTCCATTTGGTCTTTTATTCTTTAAATCTTTATTACCTATAAATTAAGATAAAAATATTATTTGTAAATATTTTTATTCAAAGTAAAATAAACAATGAGGGTATAAAAGTGTAATAAAGTACGATGATCTGTGATGCCCCTAGTTCTACACAAGGTTGCAGTCTAAGATGAACCTAAGGATGTCAAACCTGCCATGCACCTACACTGTGCAATAACATGTTTCACCATCAAAGTAATATCTCTCTAGTAGAATCAATAATAAATAAGTGTAGGTACAAAGCAGATAGAATAAGATAGTAATGCAGTGAACATGATAAAGGAAATGAGATATCCAAATAAACATGATCATGTTCGAACTGAATAAAAGAGAGTACAACTGATAAACTGAAATAAATATGAAGTATATCAATATATAGAATCAAATGAAATAGTACTAAGACACTCAGCCTTTACAAAATAAAATACAACTCTAAATGTCTGAAAATAAACAATATCTAATGTGGAGCAGTAATGACTACTAATAATATAAGATGGTGAGCTAAACTACCTCTCCATCAATCTACGACTCTCCGGACGCCTGGTTTGCTGCCTAAAAAAAGGGAAAACAACGAGCGTCAAAGCGCTAGCGAAATCATCTCCACCGCCCCCAGGGGGAGGAGGTGAGGAGTATATAAGAAAATACAGGTTAGTACATATAGATATAAAATCATCTATTATGAACTATGTGGAAATTAAGATTTAGATATCCACAATACGAGAATTAGTATGTCAAGCAAAATAATCCAAACAAGGAAACCCTCATGTATATATCATGTCTCAAATTGTGAACCGCTAAATCCCAACTCCAAAATCCTAAGAATAAATCAAACAATGAATAAAAGACAATACAGCACCAAACCTCATTTGAGGGAAATTATGTTAAAATCCTCACACTACCCTTGGGTAGTTGGTGCAAACACAAATATAATATTCTGGTGAAGGAAACTCACATAGGTTATATGCCGTGTATTGAAAACCTTAGTACTATACCCTACTCTCGGGTAACTAGCATGGGAGGATGAATAAAATATGTGCAAATTTCTAACAAAAACAACGATACTTTTGTAAAGCGCTCACAATATCCCGTGGCATCACACACCTTACTCAATCGTCCTGCAGAAATAGGCATAACACTCTATTTCGGAAAACAATGATGCACAATGGAGTGTAGTCTATTGCGGTCTTATTGCAGTATACAAACTAACCACCCTGAGTATAATCTATCGCAGTATCATTGCGATATACCAACTAACCTCACTCAATCATCCAAACTATCATGAAATACAATATGCATCACTCTCAATCATAACAAATACAAAGCTTAGGTTACGTACCTTTAAACGCTCGTGCGTACTCAAATCAAATCCGTGTACTGCATACATCACATGTATCTCGGTGTGTGACTCATACATCGTACGTATGATCGAAACATATGAATAAAATACAAAGTTCACAAAAATACACAAATCAGTCGACCGATCGCATTCGAACGGTCGACTGATAGCTTGCACAAAGTGTGAACAAAAGTTTTGATCAGTCGACTGATCATCCTTGATCGGTCGACTGATCAGAGTCGAATCCAGATTCCTGTAATAATAAAACATTCTACGAAAGTCATCAAAAATCAAAATTTCTCAACAAAGCTTATGTATTAAAACTTGTTTAAGGAAAATTAGGGTTTATTCTATTACATGAAATCATAAATACAAATTTAGGAATAAACCTAAAACCCTAACATGTTGATATGTGTAAGATCATCATGAACATCTAACTTAAATCAAAATTTATGTTAAATCACGTTTAAAACTTTAACTCACATCTGGAAATTTATTTTATATCCTTTTAAAATAAAAAAGATTAGATCTTTGTATCATACGGCTCAAAAAGAAAAATCTTTATACATAATCTAGGCTTAAAAGATTCAATAAAACCAGATAAAAACATTTAAAAACACGGGATGAGTTTGGAGGAGATGAAACTCGCCTCAAAACGTGCTAGACTCCTCAAATACACAAGAAACACGACCCTCCTTCGTCAAACTTCGAGAATCTCACCCTATTCTCACTACTAGAAACAGGACTTTTAGCGACGGACAAATGCGTCGCTAAAAGTCGAAAATCTGTTGCTAAAACCTTTAGCGACAGAAAAAATAAAATTCCGTCGCCAAAAAACCGTCAGTACAGTGAGGGTAGCTAAAATCGTGTTTAGCGACGAATATTCCGTCGCTACATTTCAGCGACGGATAATCCGTCACACTATTTAAAAAAAAAAAAGAGAGAAAAACATTTGCGATAGATTTTTCGTAGCTAAAATAACTTTTAGCGACGGAATATCCGTCACTAAAAAATATTAGCGACTGAAAATCCATCGCTATAACTATTTTAAAAAAAACAATAATAAATAAGACGAATTTTCCGTCGCCATTAACATTAGCGATGAAAAATCCGTCGGTAATGTTTGTCCCCCGTATCTGTTTTTCGTCGCTAAAAGTCTATTTAGCGACAACTAATCCGTTGCTAAATATTTCCAATATTTTTTTAAAAATAATTTGAAAATTAAAAAAACCTGTACAATAATATAATAAATTTAAAACCCTGTTCAATCAGCAGTATAATATTCATTCTCACATATATATATAACGCATATAATTTAATTAAAATATCCCAACATAATAAACGTTGTTTTTACAGCACGTACCATGATAAATATTGTTTATACAACACACTCATTCATTGTTTTCAAAGGTAAAAAAACAAATCACGCTCACATATTGCTGTGAGACATTTTTCATTTATTGGAAAGTTACTTAATTTCGATATCTACACTATGGCAACATTACCCTCTTATATTTCAATTGTGCGCAGAAGTGTATTCTCACTTGTTATGAAGGGTAAAAAAAATTGTAACTTTTCGGAAGAAAATAAGGGAGAGAAAACTCATCCTCCCTCTGCTCAACATTTTCTTCAATGACTTCATCCTTCCCATCACAGGAGACTTAATCTCCTCCAACAATTAAACTCCAATAATTACCGACCCCCTTATAAATTACGAAGTACCAAATTAAACTCCAATAATTAATCAATTACAAAGTACCAAACATTATGTAGGAGGAGAGAGAAAGAGAGATTGAGGGGGAGAGAGAAAGAGAGATTGAGGGAGGAGAGAGTACCTGGGTCCGACGTTGGCGAAGAGAACGAGAAGGGGGAGAGGGGGGGAATGAAGAGAGAGAGAGGGGAAAATGGGAATTGAGAGAGAGATTTGGGATAAATCCCTCTCTTGGGCGCAGGCTGCCATAATTTTTTGGGCACGCCCGCGCCTAATTTTTTTCCCATCTATCTTTTTTAGCGATGGAAATTCCGTCGCTAAAAAACTTTTTAGCGATGAAAATTTCTTTTTTAGCGACGGAAATTTCGTCGCTATAAATGTTTAAGCGACGGAAATTCGGTCGCTAAAAATCCGTTGGTACAATAATAGCGACAAACATTTTCCGTCGCTAAAAATGATTTTTCCGTCATTAAAATTATTTTGCCGACGGAATAATCGCGACGGAATTTGTCATCGCTATAACATGGCTTATAGCGACGGAAATTTCTATCGCTATAAGTCCATCGGCAAAACCTCACATTCTAGCAGTGTCTAGGGTTTATAGCTTCACAAAACTCTCAAAATTCACCAAAATAAGATCTAAGGTTTTGAGGGGAGAGGGTGGTTGTTTATTCATGTGAAAGATGGAGGAAAAACAAAGAAATATCATATATACACTTAAATACACAAACGGGCCGAATCAAAATGAAACAGACTTTAAACCAAAACCTACACAGAATATGGCACCCTATAAGTCGAATTATAGGTAAGCATAAGTCGACTTACCCGAGGCATTTTCCAGCCTACAGGTTTTTCATGTGTGTGCATGTTTAACACTTGTATGCTCTCATATATATACTTAATTGATCTCAAATCACTATCACACTCATTCATCAATAAATGATATTAATCATAATAAAAACTCATTTAATATTATTTTCCATAATATTTCAAAATTTTACGAGGTTTTACATGATCGTAAGGCATAATAACTGACCTATTGAGACTAATTATAATGGTCCTATATTGTTATACCGAGGCTAATAGTTAGGTCCATGGGCCACTACTGTATTGTATGTTGAAAGCAGATGTCCAATGCTATATGAAGTTAAAGTGCGTACCTAGTCGGCCAAGTCAACATAACGTCGTAAATTGGTTTAGCTTACTTAATTATAAAATCTAGGTCATTTTTGAAATAACTATCAAGCATCAAAGCAAAAATATGGAGGGTAGGACAATTGTTAAATTTACCAAGGAAAATCAATATGATTTTCTCTAATCGCAAGAGACCTCTATGGGAATGGTGGGTAGGATGGACAAAAGTAGATGGAGGAACCGAAGTTAGGAGTGGTGATAGTAAATTTTGATGGTGTTGTTTTATCAAATCACGGAGGCATTAGAGTTAGAGTGGTAGCTCATAATTTTGAATGGGACTTTTTAGCTACTCTAACCAAAATAATTTCTATCAAAGGCAAGGCAGAACATGTAGAAATCATGGCAGCATTGGAGTTTGTTCAGTTTGTGCACGATATTAACTTTTAGAGATATTAAGCTCGAGGGAGATTCTGAAAATATCATTGGGACAATCCAAAGCTAGGCTATGGTGTTTTCTGTTCTTGGGCAAACGTTTGACTACATCTGAAGTCAATATGAAGAATTTGGAGCAATTTAGCTTTGAGGTACTTGAAAGAATTGGAATATCATGCCTCATTTGCTAGCAAAAAAGGCGATTGATTTGGACGACTTTCAATAGTGGCTTGAGGATACTCCGAAATTCATTTTGCACAACATGAGGATAGATCCTAGATGTGAGCTTAGAAGTTTTGAATTTTATCTCTGTTTTGGGCTATTAATATCTATTTATAAAAAATAACTAATTTTGCTCATATGCTCAAGTACATTTCTACATGATGTTACAGTATTCAAATGTATCAAGCCATACATCTCGATGTTCCAATAGTTTGACCTCAGAACACGTGAGAGTTAGTTTCGCTCAGCCTCTTGAGCTTTGGAGAGTGTTGCACATAATCTCTCTAAAGAGGGGTGATAGGGGCACACCTCCAACCACACCCTCTACCACACCTCCTCTCCCTCTATAGTGCATTGGGTCCCACATCAAATTTTTTTTAAAAATTTGATGTGAGGCCCAATGCACTATAGAGGGAGAGGAGGTGTGGTGGAGGGTGTGGTTGGGGGTGTGCCCCTAACATTTCTAATCTCTAAACTTTAAATTTGTATCTAATAATCCCTATGAAATTTGGGTGCCTCACAAAACCTCCCCAACTTACCAACTTTTCTCATTAGACGCCCTACATGTAATTCATAAAGACCAATTTGTTTTGAGAGAGAAAATTTTAAAATTTGTCATTTCTCATTTATAGGCAAGATACACCTTCTCCTAAATTTTATATTTCTTCTCTCAAAGAGATTTTAGTTATTTACAAATTATATATAAGGGGATCAAGGAAGGAAACTTCAAAATTTACAATGGCTTTGTGGACACCTGAAAGGTTACTGGTAAGGGTTATGTGAGATAAATATTGTTCAGGGGTCGTATGTTCAATATCCCCTAACATTCAAGGGGTTATGTGAAATTATCCTAACATGTTATTCTCACAGTACTATCCAATCAACCTGTTTAGGAGTACTTTAGAAGTATTGCCCCATCTATTAATGATTCTTTGATAATGGTCAGGTTCTGATCACCTTAACAATTGCAGCAGGTCTTACACATAATTCATGAAGAAGATAGAAGAGACCCCATTTCATAGTCAAAAACATTTTAATTCTGAAATTACAGCACAAATAAATCTTTTAATTGATTCCATATAAATCATTTTTGTCATTAATTTTGCCTTTACAAAACTAATAAAACATAGTACCTTATAAACACAATATAGAAACAAAAAGCTTGAGATGCAAAAATAGCAATAGGAAGCACCATTTGCCATATCACCGCTTCTTGCATCATATCAAATAATTGATCTTACCAGCATAACACATGGGAGCTTCGTTAGGACGTAGTATGTACAATATCTCTTGTTTGAGTAATAATAAACTCTCATTTGTTACTAATAATTGTTTGAGATGATATACAACAATATCTCATGTTTCCGTTAGGATGTAGTATGTACAATATCACTTGTTTGAGTAATAATAAACTCCCATTTAATACTAATAATTATTTGAGATGATATACTATAGGTAAATACAAGTCTAAGATGTGTATGAGATAAAACAACATGATAATCAGCTCATAAGGTAATTTTACCCATCCCACCATCGATAGTCAATAGTGACTCATCAATGGTAGTGAACTCATTGATAGCTACGGGAACCAATTGATAATTTTTCAGAAACAAAATTTCAGATTTTCAACAGTATCAAGGAACTCATCAATGATGTCTCAACTCCAACGATGGTTGAGTACAACTATTGATGGTAAAGTCGGCTGATTGTAGACTTTAAGTTTTATTACAATCATTCATCATTCCTTTGATCTCCAAACTCTACCACATTACAATATCTCTTCCTTGACCTATTGTACACTATATATCATTGAAAGAGAGAGAAAGAAGAGAGAGTTTTGATTTGAGTAGAGATTATACTAAAGGTTTTGCCCCACGGAGCCTCGAAAAACTCCTTCTTGTCGTACATAATATCTCTAGGTCATTTCAGTGGGAGAGCTGCCCTTAGATATATCACCTACACCATTTTCATCATATTATGCTTAGATTCTTTAAAGCATGGTATGTTTATCAAAAGGGCTTAATATCTTTAATATTTTTGTGCTTGAGTATGCTTATTTGGTTTTGACTTAAACTTGTATTTTTTGTGTTACTCATTGTCGAGAGTTAGGTTACATGATTGGTTTCGAGTTGATTCCTAGATATGGTCCTGTATGAGAGTTTTTTTTGTCCACTGATTGTGATGTTTAGAGTAGTATAGAGAAGGATATAGTGTACAAAAGGTATGAATGCTCTTTATTATTCTTTAATTATTAAAGAATTTAACCATGTGTTAATATATTCTACTATGCAGGAAATCTGGATAACTTCAGAAGTTACACACAAGGAAACTTCATAGGTGAAAGAGGCGAAACTTACAATACTTGTAAGTATGAGAATTTAAAGATGAAGGATTATAGAGTATTCACGATATCTTCACCCAATTTATGAATATTGTGAACAATTAAAATCTATGGGAAAGGAGTACAATAATAAGAAGGTTGTGAGAAAAAAATTTCATTTTTTTTAGGGATTGGGAACCAAAGGTCAGGCCTATCAAAGAATTATAAAAGTTTTCTAAATTGACTCTTACTTATCTTATAGGTAATCTTCTCACTTTTGAAGTGTGACTAAAAGAAAGAGAAGATAACTCGAAGATGATATTTTTAGCTCTAAAAGTGAAAAAGGAGAAATCCCGACCCACAAAGAAGAAAGAGTTAAGCTCAAGTTCTAAAGATGAAAGTGGTCAAGTTGTAATAGGATTCAAACCTTTTCTCATAAGAAAGAATGGATAGAAATACCGATAAATGTTATGAAATCAATTTAGAAATAAGGTAAATAAATATGTATCTAGTGAATTTAAAATCGAGCCTACTTGTTATCGTTATAGGAAACCCGGTCACTATAAAAACAAATGCACATCGAATAAGAAGACAAGAACATGAAGGACAAAAAATTTAAGGTGACAACTTGGAATATGATGAGTGATGAAGAATTGTAAGTTGTCTCAAGTGAGGATGAGAAGAAAGTAAATCTATGTCTTACAGGGAGAAAGAGTATAACTCCAGATATTCAGAACAAAGTGAAACATACAACTTTGAAACTAAAGGTCCAAAAATGAGGTATATCCTTCATATGATGAGTCATATTCTAAGTATAAAGATATGCTAATTCAATTAAGAAAATTGCTAAAAATATAAAGTGAAAGTAAGAGTGAATTCAAGTTTGACGAAAGAAAAGAAAATCTTATGTGAGAAAATTGAATCTCTTTCGCTAAATTTGGATTGTCGTAATTTACCTTGTCACAATTGATTGCACATAATGTGTGCATTTCAAGATCGAAATTCCTGTTTATCTAAGAAACTAGATGATAATATCAATGAGAATGAAAAATTAATTTCTAATGTAAAAGAACTATTGTGTCAATTGTCTTCTGAAGAAATAAAGTTTGAAGCTAAGTACACTACTATTGGTTCTAAAAATGGACAACTGAAGTCCAAAAATATTGATTTAAAAAAGGACATGAAATTTTTTTCATCGGGATCTAATGGTTTAAATATGGTCCTCTTCAATCAATGGTTTGCAAAAGCTAAAAATGGACTTGGTTATTCAAATTCATGAAAATTTCAAATATTTTAACCTTCATTTGTAAAAGTAAACAATTTAAATATCTTTGGACCAATTTCTAATGCATCATCCATTATGTGTATCTTACATGGTTGAATGGATCATATTTTAATGAATTGTCACATGCAATGCAGAGTTAAAATTGCTTAGCAAATTTTTGTACCTAAATATTTTCCTAACCAACATGAACATATATGGATACTTAGTTCACACCTATCTACTTTCTATAGGGCTACAGTAGGATCGAGGATTGGTGTATACACAAGAGTTGCTCAAGGAGTGCTAGATCGACAATCCAATTCTTAGTCTGACAAAAAAATAAGGAGACATAGGTTTTTAATATTATTTTTATTGTCTCCTTAAATGGGTAACTTCTTTTCATAGGTATTCTCTCTTTACCTAGTTGTATTATATTTTTCCTTTTTTAAATGTTATTTGCTTTTTATTTTTTATTTTATTTTTCTTTTTTTATTAAAGAAATATTTTGGGGGTTACCATCGATGATCCAACCTCCACCATCGATGCGCTTAAAACAGTGGGGATAAGTTTATTTTGTCATATTTTACCCTTTTACTCTTTTCACTCTTAAATTCTTCAACTTCTCTTTGATTTTCTTAGATTATTTCTATGATCTAATGAGTTTGAGAAGTTTATAATCTCTATTTTGTGATCTAATCTCATTTAGTTCATTATCAAGAGAATGTCATGCCTAAAATGGACCTGAAGTGAGCCACTTTCAAGAGCTATACAAGAGAGGTATGAGAAACTTCTCTTTGTCTTCAAGAGAGGAGTCGAGTCACAAAATTTGAAGGGGTTTGCTAATATTGTTTAGATACTGGATAGAGCAGGGCTGAGCTCTATGATGGACAATGGGGTGAGAGAGCGAACGTCACTCTCGTGAGGGAATTCTTTATGTATTTTAATAGAGATCATGGCTCTAATGTTGCAGTTACTCGAGTGAGAAGGAAAGAGATCAAGATTAGTGTTGCATACATTCAGAAATTCCTACATCTACCACCCTTTAATGATAGTTGGAACGTGTTCAACTACTCAATAGGAATTATAGCATGTTTTGAAAGCTACAACAAGATGGTGGAGTTTCTTTATGGCAGAATACATTTTGATATCTTTAAACTCAGGACATCTCAAGCCTGAATTTTTCTCTTAATCTCTTCCTCAAGTTTGATGTATGTCCTAGTGCTGCCTACACTATTCTTAACATCTAGGATATCTTCTTATTGTATTAGCTTGCCAGGGGTAAGTCTTTTGATCCCACTAAAGATCATATTTATTTGGATATGTATGGTTGGTACTGTTGCTAGGGAGGATGTTTAGAAGAAGTCTCGCTAGAAGACTCAAATGGTTTATCCATTTGTAAAACCTTGTAAATTTTGAAATATTATGGAAAATAATATTAAATAAGTTTTTATTATGATAAATATTATTTATTTATGAATGAGTATGTTAGTAATCAATTTGAGATCGATTAAGTATGTATATAAGTGTAAACGAGTGAAAATATGCACTGGTGCACAAAACCTGTAGGTAGGATATTTCTCTGGTCACTTGACCGATGGCAAGCCATCAGTCGACCGATAGGGGCTTATCAGTTGACCGATGGTAAGCCACCAGTCGACCGACGAGTGCACAAGGCAGTTTCCCAGTCTATTTTGGTTTCGGGTAAAATTGATTTGGTTCGGGTTTATTGGTATATATATGAGTATATATACCCGAAATTTCTCTTTTTCTTCATATTTTCATGTGAACAAAAGCCACCCTTCCCCCTCAAAAACCCTAGAGTTGTTTTTGTGAGTTTTGAGAGCTTTGAGAAGCAAGAATCAAGAGGAGACGAGATCCACGGCTTTTGGTGAAGGAGGATAATGTTTTCTTGCATATTTGGGGAGACCAGCACGTTTTGAGGCAAGTTTCATCTCCTCCACACCCATCTTCTACTTTTCTTTGGTTTAGTTTGGATTTGTTGGATTTTTGAACCTAGTTTATGTATAAAGATCACTTCTTTTTGAACCATATGATACAAAGATTTAATCTTGTTGATTTAAAAAGATATAAAATAGATTTCCAGATGTGGGTTTGGGTTTTGAACGTGATTTAACAAGAGTTTTGATTAAAGTTAGTTTTTTCATGATAATCTTATGTATATGAACGTGTTAGGGTTTTTGATTTATTACCAAATTCATATTTGTAATTTCATGCAATAGAATAAACCCTAATTTTCCTTAAACCAATTTTAACACATGAGTTTTTTAGAAATTTTTTTGATTTTTAAATGAATTTATGAGAATATCAGTTTAAGGCTGAAAACTATGTTTTTACATCTCGTCGGTCGACCGATCAAGGATGATCAGTCGACCGATGATTTGTTAGCAGGGTTTTGTGTTTGCTTTGATAGGTCGACCGGTCATGGACCACTAGTCGACCAATCAAGGTAATTTTGTGCATGGTTGTTCAAGCCATCAGTCGACCGATTGCACATGATCGGTCGACTGGCTTGGGTTGTTCTGTGCATTTTAGTTTTATTTCATGTGTTTTCGTTCGCACACACGAAGTACGAGTCGCACATCTAGATAGGTGCATTGTATATGAGGGTACACGAACTAGATTTGAGTACGCACGAGCGTTCGGAGGTGCGTTTTTCCATATTTTAATTTGTCATGATAAATAGTGACATATATTGTATTTATGATGGTTGGATGCTTGAGTCGGTTAGTTGGCATACGGCAATGAGACCACGGTAGACTACACTCAGGGTGGCTAGTTGGTATACTACAATAAGACTGTGGTAGACCACACTCCGTTGTGCATCACTGTTTTTGAAATTGGATGGTTAGTTGGCATATCACAATGAGACTAAAGTAGACTACACTCAGGGTGGTTAGTTGGCATACTACAATGAAATTATAGTAGACTACACTCCGTTTAGCATCATTGTTTCTTATAGAGGATTACACAGACTGCATTCATGCCCCCATGATATTTCCCCGAGAGTATGGTATAAGATTGAGGTTGTCATACACAACATATTCTATATGAGTTTTCTAGACCAGTATATTATACTTGTGACTACACCACCTACCCGAGGGTAGGGTAAGATATTTGACATGACTTGCATTGGTTGAGGTTTGGAGTTAGTATTTAGAGATTCACAATTTGAGATACGAGGTATATACATGAGGGTTTCCTTATTTGTATTATTTTGCTCGACGTACCCATTTTCGTGTTGTGGAGTTCTAAATATCAATTTCCGCATAGTCCAGGATAGCGATGACCTTGAACTCTGGTGCCCAACTTCTAGTATATCTCCACTAGACAGAGCCAGCCTCCTACTCTGTTGTCCTATAACAGGCTGGTGGCGACTACTCTGCAATAGGGCACATGAGCTGCTGGTGGTGGCACCACTGACTGGTGTCACTTAGCGAAATTGATTTCGCCATCCTGCTCCAAATCGTAAGCTATCCGGGCTACAAACGTGCTAGAAGTGTCGATCAATACTGTGGAGCCTGCTACGGCTTGGGCTCTCTGGATCATCTGGCCTAGCTCCCTAAGCACGGTGATTCCTTCTCAGCGACCACATCCTCTTCTCGACATCTATAATTTATGGAATATAGCGTATAGACATAGTAAATGAAAAAAACTCAAGCAATAACAAGCATGATAAAATAAGAAAAGTCCCGTACAACATGATCCTGGCAATGCAAATACTTTTCAATCAATGTAATGATAATTATAAAAAATTTATAATTTTTTGAGTTATACATATAAGTCATCAGCTTAAATCTAGGAATTGCCAGTGTACTCTAGTACATGAATCCTAGGAAACATTTATCTAGCTCTCACAAATTGACACAGGATTATCTTAAGGATACTGGAACAGAGTCTGGTACCCAAACGTGACGAACCCTGGTTTCACAGCAAGGCTACAGTCCAAGGTGAAATCAAAGATGTCAAACATGCCATGCTACGTCCACACTATGCAACATCACGTTTCATATCACAGTAGTATCTCCCTAGTGGAATCACATAAAAAAGTGTAGGTACTAAGTAGATTAAAATAGAATAAAGAATACAATGATATGTAAAGGAAGGAGACTAAAATATAGTTTATCATATTCCCAACATGAATAATTAAGTAAACTGTGTCTGAAACAGTGTGAAAATTCATTACATAAGAATTCAACTCATAGTACTAAAGCATTAACAACCTCCAAAATATAATAACAACTGTAATGTGAAACAAATAATAAAGTACTGTGATGCGATAATGTAATGACCGTAAAATTTAATATTGAGCTTGAAATAGTTTTTTTTTTTAATATTTTAATCATTATTTAGAAAGTTTTGTATTTTGTAATTTTCTGTAATTTTCTATGTTTAAATCCAAATTTTATATTATATAAATGATTTAATATCTGTAAATATTTGAGTGGTAAAAATTTCTAAAATTTAATATGGTTGTGTTCAATGTCGGTATATTATGTATTATTTTAAATTAATACGTTGTATTATTTTACCGGTACCGTATTAATTCTGCATGTATTATGTTGAATTAATAACTTCGTATATTCTGTGTAAATTATCGTATTATTTTCAATTAGTATACGTATCAGCTGTCGATATTAGCACAACGGTATGTTTTACTATGTATATGTAATTAATCCATATTTATTTGTATCCCTGAAAATAAGTAATTATAATTTTATTAATTAATTCTTGTTTTAAGTTTTATAATTATGGTATTATTTTTCAGTTTCGTAATCAATTGTTGTAAATAGCACAACATGTCGTTTTAATTGTGGCCTAATTATTCCTGTAATAATTAATATTAAAGTACTATAATTAAATATTGTTATATTAATTTAGTTTAAATACCTAAACCCTAACGCCTAATTTTAATCTATATATATACCCTTCATATTCTCTCCTCTCTCTCCGGTCTCTCTCTCTCTCTCGTATTAATTTCTGCCGCCGCCTTCTATTTCTCTCTTCCTGTCACGAGAAAAACCCGACGCACACCAGCCTGAAACTCACTCGCCAGCAGGCACCTGTTGCCCTCAGTGCGCCAAGTCACATGCCGCACCCCCACTTCCCCCGTCGGCCTGACCTCCGACGTTACTTGCACCGAGCCTCACTACCAAGATCCGTGCCTCACAAGCTCGCCGCCCCTCTCCTTTCACCCGACGCCCACGACCGCATGAGACCCGCAGCCGCCGCCTTTGCTCCTCCTCCGTGGCACCACTCCAGCCCCCTGCAGGCAGCCCTTCCAGCCGCAATTCAACCACCACCACTCCCTCGTTCGACCCAGCCGCTGAGCCGCCTGCTTGCACCCCTGACGCGAGCCCCTGCACCGCTCAGCCCAGGCCAGCCGCTCGACCTCTGAGCCGCCGACCATGAGTTCCCCAACCCCGACCAGCGCCACAGATCCACCTCGTCGCCAAGCGTTCGTGCCGGCTCGCTGTTGCGGCTCATGATCCCGCTGCCCGTCGCTGAACAGTCTCTGCGCAGAGCTCGTTCCCGTTCGCCGGTCGTGCTCCTCCATGTCGATCTGATCCTCCGCACGTCGAGCTGACGACACGTTCGCAAATACATCGAGATCCCAGATCTCTACTTTACTTGTTTCTTGAATTAATGGTTCATATGCGCTGAATTAATAATGGTGATTTAGATGTAAAGGTAAATTATTTTATAAGAATAATACGTTGTTAGTGATGATGATTACATATAGTTAAATTACTATTGTGGTTAATCGTATGTTGAATTATCTGCGTGGAATGATGATTACGAGCCACCGTGAAAATTAGATAAATAATGTTGTTAATTGTATTTTTAAGGAATTTCGGAGATGAAATGATAAGTATGTATTAATTAGAATTTCATGAGATTTTATAGAAAAGGAATTAATTAAGGTAATTTATAAAAAATAGAAAATATACTTTCATGTAGAAATGGTAATTAACAAATATAATTATATATATCTATTATATAATATATATATTATAATGATATATATATATATATGTATATATAATATATATATATGATAATATATTATATATATATTATATATATTATATATTATATATATATATATATATATATATATATTATATATAATATCTTAATATATATATATTATATATATATTATATATTTGTTTTTAAATTAATTGATTATTGAGAAATAGTTTTCAGAATAAATTTTGGAGAAAGAATATTTATTATTTATGAAAGTATGACTGATTATCCGTAGAGCGCGGATATTTCATGTGCGAAAACGACACAGTTTCTAGTTTTCTTTTTACCGTATTATAATAGAGATAAGTACAGTAGGATATTTGTATCAGAAGTTCCGGACACCAGCGGTAAGATAAATAAATGAGCCCACCATGTAATTAGTATCTGTATTTTGTTTAACATTTCATTGTTCATTATAGTTCTCCTTTCTGCTTCATAAACCTTTTTGAAATCATGTTTAACATGCTATACTATAATTCAAATGATCTGTTGTGTGTTGAGACCTTAGTAGTTCATTGATTTAGTACCTGTGCGTCATGAAACAGACTCTAGTGACATGTTGTGGAATGTTAGGTTGTGAACCCAGTTTCAATAAGATTATGATTAATTAGAAAAATGAGAAAGAGTTCAGGAATGGGGAAGTCATGGTTATTGTGATCGATAAGACTGTGTGATGTATCTCCAGGCTCGCTCCCATGGTTGGGTCGCCACCCCGGTTGTTTGTAGGGCTAAAGCTGAAGTGTGTAACAGTCACTTTAGTCAATAAACATCGTTTCGTCACCCGAGTTGTGGGCTTGAGTTCGACCCAGGTAGAAAACGGTTTACATGTAGTCCTCTAAACTGCGATGTGTAGCGGGGTTGGAATGCACGTAAGGATTTGTGAAGCAGTCAGTTTTATCCGATGACAGGAGCGTTGGCTCGTGTGTGAGGATGTGGCCACTAAGGGTTAGGTGGTTAGTATTTTGACCGTTATGGTAATTCACATCGCTGTAATGGTTACTATTCGATTACCCAGTATGATGTATCATCGTCTTCTTGTTAGTATTACTATTGTTTATAGTATGGTCCCGTATAGAGCTGTTTTATTTGTTCAATCCGTGAGATTTGCCGTTGTGCTATGCCCCTGACGTACACCGTTTCTCTGTGTGCGTCAGACTTTAGGAGACATGAACAGGTTCCAGTTCGAATATGCAGCGAGCCAAGTGTATGCCCGAGGCCGGAATGTCCTTACCGATGGAGTGGAAGATCAAACTGAAGCCTAGGAACGTGTTTTCTGTTCTGCACGTAGCTGATAAACATTCAGACTCTTTATAGTATTTGTACCTTAAGTTGATGATGGATTTAAGTTATTTTACCAGTTATTTTCTTTTACAAATATGTGTTTTTATTTCCTAGTTGGACCATTATTTGTAATAAGGGTATCGTTTAACCCGATATTCTTATTCTGGATGCAATTTAATCTGTAGACTGATCTTTTATTTCTTATTCTTGGATTGTCCTTATATTCTTGCTATTGTGATCGGGACCTGTGATAGAGATTTACGTATTGACACTTAGCGTATTCAGGTTGAGAAGAAAAGAAAAAGAAAAATAAAAAATATAGTCGGTATATTCTTCTTCATCTAATACATCGCGGACTTGTTCACATTCGCGATTCCTGAGTATTTGGGAAGCGGGCGTGAAGATAAACTACTAATATCTAATAGTGGGCTAACAGGTTCCCCCTCAACTGCGACTCTCCATGTGCCTGACTGCGGTGCCGTCGAAAAAAAGAGAAACGGCGTAAAGCACTAGCTGGAATCATCTCTCCCGCCGGCTAGGGTTAGGGGTTAGGAGTATATAAAAATACAAAGTTAGTATGCATATATATATATATTAATAAGTAGAACTTTGCAACTTAGGTGATAGTGAAAGTGTTCACCAGCAAACTTATATCCACTCATTTTAACATATAAAAAAGTCACTTCATATCATGCAACGGATCCATAGGAAACATCTAAGGTTAAAAGTTAGTGATGTCGCACCTTAAATTGGACACAATTTTTGCTCTATATATAATATAGTATATATATACTATATATATAGTATATATATATTATATATAGAGAGAGAGAGAGAGCGAGAGATAACTCCTATCCAACTTAAGTCGGATAGGAGTTCTTGTCGCACCAAACTTTATCCACTCTCTTGTCCTTAAGATTTGTGCATCAAAAGACTGGGCACAAATCTAAAAGATTTCTTCATATCTATCAACGGATGCCCACATATCAACGGTTAAAAGTTAGTGGATGACTTATTCTATCCAGTTAGTTACATACAGCTTTTAACTATATATATATATATATTATATATATATATATATATATTATTATATTTATAATATATATAAATATATATATATATAATATTATAATATATAACTGCGAAAGATGTACTCCGTGTAGACAACAAAAGTCTTTATCACTGCTCGTATGATCAAAACCGGTACCGTAGTCCAACTTGGTCCTCAAATGTAAATCAAAGATCTTCTGACCTCTGGTCCCCCAAACAAGCTGAACACCCTTCTTCGTAGGCGTGTCAACCAGGGTAGGCAATCTTTGAAAGTCTAAAATGACTTCCTGTAATAGCCGGCCAGACACAAAATGCTACGAATCTGTATGGTATTCAGCGACTCCTAATCAAGAAACTGCTTCCACCTTGGCTGGATCAACTGTAGTGCCCTCCTTACTGACGACAATGGCCCAAAAATCTAACCTCTGAAAGCAAAACTCACATTTGCCTGAACGTAGCATACAACTGGTGCTCCCGCATGTCTGTAATGCTAGACGAAGAATTGTTGCTCATGCTCGGCCTGTGATTTTCGAATAAATAAGGATGAATGTCGATGAATAATCAACGAACTAGTCCACAGTATGGACGAAAAAACTTGGTTATCAAATCATGAATATTATGGGTGCATTGATTTAGCCAAATGCATGACAAAGAACTAAAAGCTTCAAATGCGAGTCAGAAAAGAGTCTGAAAAATATCCATCTCTCCGAACACCTGCAATTGGTTGGATAACCAGATTCAATAGATCAATCTTCAAGAATACTAGCGGCTCCTAAGCACTATCGAAATAGATCGATCAATCTTTGTTAGTGGATACCTATTTCTGGATGATGATACATAACGAAAGCCTGCCGTCATTCTTACTTAACGAAAAGACGATGGTCCCCATGAGAGGATGACTCTCCGATGATATAAACCCTAAGATATAAGCTTCATCTAACTGAGTCTGTAGCTTCTCTCATCTACGAAGCTGCCATAGATAAGCATGTGCGTGTAGATTCGGTGTTGTTTCCTACGCTGAGCATTTAATTGCAAAAATCAATCACTCTTCAGCTAGAGGTAATCCATGTGATGTCCTGAAAGACCTGTCCTGATTACTCTGAGACTACTCTGGTCCCCTTGCTGAAATTAGCACCCGTGATCCCGCATCATACTCACCTCCTCAACGTATACCAACAATAACTCCTGCAAACTATTGCCGTACTGAGGTTTCCATAACGAAACTCAGTCCCATCGGATGCTTGCAAGCTGACTATTTCACAAAAACAGTCATACTAACATCGGTAAAGATAACCACTATCCATACTGGGAATGCACATCGAACTTAAAAATATGTAAAATTATCAATACTTACTACAAACTCAAGCACTCGTCTAAGCTATGACGCATCTCCTGAAAAATCCTCTAGAAGCGACACATCCACCTAGAGGGGGTAGAAACTTACAATGGAACATGTCTAGGGCGGATTCAACTAACTGGAGTCTAATCATAAAATCATAGAGATGAACGAATGCGAAGCTACAGGACATCGAAACAGAATACCGGGTGGAAGGATTTCACAAGGAACGACCTTCCACTACGGCCCACTCTACCATGATCATGTGGTAGCGACTGTATACACCTCTGTTTGAAGATGAGACTACTATGTTGAAGATCTGCAGCATCGCGACTATTCTATCCCTGAGAATCTCGTTGAATGATCGAACAAACCCTCAATCCTTAGAACTACTTCAGCGTGCCTCAAGTTTCACACTGTTGGCCCTGATCTTAGCCCTATACTCGGTTCTGGCTACTGACCTGACCCTTGCCTCTGGCCTCTTGCTGGTGTAATGCACTAACTGCGACTCTGTGTCGCGAATCTTATGGTAGTTTAGTCATGCAACTGAAAATTACGTGCTGTTGGTCGTCTCTCTGATCATGTTGTGTCCCTTTTTATAGGGACCCTGTTGTTAGTGTGTACCACTTCGCCTTGCTGCTGGGGGGTTCCTCCTAAAATGGTTTTCTTGTTCTTGCCCTTATCTCCAGTCTAACCTGCTCTAGGTATTCCCGTTCCCTTGCACTTCTGAAACGTGGTGGTCCTCTGTCTCCTATAAGATGGTGCATCGACAATCTTCCTGCCCTGAAAGAAATATGCCAAGAGCACTAAAAATCGACGTAGGCATCGGGCGAAGTCCGCATCAAAACATCTCTGAGCCTGTCGCTCCCGTAGTCTGCCACATACCCATAAATACTGAGCAATCCACAAACTTATTCACAAAGTCAGCTAATAGAATATGTTTTCCGTCTCCAACCGAGCTTAGCTCAACTCTTCCTGGCCTTTCGCCGTCAATGTACATATAGCTGCATCGAAAAATAGTTTAAAGTCTCTCTTCAGTGAGTGTCATGTGCTCACCGGAGTGAACTAAAGTCGGTACGACACCCTCCGGCGTCTCCCTTGAGGTTGAAAGTTGCCTTAGCCTTCTTCTTCTGAACTGAACGACGACCAAGCATGATCTAAGATATTCTCCACCATCGTCCTTCTCATTTTATGGGCTACAAGTGAACTGATGACCTTGGAACTCTGGTGCCCGTTTTTGTTGCCAACTTCTAGTATTCTCCACTAGACAGGCCAAGCCTCCTACTCTGTTGTCCTATTTAAACAGGCTGTGGCGATCTACTCTGCAGATAGGGCACATGAGCTGCTGGTGTGGCACCACTGGAGCTGGTGTGCACTAGCGAAATGTGATTCGCCATCCTGCTCAAATCGTAAGCTATCCGGCTACAAACGGGTGCTAGAAGTGTCGATCAATACTGTGGAGCCTGCTACGGGCTTTGGGCTCTCGGATCATCTTGCGTAGCTCCCTAAGCACGGTGTTCCTCTCACGACCACATCCTCTTCTCGACATCTATAACGTTTAGGAATATAGCGTATAGACATAGTAAATGAAAAAACTCAAGTCAAATAACAAGCATGATAATAATAGAAAAGCCGTATCAACATGATCTGTGGTCACATGCAAATACTTTTCAATCAACTGTAATATAATTATAAAATTAATTTTATAGTTTTTTGAGTTATTCATATAATTGTCATCACTTAGAATCTAGGAATTGCTAGTGGACTCTAGTAATAATCTAGGAAGAGTCATTATCTGCTACTTCTTACAAATTTGACACTAGGATGTATCCTTATAGGATACTGAACGAAGTCTGGTACCCGTAAACTGACGAACCCTGCGTGTTGGTCACACGAAGTCTATCATGCGCAAGTTGTGAATCGCTAAATGATGTCAAGACATGCCGATCTCGTCGCACAGCTGATTGCAACATCACTGTTTCATATCACAGTAGTATCTCCCTAGTGGAATCAACAATAAAAAAGTGTAGGTACTAAGTGAGGATAAAATAGGAATAAAGAATACAATGATATGAGTAATACGGAAGGAGACATTAAATGATATAGTTATCATATTCAATATAATTCAAGTGAAAACTGTTCTAGACAACAGTTGTCTGAAACAATGCTGACAATATCCCGGATTACATAAGCAAATCAACTATAGTAGCTAAGGCATACACAACCTCCAAAATATAATATGACAACCTGTAATGTTTGAAAACAAATAATACAACTACTGTGGAGGCGATAATGTAATGACGCGTCAAAATTTAATATTGAGCGAAATAGTTTTTTATTTTTAAATATTCTATATATTATTTTAGAAGATGTTTTGTATTTTGTTAATTTTCTGTAATTTTCTATGTTTAAAATCCAAATTTTATATTCTAATATAAAATTGATTATTAATATCTGTAAAATTATTTTTGAGTGGTAAAAATTTCTAAATTAATACTGTTGTGTTCAATTCGGTATTAGGTTAGTAGTTGATTTTAAATTAATACGTTGTACTTATTTTTAACGGTTACGGTATTATATTCGCATGTATTACATGTTGAATTCATATAACTTCGTATTATTTGTGTAAATTATACGTATTATTTTCAATAGTATACGTATCAGGCTGTCGATCCGATTAGCAACAACTGGTATGTTTACTATGTATATGTATTAATCGCATTAGTTATTTGACTCCTGAAAATAAGTAATTAATAGATTTTATTAATTATATTCTTGTTTCTAATTTTACAATTATGGTATTATTTTTCAGTTTCGTATCAATCTGTTGTAAATAGGCGACCAACATTCGTTTTTAATTGTGCTAATTATTCCTTAATAAGTTAAAATTTAGTATAATCAGTGACTATAATTAAATAATTGTTAATTAATCTTAGTTGAACTACCTAAACCCTAACGCCTAATTTTAATCCTATATAGTATACCCCTTCATATTCTCTCGCTCCTCTCCGTCTCTCCTCTCTCATCGTCGTATTATAATTTCTGCCGCCGCCTTCTATTTCTTCTCCTTCCTGTTCACGAGAAAAACCCGACGCAGCACAGCCTGAGACTCGCTCGAGACCCTCCCCTTGCCGCAGGTGTGCCCTGTCGCACGAGCTCCACATCCGCACCCCCACTTCCCCCGTCGGCCTGACGCTCCGACCGTTACCCTTGCGACCGAGCCTCACTACCAGAGATCCGTGCCTCCAAGCTCGCCGCTCCCTCCCTTTCACCCGACGCCCACGACCGCATGAGACCCGCCAGCCGCCGCCTTGCTCCTCCTCCGTGGCCACCACACCAGCCACCCTGCAGCAGTCCCTTCCAGCCGCAATTCTCAACCCACCACCCACTCCCTCGTTCGACCCCCAAAGCCGCTGAGCCGCCGCTTGCACCCCTGACGCCAGTCCAGCCCGCAGGTCCACCGCTCAGCCCAGGCCGCGCTCCGACCTCTGAGCCAGCCGACCAGGAGTTCCCCAACCCCGACAGCCCACAGATCCACCTCGTCGCCAAGCGTCGTGCCGGCTCCTGTTCGCTCATGATCCCGCTGCCCGTCCGCATGAACCAGTCCTCTGCGCAGAGCTCGTTCCCGTGTCGCCGGTCGTGCCCTCCTTCCATGTCGGATCTGATCCTCCGACACGTCGACGCTGACGAATCACGTTCGCAAATACATCGAGACAGATCTCTACTTTACTTGTTTCTTTGATTACAATGGTTCATATGCGTCTGAATTAATAATGGTGGATTAGATGTAATAAATTATTTTATTAAGAATAATACGTTGTTAGTCGATCGTGATTACATATAGTTAAATTAAGCTATTGGGTTAATAACGTATTTTGAATATCTGCGGGAATGATGATTACGGCCGACCGTGAAAATTAGATAAATAATGGTGTGTTAATTGTATTTTTAAGGAATTTCGGAGATGAAATGATAAGTATGTAATATAAATTGAGAATTTATTGAGATTTATCGAAAAGGAATTAAATTAAGGTAATTTATGCAAAAATAGAAAATATTACTTTCCATGTAGAAAGGAATTAACAAATAATCACATTAATATATCTATTATAACATACTACATAGTTATACTGATATACATATACTATACTGATAGTAACTAATATGATATATATGACTGACTAATATCCATCTACTACTATACTATGCCTAGTCAATATATTATCTACACTAGTGTATGCGTATATACTATATATATATATATATACCTTATACTATATATAGTATAGATCTATAACTAAGCTACTATATTACTACTATCTCACCGTATATATCTATATATAATTGTAGTGTTACCCTAAGATTATATCGTCGACTACCTATTTATGTTGTATTATAGAAGATAGTTTTCAGAATAATTTTGGAGAAAGAATATTTATTATTTACTGATAGTATAGACTGATTATCCGTAGAGCGCCGATATTTCATGTGCGAAAAGCGACATCAGCTTTCTAGTTTTCTTTTTACCGTATTACTTAATTAGGAGAATACAGTACAGTAAGGATAGTTTCGTATGGACAGAAGTTCCGGACCATCCAGCGGTAAGATAATAAATGCGAGCCCACTCTGTATATAGTCATCTGTATTTTGTTTATACATTTCATTGTTGCATTATAGTCTCTTCATTTCTGCTTCATAAACCCTGTTTTTGATCATGTTTAACCATCTATACTATAATTCAATGATCTGTTGATGTGTTGAGAACCTTAGTAGTTCATGATTTTAGTAGCCTTGTGCGTCATGAACAGACTCTAGTGACATGATGTGGAATGTTAGGTTGTGAACCCGAGTTTTCAATAAGATTATGATTAACTTAGAAAATGAGAAGAGTTAGAATGGGGAAGTCAGGTTCATGTGATCGGATAAGACTGTGTATGTACCTCGTCAGGCTCGCTCCCATGGTTGGGGTCGCCACCCCGGTAGTGTTTGTAGGGCTAAAGCTGAAGTGTGTAGGCATCACTTTAGTCCAATAAAATCGTTTCGTCACCCCGAGTTGTGGCTTGAGTTCCGCACCCAGGTAGGAAAACGGGTTACATGTAGTCCTCTAGAACTGGCGATCGTGTAGCGGGGTTGGAATGCACGTAACGGGATTTGTGAAGCAGTCAGTTTATCGATGACAGAAGAGCGTTGGCTCTGTGTGAGATGTGGCCCACTAAGGTTAGGCTGGTTAGTATGTTTGACCCGTTATCCGGTAATTCCATGCTGTATGGTTACTATTCCTGATTACCACAGTATGCAGTGTATCATCGTCTTCTTGTTAGTATCTACTATTGTTTATAGTATAGGGGTCCTTAGAGCTGTTTTATTTGTTTCAATCCGTGAGATCTTGCCGTTGTGCATGCCCCTGACGTCACACCGTTTTCTCTGTGTGCGTCAGACTTATAGGAGACATGAACAGAGTTCAGTTCGAATATCGCACGGCGAGCCCAGGTGTATGCCGAGCCGCCGGAATGTCCTTCCGATGGAGTGGAAAGATCAAACTGAAAGCCTAGGAACGTGTTTTTCTTTTCTGCAGTAGCTGATAAACATTCAGAACTCTTTATAGTATTGTACCTTAGTTGATGACTGGAGTTTAAGTTAGGTTTTACCAGTATTTTCTTTTCAATAACTATGTGTTTTTATTTCCTAGTTGGACCATTTTTTGTAATAAGGGTATCGTTTAACCCGATATTCTTATGTCTGGATGCATTTTATCTGTAGACGATCTTTTATTTCTTATTCTTGGATTGTCCTTATATTCTTGCTATTTGTGATCCGGGACCCGTGTGATCTGAGATTTACGTATTGAACCTTAGCGTATTCAGGTTGAGAAGAAAAGAAAAAGAAAAATAAAAAAAAATAGTGTATATTCTTCTTCATCTAATACATCGGCGGACATTGTTCACATTCGCATCCTGAGTATTTGGGAAAGCGGGCCGTGACAGATAAAACTACTAATAATCTAATAGTGGAAGCCTAACAGCCGTTCCCCTCAATCTGCGACTCTCCATTGCCTGACTCCGGTGCCGTGAAAAAAAGAGAACACGGCGTTAAAGCACTAGTGGAATCATCTCCACCGCCGGCTAGGGTTAGGGGTTAGGAGTATATACAAAATACAAGTTAGTATCATATATATATATCTATTAATAAGTAGAACTTTGCAACTTAGGTGATAGGTGAATTTGTGTTCACCAGCAAACTACTATTATCCACTCATTTTAACATATAAAAAAGTCACTTCATATCATGGCAACGGATCCCTAGGATACATCTAAGGGTTAAAAAGTATTAGTGATGTCGCACCTTAAATTGGACACTGAATTTTGCTCTAATATATCAATATATATATATTACTACAATATATATATGTATACATATATAGTATCGTATAGAGAACGAGAGAGAGACGAGAGTAATAACTCCTATCCAACTTAAGTCGGATAGGAGTTCTTGTCGCACGCAAACTTTTATCCACTCATCTTGTCCTTAAGATTTGTGCATCAAAAGACTGGCACAAATCTAAAGATTTCTTCATATCTATCACGGATGCCCATGCAATATCAACGGTTAACCAAGTTAGTTGATGACTTATTCCTATCCACCGTTAGTTGACATATAGCTTTTACTAATAACTTAGCGCCCCCGTATATATCCATAATACCTAATACTAGTACTATGACTAATATATATAGTATCTACCGTCCAGATATACTATATACTATAAAGTATATACTACTACTATACTACGCTAGGTATAGAGTAGTATAGACCTCTATCCTGGAGTAAGAAACTTAGTGGACGTCCACTTAAGTTGACACAAGTTTTACTCTATATATATATATATATATAGAGCAAAACTTGTGTCCACTTAAGTGGACATCCACTAAACTTTTTAACCCTTAGATGTTTCCTAGGGATCCTTGCATGATATGAAGTGACTTTTTATATGTTAAATGAGTGGATATAAAGTTTGGTGGACACACTATTCACTATCCACCTAAGTTGACACAAGTTCTACTCTATATATATATATATATATGTACTAACTTGTATTTTTATATACTCCTAACCCCCTAACCCTAGGGGCGGTGGAGATGATCTCACTAGTGCTTTAACGCTCGTTGTTTCTCTTTTTTTCAGGCACCGAGTCAGGCACATGGAGAGTCGCAAGTTGATGGGAACTCTGTTTAGCCCACTATTAGATTATTAGTAGTTGTTATCTGTCACGCCCCGCTTCCCAAAATACTCAGGAATCGGAATGTGAACAAGTCCGCGATGTATTAGATTGAGAAGAAATATACACTATTATTTTTTATTTTTCTTTTTCTTTTCTTCTCAACCTAATACGCTAAGCGTCAAATACGTAAATCTCAATCACAGGTCCCCGATCACAATAGCAAGAATATAAAGACAATCCAGAATAAGAAATAAACATATCATCTACAATAAATCATCCCAGACATAAGAATATGGGTTAAACATACCCTTATTACAAAAATGGTCCAACTAGGAATAAAAACACATAGTCTATGATAAAAGAAAAATACTGGTAAAATAACTAAATCCATCATCAACTAAGGACAATACTATAAAGAGTTCTAATGTTTATCAGCTACTGCAGAAAAGAAAAACACGTCTAGGCTTCAGTTTGATCTTCCACTCCATCGGAAGGACATTCCGGCTGGGCATACACTGGCTCGGCTGCATCATCGAACTGAACCTGTTCGTCTCCTAAGTCTGACGCACACCAGAGAAAACAGGTGTACGTCAGGGTGCATGGCACACGGCAAGATCTCACATGAACAAATAAAACAGTCTAACGACCCATACTATAACAATAGTAATACTAACAAGAAAGACGATGATACATGCAACTGGTAATCGAATAGTAACATACAGCTATGTGAATACGATAACTGGGTCAAATACTAACCAACCTAACGCTTAGTGGTCCACATCTCACACAGAGCCAACGCTCCTGTCATCGGATAACTGACTGTTCACAAATCCCTTACGTGCATCCAACCCCGCTACACATGCAGCTAGAGGACTACATGTAAACCGTTTTCTACCTGGTCCGAACTCAAGCACAACTCGGGTGACGAAACGATTTTATTGACTAAAGTGATGTACACACTTCACTTTAGCCCTACAAACCAACCCGGTGGCGACACCAACCATGGGAGCGAGCCTGGAAGATACATCAACAGTCTTATCCGATCACATGAACACTGACTTCCCCATCCTAACTCTTCTCATTTTTCTAAGTTAATCATAATCTTATTTGAAAACTCGGGTTCACCACCTAAATTCACACATGTCACTAAGTCTGTTCATGACGCACAAGGCTACTAAATCATGAACTACTAAGGTTCTCAACACATCAACAGATCATGAATATAGTATAGCATGTTAAACATGATCAAATAGGTTTATGAAGCAGAAATGAGAACTATAATGAACATGAAATGTATAAACAAAATACAGCATGAATAATACATGAGTGGGCTTCATTATTATCTTACCGCTGGGATGTCCGAACTTCTCATACAAAATATCCGTACTTACGTATTCTCTAATATAATAATACGGTAAAAAGAAAACTAGAAACTGATGTCGTTTTGCACATGAAATATCGCGCTCTACGATAATCAGTCATACTATCATAAATAATAATATTCTTTCTCCAAAATTATTCTTTAAAACTATTTCTCATAATAATTAATTTAAAATACAAATATATATATATATATATATATAAAGTAATATTTTCCTATTTTATAAATGACCTTAATTAATTCCTTTTCGATAAAATTTCGTAAATTCTAATTTTAATACATAACTTGTCATTTCATGTCTGAAATTCTTAAAATATAATTAACAACATTATTAATCTAATTTTCACGGTGCGCTCGCAATCATCATTCCACGCAGATATTCAAAATACGTATTAACCACAATAGTAATTTAACTATATGTAATCATCATACTAACAACAGTATTATCTATAAAATAATTCATTTACATCTAATCACCATATTAATTTCGATATGAATCATTAATTAAGAAACAAATGTAAATGCGAGATCTGGGATCTCGATGTATTTCGCGAACGTATTCGTCAGCGTCGACTGTGCGGGGATCAGATCGACATGGAGGAGGCACGACCGGCGAACACGGGGAACGAGCTCTGCGCAGGACTGGGTTTGCCATGCGGGACGGGGCAGCGGGATCTGAGGCGGAGCGGCACGAACGCTTGGCGACGAGGTTGGATCTGTGGGCTGGTCGGGTTTGGGGGAACTCCTGGTCGGCTGGCTCAGGAGGTCGAGCGCGGCTGCTGGCTGAGCGGTGCCGGGGCTGGGACTGCGTCAGGCGGTGCAAGCGGCGGCTCAGGCGGCTTTGGGGTCGAACGAGGGATGGGGGTGGTGGGGTTGGAATGCGGCTGGGAGGGCTGCCTGCAGGGTGGCTGGTGATGATGGGGCCACGGAGGAGGAGCAAGGGGCGGCTGGCGGGTCTCATGCGGTCGTGGGGCGTCGGGTGAAAGGAGAGGAGGCGGCGAGCTTGTGAGGCACGGATCTGGTAGTGGGCTCGGTGCAAGTAAGTCGGAGCGTCAGGCCGACGGGGGAAGGTGGGGGTGCGGCATGTGACTTGGCGCACTGAGGGCAACAGGTGCCTGCTGGCGAGTGAGTTTCAGGCTGGTGTGCGTCGGGTTTTTCTCGTGAACAGGAGAGAGAGAAATAGAAGGCGGCGGAGAAATTTAATACGAGAGAGAGAGAGAGAGAGAGAGAGAGAGAGAAAGAAGGGTATATATATAGGATTTAAAATTAGGGTTAGGGTTTAGGTATTTAACTAAATTAATTAAAATATTTAATTATAGGTACTTAAAATTTTAACTTATTACAGAATAATTATCCACAATTAAAAACGTACATGTTGTGCTATTACAACAATTGATACGAAACTGAAGAAATAATACCATAAATTATAAAATTAAACAAGATTAATTAATAAAAATTATAATTACTTATTTTCAGGATCAAATAATTATGGGATAATTATATACATAGTAAAACATACCAGTTGTGCTAATACGACAGCTGATACGTAATAATTGAAATAATACGATAATTTACACAAATAATACGAAGTTATTAATTCAACATAATACATGAAATAATACGTACCGGTAAAAATAATACAACGTATTATTTAAAATAATACATAATAATACCGATAACACAACATATTAATTTTAGAAATTTTTACCACTCAAAATAATTTTACAGATATTAAAATCATTTATATAAATATAAAATTTGGATTTTAAATCATAGAAAATTACAGAGAATTAACAAAAATACAAATACTCTTCTAAAAATAATAATTAAATATTTAAAAATAAAAAACTATTTCAACTAATATTAAATTTTACGGTCATTACATTATCGCTCCACAGTAGTTTATTATTTGTTTTCAGACATTACAGTTGTATTTTATTTTGGAAGGTTGTATGCCTTAGTACTATTTAGTTGATTCTTATGTAATGAGATATTTCACATTTGTTTCAGACAACAGTTGTACTTAATTTATTTCAGTTGGAATATGATAACTATTATTTTAATGTCTCCTTCCTTTATCATATTCATTGTATTCTTATCTCTATTTTATCTACTTAGTACCTACACTTTTTTATTGTTGATTCCACTAGGGAGATACTACTGTGATGATGAAACGTGATGTTGCATAGTGTGGGTGCATGGCATGTTTGACATCTTTGGATTCACCTTGGACTGTAGCCTTGTGTGAAACCAGGGTCGTCACAGTTGGTACCAGAGCTCTAGTTCCAGTATCCTTAGGATCATCCTGTGTCAATTTGTGGAGCTAGGATAATGTTTCCTAGGATTCATGTATAGAGTCCACTAGGAATTCCTAGATTTAAGTGATGACATTATATGTATAACTCAAAAATTATAAATTTTTTTATAATTATCTTACATTGATTGAAAAGTATTTGCATGCATGATATGTGATACGCTTTTCTTATTATTATATGCTATGTTATTTTGCTTGAGGTTTCATTTACTATGTCTAATACGCTATATTCCTAAACTTATAGATGTCGAGAAGAGGATGTGGTCGGAGAGGAACACCGTGCTTAGGGAGCTAGGCAAGATGATCCAGAGCCCAAGCCGTAGCAGGCTCCACAGTATTTGATCGACCTCATAGCACCGTTTGTAGCCCGGATAGCTACGATTTAGGAGCAGATGGCGAATCACATTTCGCTAGTGACACCACCTCCAGTGGTGCCACCACCAGCAGCTCATGTGCCTATTGCAGAGTAGTCGCCACTAGCTGTTAATAGGACCACAGAGTAGGAGGCTTGGCTCTGTCTAGTGGAGAGATACTAGAAGTTGAGGGCACCAGAGTTCCAAGGCTCATCAGATTCACTTGTAGCCCATAAATGAAAGGACGATGTGGAGAATATCTTAGATATGCTTGGTGTCGGTTCAGTTCAGAAGAAGAGGCTAGCAACTTTCAACCTCAAGGGAGACGCCGGAGGGTGGTACCGACTTTAGTTCACTCCGGAGCAGCACATGACACTCACCTGAGAGGACTTTAACTATTTTTCGATGAGCAGTATGTATCATTGACGGCGAAAGCCAGGAAGGAGTTGGAGCTAGCTCGGTTGGAGCAGGAAAACATATCTATAGCTGACTTTGTGAATAAGTTTGTGGAATTGCTCAGATTTATGGGCATGTGGCAGACTAGGGAGCGACAGGCTCAGATGTTTTTGATGGGACTTCGCCCGAGCCTACGTCGATATTTAGTGTCTTGGCATTTTCTTTCAGTGCAGGAGATTGTCGATGCCACCATCTTATAGGAGACAGAGACCACCACGTTTCAGAAGTGCAAGGAAGGGAATACTAGAGCAGGTTAGACTGGAGATAAGGGCAAGAACAAGAAACCATTTTTAGGAGGACCCCAGCAGCAAGGCAAGGGTACACAACAACAACAGGGTCCCTATAAAAAGGGACCACAACATGATCAGAGAGCACCACAGCAGCGTAATTTTCAGGTTGCATGCTATAACTACCATAAGATCGGACACAGAGTCGCAGTGATGCATTACACCAGCAAGAGCCCAAGAGGGCAAGGGTCAGGGTCAGTAGCAGAACCGAGTATAGGGCTAAGATCAGGGCCAACAGTTGAGACTTGAGGCACCGCTAGTAGTTCTAAGGATTGAGGGGTTGGTCCGAGTCATTCAAGAGATTCCTCAGGGATAGATAGTCGCGTATGCTGCAGATCCTTCAACATAGTAGTCTGCATCTTCAAACAGAGTGTATACAGTCGTACCACATGATCATGGTACGAGTGGGGCCGTAGTGGAAGGTACGTTCCTTGTGAAATCCTTCCCAACCCGTATTCTTTTCGATTCCTTAGCTTCGCATTCGTTCATCTCTTATGATTTTATGATTAGACTCCAGTTAGTTGCACATCCCCTAGACATTCCATTGTAAGTTTCTACCCCCTCTAGGTGATGTGTCGCTTCTAGAGAGCATTTTCAGGAGATGCGTCATTAGCTTAGACGAGTCTGAGTTTGTAGTAGATTTGATAATTTTACATATTTCTAAGTTCGATGTGATTCCCAGTATGGATTGGTTATCTTCCTACCATGTTAGTATTGACTGTTTTGTGAAAATAGTCAGCTTGCAAGCATCCGATGGGACTGAGTTGGTTATGGAAACCTCATAGGGCAACTAGTTTGCAGAGTTATTTTTGGTATACGTTGAGGAGGTGATGATGCGGGATCAGGGTGCTAATTTCAGCAAGACCAGAGTAGTCTCAGAGTATCAGGAAGTCTTTCAGGACATACATGGATTACCTCTAGTGAGAGTGATTGATTTTTGCATTAAATTGCAGCCAGGAACAACACCGATCTCACGCACATCTTATCGTATGGCAGCTTCTGAGATGAGAGAGCTACAGACTCAGTTAGATGAGCTTATATCTTAGGGTTTTATTCATCGGAGTCATCCTCTATGGGGACCATCGGTCCTTTTCGTTAAGAAGAATGACGGCAGCTTTCGATTATGTATCATCATCCAGAATAGGTATCCACTAACAAAGATTGATGACTTATTCGACTAGTTGTAGGGAGCGTAGTATTTCTTGAAGATTGATCTTTGATCTGGTTATCACCAATTGCGGGTTCGAGAGATGGATATTTTCAAGACTGCCTTTCTGACTCGATATGAAGCTTTTGAGTTCTTTGTCATGCCATTTGGGCTAAATCAATGCACCCATAATATTCATGGATTTGATAAACCAAGTTTTTTCGTCCATACTTGGACTAGTTCGTGATTATTTTCATCGACATCATCCTTATTTATTCGAAATCACAGGCCGAGCATGAGCAACATCTTCGTCTAGCATTACAGACATTGCGGGAGCACCAGTTGTATGCTACGTTCAGCAAATGTGAGTTTTGGCTTTCAGAGGTTAGATTTTTGGGCCATGTCGTCAGTAAGGAGGGCACTACAGTTGATCCAGCCAAGGTGGAAGCAGTTCTTGATTAGGAGTCGCTGAATACCATTACAGAGATTCGTAGCATTTTGTGTCTGGCCGGCTATTACAGGAAGTTCATTTAGGACTTTTCAAAGATTGCTACCCTGTTGACACGCCTTACGAAGAAGGGTGTTCAGCTTGTTTGGGGACCAGAGTGTCAGAAGATCTTTGAGACTTTGAGGACCAAGTTGACTACGGTACCGGTTTTGATCATACCGAGCAGTGATAAGACTTTTGTTGTCTACACGGATACATCTTTGTCGGGATTAGGAGGCATTTTGATGCAGACTCAGAGAGTAGTGGCGTACATCTTACGACAGTTGAGGACTCATGAGCAGAATTATCCCACTCATGACTTGGAGTTGGTAGTGATAGTCTTCACCCCTAAAGACATAGAGGCATTATTTTTATGGAGTTCAGTTCAAACTATTCACCGACCATCAGAGCCTGAAGTATCTTTTCTCCCAGAAGAAACTTAACCAGAGGCAGCGGCGATGGGTCGAGTTCATTAAGGATTATGAGTTTATACTATAGTATCATCCGAGGAAGACGAATATCGTAGCAGACGCATTGAGTAGGAAACGTTGTCGGGGGCTTGCAGCTTTGAGGTGCTCATTATATCGAGATCTTCTCACTCTTAGTCAGTTGGACTTTAGGCCAGAGATAAGTGGGAGTAGCGCATTTTTGGGAGCTTTAGCCGTGCAACCATCATGGATGGACAGAGTGATTAGTGCTTAATTGGAGGACTCTTGGATACAAACACGAAAGGAGGAAATTTCCAAAGAGCCTAAGATTGATTGGACCGTCAGATCAGATAGGGGCCTTCGAATGAAAGGCCAGATCGTAGTGTCAGAGAATCCACAGTTGAAGAAGGATTTGTTTGATGAGGCGAACCATACCAAGTACACCGTGTATCCAGGCACAACCAAGATGTACAAGGACTTGAAGAGACATATTTAATGGAGTGACATGCGTAGGGATATCAGGAAGTATGTATCTAAATGCTTTACTTGTCAGCAAGTAAAGGCAGAACATCAGCGACACGCGGGAATCCTATAGCCTTTACCTATTCCTGAGTGGAAATGGGTAGATATTTAGATGGACTTAATTGTGGGCTTGCCAATGTCTAACAAAGGGAATGATTCGATTTGGGTGATTGTTAATTGATTGACGAAGTCGGCGCACTTCTTGCCAGTTAAGACGACATTTACGATGGAGACTTATGCAAGGATTTTTATGTTGGACCCTAGAGGGGGGGGGGGGGGATTAGGGGCTTAAGGCTATAATTGTGCAATAAAAATGAGACAAGCAACAAACCACAAAATGAACGACTATAGTAAATGAGATAGAGTTAGAAATCATTATCCAAGTGACGCGTGATGTGTTAATGAGGTTCGGCCCACTGACCTACGTTCCCGATCCCTACTCTCGAGGAGAATCCACTACACAACCAAGTTTGGAAGCCGGAACTTCTTCTACACAACGATCTCTATAAGATCTCACAACTACATAGTTGATCACCACAAGATCTCACTCCCACACAGTTGATCTCCACAAGATCAAGCTCTCAACAGTAGTAATGGTGTAAAAACTCTCTCTTTACAATGTTCCTATGGCAAGGAGAAAGATTACACTGAAGCTGGGAAGTGAACTTGAAAACAGAGAAAATCAGGTTTTAAAAGTTTGCTCTCAGTAAAAAACAGATCTCTGATTTTTCAAAATGTTTGGGACACTTGAAGAAGAAGGGGTATAATGGGTTTAAATAGGAGAAAACACTACAGCCAAAACCCACACCCATATCCCCTAAATCCCGTAAAAATCATCGTCTGACACTGTACGTAAAAGTCCGTTGGAGTAAACGGCGGTCGACCATGAAAATCTCGCGATTGACCATGAGCCACTTTCGAAGCTTAGAATTTTCCAGAGACTGTTGCGGTCGACCGTGGCGGTCGACCGTGGGAAATTTTGAGCTGACGGTCGACCGTGACGGTCGACCGTGAAAGTTACTGCTGCCCACTCAGAAAAAGAACACAGGCGCGGTCGACCGTGACGGTCGACCGCGAACTGATACATGCTGACACTGTTTTAAAAACTATTTTTGACTCTTTAAAAATCTGTAAAAATATTTAAATAACTTCCAAAAATTGTGAAACTTTGTAAATTATTTTTAACACTAAAAACAAATTGTTTAGAAATGGAATTTTGTGAATAGGTCCTCATACTTGTGAAAAATAATATTTTGTCAAAACGCTCAAAAAATATAAGTATGAAAACGTGTGTGTGATATCCCAATAGCTTCAAATAAAATCTATAACTACTTGTCTACATTCTAGCACTAGAGAGAAAAGAAAAACTAGCTAATATCCTCACATAGAATTACAATTCTTTGAATCTTGATATAGCTTGAGTTGATGAAGCTTCTCATTGCATTTATTGTTCTTGAATAAACATTGCTTCATCACTATGCCACCTCCTCCTTTGGATATCATCGTTGTAGCTTATATTCCATCCAATCCTCCATACGTGGTACTAACAATCTTGATATATATATTAACTATAATATCACTCAACAAGCAATTAGTACTGATAATGGTGGTTGTAAAACATCATCAAAATATAAGGGCTAATAATCTCCCCCTTTTTGATGATGACAACTAACCATTATATAGGAGCAAAAGAAATATAGCTTATAGATAGTAGCTCCCCCTATCTATGAGCTCTCCCTTACTATGTGCATAAATGAGGAAATTTCTCTCCCCCTTTGTCACCATCAAAATGGGGTAAAAAAATGGTCACTAAAATGCATATGAAATGTAACTAACCAAGCAAGCAAATAGAACTTTCACATAGTGCATAAGCCCAAACCATTTCTTATGCGACAAAAATCATCTTCACTAAGAGGCTCGGTAAAGATGTCCGCTAATTGAGATTTTGTGTCAATATACACAAGGGATACATCTTTCCTCTCTACATGATCGTGTAAGAAATGATGGCGCACATCAATATGCTTGGTTCTAGAATGCAAAATTGAATTTTTTGAAATATTGATAGCACTAGTGTTATCACAAAAGATTTTTATATTTTGAAAATTCAAATCATAGTCAACTAAACATTGTTTCATCCACAAAACTTGGGCACAACATAAGCTGGCGGTAATGTATTCTGCTTTCGTAGTGGACAAGGCTACACAATTTTATTTCTTGGAAGCCCAAGAGACAAGAGAATTACCCAAGAATTGATATGTGCCACTCGTACTCTTACGATCTACCTTACATCCGGCAAAGTCGGCATCACAAAAACCATAAAAATCAAAAGAGATTCTTTTTGGATAAAATAAACCAAGATCAATTGTTCCATTAACATATTTAATAATCTTTTTAACCGTAATTAAATAAGATTTTTTAGGTGAAGCTTGAAAATGTGCACATGCACACACACTAAACATGATATCGGGTCTACTAGCGGTGAGATAAAGAAGACTACCTATCATACATCAGTGTAGTTTTTGGTCCACATCCTCACCACTATCATCCACATCAAGCTTGACACTTGTACTCATGGGAGTTGGTGCATGCTTAGAATTCTCCAAAGTGAATTTCTTCACCAATTCTCTAGCATACTTGCTTTGAGAAATGAATATCCCATCCTTAGTTTGCTTGACTTGGAGCCCGAGAAAGAATGTGAGCTCTCCCATCATGCTCATCTCAAAATGATCTTGCATAACTTTAGAAAAATCCTTGCATAGAGATTCATTAGTAGCACCGAAAATGATATCATCAACATATATTTGAACTAAAATAAAATCATTTTTCCTTTTTCTCACAAAAAGAGTATTATCAATTTTTCCTTTAGAAAAACCATTTGCAAGAAGAAAGCTAGAGAGACGAGCATACCAAGCTCTAGGAGCTTGTTTTAACCCATATAAAGCTTTTTGAACCCGGTAAACATGATTAGGAAATGCATGATCCAAAACTCGGGGGGTTGCTCAACATATACTTCCTCTTCTATAAAACCATTTAAAAATGTACTTTTAACATCTATTTGAAACAATTTAAAATCTTTAAACCTTGCAAATACCAAAAACATCCTAATTGATTCTAACCTTGCAACCGGTGCAAAGGTGTTATCATAGTCTCTGCCCTCCTCTTGATTGTATCCTTGGGCAACCAAACGAGATTTATTTCTAGTTATAATGCCACGTTCATCAAGTTTGTTTCTAAAAACTCATTTTGTTCCAATTACACTAGCATTGTTAGGTCTAGGAATTAGTTTCCAAACATCATTTCTTCGAAAATTGTTTAGTTCATCATGCATAGCTAAAACCCAAAATTCATCATTTAAAACATCATTAATCTTCTTAGGTTTTAATTGAGATAAGAAGGCAACATTACCACACTCACTCAAAGCCTTTGAGCGAGTTAGAACCCCTTGTGAAGGATTCCCAATGGTTTGCTCCTTTGGATGATTTGGTGCAAATTTTCATGCTTTGGAGAGTTCTTCTTGATCTTGCTCTTGAATGTTGGTGCTATCCCCATCCTTTCGAGTATCTATTAAGGGTGTTTTATGTATTTGCAAAAATTCTAATCCTCCCTCAACATCATCATCATCTTTCCTAGGCAAACCAACTTGTAAACCAATATTAGTCTCATTAAAAGTAACGTTTATAGATTCTTCAACAAAAAGAATTCGTTTGTTGAAGACCCTATAATCCTTACTTCGAGGTGCATATCCTAGGAAAATGCCAACATCAATTTTAGAATCAAATTTATCATGGTGATCTTTTGTATTTAAAATAAAATATTTACAACCAAAGATACGAAAATATCCAATGAAAGGAATTTTGCCATAAAATAGTTCATAAGGAGTTTTCTTAAGCTTTGGTCTAATCAAAACACGTTTTAGAACATGGCAAGCCACATTGACGGCTTCCGTCCAAAAATACTTAGGCAAATCAAAAGAATTTACCATAGTTCGTGTCATCTCTTGTATGGTGCGATTTTTCTGTTCAACAACATCATTTTGTTATGGTGTTCTTGGAGCGGAAAAGACATGAGTTATACCATGATGTGCACAAAAATCATAGAAAAATTTATTTTGAAATTCACCACCATGATCACTTCTTATTTTAATTACTTTCAAATTTTTTTTATTTTTAATTCTTTTAACATGATTCGAAAATTCTTCAAAATATTTATCTTTACTTGCAAGAAAGATTGTCCATGTAAAACGAGAAAAATCATCAATGATAACAAAAACATAGTGTTTGCCTCCAAGAGAGGTAACACGCATAGGACCAAATAAATCAAGATGAAGTAATTGCAAGGGTTTAGAAGTTGATACCTCATTGATGGATTTGAAGGTAGACTTAGTTTGTTTACCTTTAGCATAATCTTCGCATATGGTATCTTTGAAGAAATGCAAGTTTGGTAACCCTTTTACAAGATTCCTCTTGGACAATTTTGATATCAATTCCATGTTCGCATGTCCAAGCCTCTTATGCCAAATCCAAGGGTTTTCATTAACCACCACAAGGCATTTGACATATTGATATAATAGTTCATTCTTCTCAAAAATGTATACATTAGATTTTCTATTAGCAACAAAAATAGTTTTTCCATTTGAGCTAACAATGCATTTGTCCAGTTTAAAAGAAATATCAAAACCTTTATCACTCAATTGGCTAATACTAAGAAGATTATGATTCAAGCCACTAACCAAATAAACATCTTCTATTACGGGAGAGGGTGTCTTACCAATACATCAAATACTAATTATTTTACCTTTCTCTCCACTACCGAAGGAGACGCTACCTCCTTCAATCATTGATAGGGTCGCAAATAGCTCTTTGTTGCCCGTCCCATCCAACCTCCAACGTGGTACTAACAAGCTTGATATATATATTAACTATAATATCACTCAACAAGCAATTAGTACCGATAATGATGGTTGTAAAACATCATCAAAACATAAGGACTAACATTTTATTCAGGAGATAGTTCGATTGTGGAGTTCCAGAGACGATTGTGACGGATCATGGCTTAGTTTTTAGTTCACAATTCTAGAAGAGCTTCCAGAATTCTTTCGGCAGCCAGCTATCATATAGTAGTGTTTTCCACCTGCAAACAAATGGCCAGACAGAGAGAGTCAACCAAGTATTAGAGGACATATTGCGAGCATGTATTATAGACTTACAGGGCAGCTAGGAAGACTATATTTCATTGATTGAGTTTGCATATAACAACAGCTATCAATCAACTATAGGCATGGCTCCTTATGAAGTATTGTACGAGAGGCCTTGTAGATCCCCGATTTGTTAGACGGAGTTGGAGGATAGCTTATTGCTTGGACCAAATTTGGTTAGACGGACTTTGGAGAAGTTATTGTTGATTCAAGAGTGTATTCTTACGGCACAGAGTCGGCAAAAGAGTTACGCGGATCAGTGTTGATGATCTTTAGAGTTCCAGGTTGGAGATTATGTTTTGTTGAAGATATCACCTATGAAGGGTGTTCAGCATTTCGTCAGACGAGGAAAGTTTGCCCCGAGATACATTAGACTATTTAGGGTTATTGATCATGTTGGATCCGTCTCGTATCAACTAGATCTTCCAGCATCGATGTTGGGTGTGCATAATATTTTTCATGTTTCAATACTCAAGAAACACTTACGCGACGAGGAGCAACAGATGGTGTTTGATGCACCAGATTTAGAGCTTCAGGAAGATTTGACCACCATTAAGATCCCAGTTCATATTCTTGCCACAGAGGATAAGAAACTTTGAAATAAGGTTATCCCTTTAGTTAAAGTCCAGTGGAATCGGAAAGGAGCTGAGGAAGCTTCTTGGGAGTGCGAGGAGGATATGCATCGTGACTAGCCACACCTGTTTGAGCAGGTAAATTGTTAGTTATGATTTGTTTGTGATCATGTTATCTGTATAGCCGCATTTATACTTAACGTTGGAATGTGGGTATTAACACTTAGCTCCTAATCACTAGAAATATATGCTATATACAAGGGGGCTTCCTTGTTTGGATTTTTCACCCAACGTACTAGTTTTGTTTAATTAGGAGTTAAGTAGGAGTATTTGTATTCTAATTTGTTAAGTATAAATATTACTTGTGTTTCATATCTGAAAATTAATGATACGAGATGTGTATGTAAGGGTTTTCTTATCTGGATTATCTCCTCAATGTACTTTTCTCGTATTATTAATGTCTAAGATACGATTATGGAATTTTGAGGAAAAAAATCTTTTAAGGGGAGGTGAATGTAAAACCCCGTAAATATTGAAATATTATGGAAAATAACATTAAATAATTTTTTATATATACCTGAATTTCTCTTTTTCGGGTTAAATTGATTTGGTTCGGGTTTGTTGGTATATATATGAGTATATATACCCGAATTTCTCTTTTTCTTTATATTTTCATGTGAACAAAAGCCACCCTTCCCCCTCAAAAACCCTAGAGTTGTTTTTTGTGAATTTTGAGAGCTTTGAGAAGCAAGAATCAAGAGAAGGATGAGCTCCGCGGATTTTAGTGAAGGAGGATCGTGTTTTCTTGCATATTTGGGGAGTCCAACATGTTTTGAGGCGAGTTTCATCTCCTCTACAACCATCCCCTATTTTTATTTGGTTTATTTTGGATTTGTTGGATTTATAAACCTAATTTATATATAAAGATCACTCTTTTTTGAACCATATGATATAAAGATCTAATATTGTTTATTTAAAAAGATATAAAACGGATTTCCAGATGTGGATTTGAGTTTTGAACGTGATTTAACAAGAGTTATGATTAAATTTGGTTGTTTTCATGATGATCTTATGTATATGAGTGTTAGGGTTTTTGATTTATTTCCAAATTCATATTTGTAATTTCATGCAATAGAATAAACCCTAATTTTCCTTAAACTAGTTTTAACACATGAGTTTTACTGAAATTTTTTTAATTTTTAAATGAATTTATGAGAATATCAGTTAAAGGTTAAAAACTATGCTTTTACATCTCGTCGGTCGACCGATCAAGGATGATCAGTTGATTGATGATTTGTTAGCATGGTTTTGTGTTTGCTCTGATCGGTCGACCGATCATAGATAACTAGTCAACTGATTAAGGTAGTTATGTGCACGGTTATGCAAGCCATAAGTCGACCGATGGCACATGATCAGTCGATTAGTCTGGGCTGTTCTGTGCATTTTAGTTTTATTTCAAATGTTTCCATTCACACACACGAAGTACGAGCCGAACATAGAGATACGTGCTTTGTATACGAGGGTATACGGTTTAGATTTGAGCATGCACGAGTGTTCGGAGGTGCGTAATTTTATGTTTTGATTTGTCATGGTAGATAGTGACATATATTGCATTTATGATGGTTGGATGCTTGAGTGGGTTAGTTGGCATACCACAATGAGACCACGGTAGACTACACTCAGGGTGGCTAGTTAGTATACTACAATGAGACCACGATAGACTACACTCCATTTTGCTTCACAGTTTTTGAAATTAGGTGGTTAGTTGACATACCACAATGAGATCATGGTAGACTACACTCAGGGTTGTTAGTTGACATACTGTAATGAAATCGCAGTAGACTACACTCCGTTTAGCATCAGTGTTTCTGATAGAGAATTACACAGATTGCATTCATGCTCCCATGATATTTTCACCGAGAGTAGGGTTTAAGACTGAGGTTGTCATACATGGCATATTCTATGTGAGTTTTCTAGACCAGGATATTATACTTGTGACTGCGTCACCTACCCGAGGGCAGGGTGAGATATTTGACATAAATTGTATTGGTTGAGGTTTGGACTTGTATTTCTTATATTCATTGTTTTATTCATAGGAGTGTGAGAGGATTACCTAGCTTGCACTTCATCAAAGATACCACATGTGAGGATTGTATTAAAGGTAAACAAACGAAATCCTCTTTCAAATCAATCAATGAGGTATCAACTTCTAAACCCTTGCAATTACTTCATCTTGATTTGTTTGGTCCTATGCGTGTTACCTCTCTTAGAGGCAAACACTATGTTTTTGTGATTATCGATGACTTTTCTCGTTTTACATGGACAATATTTCTTGCTAAGAAAAATGATTGTTTTGAAGAATTTGATAATCATGTCAAAAGAATTGAAAATGAAAAAGATTTGAAAGTTGTTAAAATAAGAAGTAATCATGGTGGTGAATTTCAAAATGAATTTTTCTATGATTTTTGTGCTCATCATGGTATAACTCATATGTTTTCCGCTCCTAGAACACCACAACAAAATGGTGTTGTTGAACGGAAAAATCGCACCATACAAGAGATGGCACACACTATGCTTAATTCATTTGATTTGCCAAAATATTTTTGGACGGAAACCGTCAATACGGCTTGCCATGTTTTGAATCGTGTAACTTTATTATGGAAAAACTCCTTTCATTGGGTATTTTCGTGTCTTTGGTTGTAAATGTTTTATTTTAAATACAAAAGATCACCATGATAAATTTGATTCCAAAATTGATGTTGGTATTTTCTTGGGCTATGCACCTCGAAGTAAGGCTTATAGGGTCTTCAATAAAAATAAAGTCTCGTTGTTGAAGAATCTATAAACGTTACTTTTGATGAGACTAGTGTTGGTTCTCAAGTTTTTCTACCTAGGAAAGATGATGATGATGATGTTGAGGGAGGATTGGACTTATTACAAATCAATGATACTCCTTCTATAGAAGCTCAAAAGGATGTGGATAGCTCAAATGACAATGAACAAATTGAACCTCCTAAAGCTTGGAAATTCACATCAAATCATCCAAAGGAACAAATTATTGGAAGCCCTTCAAAAGGAGTTATAACTCGCTCAAAAGCCTTGAGTGAATGTGGTAACGTTGCATTTCTATCTCAACTAGAACCTAAAAAGATTAATGATGCTTTAAATGATGAATTTTGGGTTTTGGCTATGCATGAAGAATTAAACAATTTTCAAAGAAATGAAGTTTGGAAGTTAGTTCCTAGACCTAACAATGCTAGTATTATTGGTACAAAATGGGTTTTTAGAAACAAACTTGATGAACATGGCATTGTAACTAGAAATAAAGCACGTTTGGTTGCCCAAGGATACAATCAAGAGGAGGGCATAGACTATGATGAAACCTTTGCACCGGTTGCAATGTTGGAATCTATTAGGATGTTTTTGGCATTTGCTAGCTTTAAAAATTTTAAACTATTTCAAATGGATGTTAAAAGTGCCTTCTTAAATGGTTTTATAGAGGAGGAAGTGTATGTTGAGCAACCCCCCGGTTTTATAGATCATGTTTTTCCTAATCATGTTTACCGGGTACAAATAGCTTTATATGGGTTGAAACAAGCTCCTAGAGATTGGTATGATCGCCTCTCTAGTTTTCTTATTGAAAATGGTTTTTCAAAAGGATCAATTGATAACACTCTTTTTGTGAGAAAAAGGAAAAATGATTTTATTTTAGTTCAAATATATATGGATGACATTATTTTCGGTGCTACTAATGAATCCTTGTGTAAGGAATTTTCTAAAGTAATGTAGGATCACTTTGAGATGAGTATGATGGGAGAGCTTACATTCTTTCTTGTGCTCCAAGTCAAGCAAACTAAGGATGAAATCTTTATTTCACAAAGCAAGTATGCGAAGTAATTGGTGAAGAAATTCAATTTGGAGAATTCTAAGCATGCGCCTACTCCCATGAGTACTAGTGTTAAGCTTGATGCGGATGAGAGTGGTGAAGATGTGGACCAAAAGCTATACCGAGGTATGATAGGTAGTCTTCTTTATCTCACCGCTAGTAGACCCGACATCATGTTTAGTGTATGTGCATGTGCACGTTTTCAAGCTTCTCCAAAAGCATCTCATTTAATTGCGGTTAAAAGGATCATTAAGTATGTTAATGGAACTTTTAACCTTGGCTTATTTTATCCAAAAAGCACCACTTTTGATTTATATGGTTTTTGTGATGCCGACTTTGCCGGATGTAAGGTAGATCGCAAGAGTACTAGTGGAACATGCCAATTCTTAGGAAATTCCCTTGTTTCTTGGGCTTCCAAGAAACAAAATTGTGTTGCATTGTCCACTACGGAAGCGGAATACATTGCCGCCGGCTTATGTTGTGCTCAAGTTTTATGGATGAAACAAAGTTTAGTTGACTATGATTTGAATTTTCAAAATATTAAAATCTTTTGTGATAACACAAGTGCCATAAATATTTCCAAAAATTCGGTTTTGCATTCTAGAACTAAACATATTGATGTACGCCATCATTTCTTACGCGATCATGTAGAAAGACAACTTATCTATAAGCTATTTTTATTTTTATTTTTTTCTCTTATATAATGGTTGGTTGTCATCATCAAAAAGGGGGAGATTGTTAGCCCTTATGTTTTGATGATGTTTTACAACCACCATTATCGGTACTAATGGCTTATTGAGTGCAAATGTAGTAAATTCATTTATCAAGCTTGTTAGTGCCATAAATGGAGGATTGGATGGAACATACGCTACAACGATGATATCCAAAGGAGGAGGAGGCATAATGATGAAGCAATGTTATTTCAAGAACAACAAATTCATATAGAAGCTTCATCAAAGTTAAAGCTATATCAAGACTCGAGAACTTTATTCTATGTGAGGATATTAGCTAGTTTTTATTTTCTCTCTAGTGCTAGAATGTAGGCAAAGAGTTATTGAATTCACTTGAAGCTATTGGGATTCACACACACGTTTTCATACTTATGTTTTTAAGCGTTTTTCACAAAATACTATTTTTCACAAGTATGAGGACCTATCTGCAAAATTCTTTTCCCAAACAGTTTGTTTTTAGTATTAAAAACATTTTACAAAGTTTCATAATTTTCAGAAGTCAAATAAATATTTTGCAAATATTTTAGTTAAGTCAAAAAATCAGTTTCTACAATGTATCAGAATGCGGTCGACCGGACCGGTCGACCGCACATATGATCATTCGTTACTGGGCTCCAGAGAGGTCGTCGGTCGACCGGTACGGTCGACCGAAATCTCGATTTTATATCGGTCGACCGCGTCGGTCGATCGATGATGGCTCTGCTTGTTTTCTAAATTTTCAAAGTTGTTTGCGGTCGACCGGATTTTCGGTCGGTTGATCGGATTTTCGGTCGGTCGACCGAAGTATTTTTTCGGTCGACCAAAAATCCCTTCGATCAACCGAAATTTTTCTTCGTTCAGCCGTGACTTTTTTTCAAACGGTCGATTGCCTCGTTTGCTGTGCTTTCACTTAACCGTGTTTAGCACAGTCTTTGGTAATGGTCTGAAAAAGAGATTATTTTCTTAATTGGGAAGATTGAGTTGTGTTTTTAAATGTTTAATCTCTTCTATTTAAACTCAGACTTCTTCCTTTTCAACTTGCCCTAACGTTTGCAAAAACCAGAGAGACTGCTGTCTTCCTGAGAAAATTTTCAAATCTGTTTTCTCTGTGGTTTTTGTGTGTGTTCACTTCCAAGCTTCAGTAATTCTTCTCTTTGCCATAGGGGCTATGTAAAGAGAGAGTCTTGCATCTTTCCTTCTGCTGTGTGAGTGAGATCTTGTGTAGATCAACTGTGAGGGAGTGTGATCTGTTGAGATCAAACTGTGTAGTGAGAGATCGTGTGGGATCGCTGTGTAGACGAAGTTCCGGCTTCCAAACCGGGTGTGTAGTGGATTTCTCCTCGAGAGTGGGGAGCGGGGACGTAGGTCAGCGGACCAAACCTCGTTAACACATCGCGCGTCAAAGGATAACGATTCCTAACCCTATCTCTTTTACTTTAATCGCATTACTGTTTTGTGGTTTGCTTGTGTTTAATTTTTATTGCATATTAGAGCCTCTTGACCCTAATCACCCCCCCCTCTAGGGTCCAACAAGATGGATTGAAGCTCAAATATCAATGAATTGATCTCAACTTCCTCTTGTGAAATTCTTCACAACCAAACCCTTAAACAAACTTAAAACCAAACTTAAAATAAACTTAAACCCTTGTTAAACTCTTGTTTAAAACTTCTTGGGTTGTTATGAAAGATGAGATCAATGGGGTATTTATACCCACTCAAACCTTTAGCAAAACCCCAATCAAAATGACCAAAAAGCCCAAGAGAAACAGCTCAGAAAAAAGCCGTTGGACCCAACGGTCAGTTCAGCGGTCCACCGTGGCGGTCGACTGCGAGCAACAAAACAACAAAACTACAGCTCATAACAACAGACGGTTGACCGTGGCGGTCGACCGCAAAACTCTCTGAACCTGGTCTTCCTCCGGTCGACCTTCTCGGTCGACTGTGAGCCATCAAAACACATATTAAGTCTCTGGACTCAAGGGCGATCGACCGTGACGGTCGACCGCAAACTGATACATAAAATTCCAGGTTTGAAACAGTTTTTTTGATTTTAAAACTCTATCTAAAAATATCAAATAAATTCTAAAAAATATAAAACTTTGAAAAATAATTGTAGACATGATAATACACATGCTACAAAAACTAGTTTTCAAAAAAGACCTCCCAAATAAAAATATCATCATTTTACAAAATAGTCCAAAACATGAAAATGTAAACACATGAGTTTTGACATTTTAGCTTAACCATATTTTGTAACATTACAAAATAATTTTATAGACTTGAAGAAAGATGTAAAGTATTGTTATGAAGTCTATAAATAATGAATATAGTATTTTATCAAAATACACATATAATGCACTAAAACATGATTTCATTGAACTAAATAAAATCGATATTGATTAAATCATATATATGCATATAAGTATGAAACAAAAATATGTTTTCTAATTATATTCAATTCTTTCATATTAAAACTTAAAAACTATCAAACCAAAACATATATGTATATATATAACTATATATATACGAAACCAAAGCGTGTATGTGTGTATATGATTGTGCTTAAAGTACTAACACACATAATATAAAACCTAAAACTAAATTTACCCAAGCTTGATAGATCTTCAATGAGCTTGACTTGGTACACTTTGCGGATGAAGCTTAAACTTGAATCTTTAACTTTGAATTACATAGGCTTCACTCTACAATTCTGCCAACCTCCATTGGATATGATTATAAATGCGCAATTCCATCCATCCTTCAACATATTATTTGTCTACAATAATTAAGAAAACACGAATACTAGACAAACAACATTAGTAGTAAATTGTTTGTTAAACATCATCAAAACAAAGAGGCCAACAAAGGAGAGAGAGCTAGGGGAAAATGATGAGAGATGGGGAAATAAGGGAGGGATTTAGGGAAAAATCCCTCTCTCGGGCGTGGGTTGGCCAAATTTTTTAGTCACGCCCACGCCCAAAAAATTTTCCTGCTTTTAGATTTTAGCAACGGAAATTTCCATCGCTAAAACCACTTTTAACGACGAAAATTTACCAACAAAAAATTTCTTTTAGGAAATTAATGGCGACGGGAATTTTTCGTCACCAATATGTATATTTCCAACGGCAAAACATTTTTGCCGACAGAACAATAGCGACAAAAAATTTTGTCGCTATAACATTACTTATAGTGACGGAATTTTTCGTTGCTAAAGTCTCGTCAGCAATAGTTCAATTTGTGTATAGGCTCTCAATCTATAGATAAGTCTAAGTATTGAGACATGGCAAATTTAAACTGCAAGTTGATTTGGGATAAAAATATATTAACAAAGATTTGTTATCCTCTAGAGTATCCCATGAGCTTGTATTGAGATAACTAGGTTGCCATTCACATATATGAGAATCCTATGTTTTATGAGAGGACAAAACATATAAAGATTGATTGCCACTTGATTCGTGAGAAAATGGAGAAGGGAATCATTAGAGCCAAGCACATAACATCAAAATATCAACTTACAGACATTCTCACAAAACCCCTTGGCAGAACACAAATAATTTTTATTTGTAGCAATCCGTGCATGTGCGATATGTATGCTTACCTTGAGGGGGAGTGTTGAGAGAGTTGTTGTAGTCCTTCGTTGTTTAGTTCTACTTTTGTTAGGGACAAACTCTTTTATATACCTAAACACTATAACTGACACCCAATAGAGCTAATAAAAGCTCTTGGGAGTTTTCTCAATAACTCTCCATAGATATGCCCATTGCAAGTCTCACTTCAATCTCATTCCTGAAGAGACTGTGATAGAATAAATCTAGCTTATCAACACTAAAGTCGTGTAAAATAGCATATATGATTTTGGATAGCTTTTTGGTCCAGCGCATATTTGCACACTTCATTAATGAGCTAAATGTTTTCACCTCATCTAACATTTATTGCATAAGCTCATTATCTAGGTTGGTCCTACGAGCTTCTTCCTTGCTAGCACATGACTTTGCCTTAGATGTTGATATATGGGTTGTTCCTTAGGTAGAGGAGGAGTATCCTCATTATCTAGAGAGTGCACGTGAGGAGATTTATCGATAGACAAAGGAGAATCATCATCATCTCCAAGATTAGTGGACTCACTACGACTTACCTTTTTGAAAGTATCGTTAGCAAAGTATTCTCTAGCCTGATGATCCCCGATGATTATTGCAAGATCCTTATAATGAACCAATGACTTACTGATGTACTTCTTAACTTTAGAAGTACTAATTCTCTTGTCCTAAAAAATTATGTGTACTAATGCAATGAAAATGAGAAAATTTATGTTATAAAGTCATACTGATAAGTTTAAAATGTTTACCTCCATTCAACTATCCAAACATTCAACATTCATGATGACAGTCTTGGTGTTATCATCCTATATGACACCATTAAGACTACGACAAGTTTCCATATCACTAAATCTAGCATGTAAGGTTTTAATGTGATAAATGATATTCTTAATGTAGTGTTAAATATATTGTAGATATGTGTGGAAGCCATTGTTATGAACAATTCTCTTAAAGCTTTTCTCAGTTTTATAACTATCTTTTGTCAAGTTTGTAATAAATGGAATGAGCTCATTATTATAACGAGAATTCTAAAATAAATTTTGTTCCCTTGGGACCTACCGGCCTCACTATTCTTTTTCCTTGTTGAAGTTTTCTTTCCTCTTCTTCTTTGATTTTGGTGAGGTTTCTACTCCTTTGATAAGATCCTTTTGTTGCAACCTTATTCTAGATTCTAACCATGATCACTAGTGAGAAATAGTTGCACTCCACTAATACTTAGGCTTTAAAAATTTTGATGCAAAATAGGAGAACTGAGCACATTCATAAATGTCCTGGTTTGTGGTGCGTTTGGAAGTAATTGGCATCATAACATGGCAATGTTGTAAAAGGCATTAGGTGGCTATCTAAAGTGAGAAGGTTGACTGGGAAAAATCCATTGCTAGCTCGAGGCATTGTCCGAGGATATTGAGATGGAACTATATCCTTGCTTATATGTATACCAATCCCACATAAGGATGTGTTTTAAGTCATTACTAATTTAGTAGAAAGAGTTAGATGCAACATAATTAATATGACAAGGAAAGCATAAGAACATGAATGAAAAAAAGTATAAAAATATAATTCGGAATTAATGTTATTGAGTACTAAATTAATATTCACAGAAAGCAAAGCATTAAAAATAAGAAAGCTAAACATAGAGTTAGGCCTTAGGAGTAAATGAATAAATAAAAAGACTAAAAAAATTTAAAGTTAGGTCTCAGTGGTTACACTAACATTATACTCATCACAACAATCAACCCACATTGCCTAGACAATCTCACCTTTAAGGGTCTTCCACTTATTTCTTGGTTGTGCTTGTTCTCTTTAGGTCTGAGTTTGTGTAAAATTAGCTATATTGTTGATAGATTCATTTGGCACCTCACCATTAATATCTTCAATGAAATCGACTTACTGAGTTTATTATTTGGATCAACAATTACAATGAAATTATGCAGTACAATGCAAGCTAATACAATAGCTACTTGTGTAGGCAATGGGTAATGTGGCTTAGCATACACAATTTTGAATCGATTCTTTAATGTGCCAAAAATAGATTCAATCTTAGACCTCAAAGTTGAATGTCTTAAATTGAACAACTCCTTTCTATTCTTAGTTGTTTTACGAGTATGTTCATTCAAATGATAACAAACACCTCGATATGAGGGATGAAACCTAACATGTTTGGTAGTCAACATCACACATATAGTATTGACTATAATTTATTTAAGAAAAATTATAAATAAGCCAAATATATATTTTAAAATGGAAATTATTTTAGGTCAAAACTATAAACAATTATCGTCATAGACTCACAATCTACGTGGTTGTTGCCTAGATAATTATTTGGCAACCTCTCCTAACCTACTAACACATGTGAATATCTTGTTTTACTGTACAAGCTATAAGTACATTTTGTATGACACCTTTGTGGCCTCGAAATCCTACAACAAGATTAATCGACAGTGTCACATCAACATGAGTCGCATCTATCATACCAACATAATCCTATAATTAAATTACTTAGTTAACTTATGTTCTTGTTGAATATACATGTAATTATACTTTGTGTTGATACTATACCTTAAAATATAGGTAGTATAGCAGGCTATTAAGGTTCTCTTGTGAAATGTCATTAAAGGATTGTCTCATGTAGCATCCACATACGTAAATAACTGTTTTTAAGACCTTATTGAAATATCTACCAACTATATCCCTGATCTAAAGAAATGGCACCTCACAATGCAGTTTTTAGATTTATTATCCAAAATGTTTAATGCCATGATAACTAGCTCTTCTACAGTTACAGCCCTTGAGTCTTTTACTAGCCCATTTTGTCTCATGATCTTTGCTAGTTTCGCAAAAGCACGAGTCCTCATTTTAATAAAGTTTACACAACTATTACTATGTTCTTTATATATAAGCTCTATCTTCTACTTTTGTCTTGCTTTCTTTTTTCCTCACCTTGTCCACTACATATCGATCTACGTCTAGCTTGCATACTCCTATAAATTTAAGTACTGTAACAAAACAGATAATGCAGCCTCTTGGCACCTTTCAATAAGGGTTTCTTCATCAATAAATTCCCCATCACACTCCATCTACAATACACACACATGTAGACGCATCCAAAAATAAATATACTATAACAAGGGGAAGAAATTAATTGAGTAACATAATATGTGCCTGCGGAAATTTTGCAGAGAATCTGACATTAACTTAAGCCTATGACCACATCATTCCAAAAAATAAATACAATTCTAAAGCAAAAGATTGCAGGAATATAACTATTGAGTGCAAAATAATCGAACAAGATGTAACTAAGCTTCTTTTGAATTCTATAACCTATTGGTATATTCATGATTGTCATGGAAGGGACCAGTCTAGAATATTGCAGTGTTTTAGGAAATTTCCATTATAGTCAAAATATGAACCTCGTGCACCATATTAAAGTTTTGTCTAATCTTAACAACTTCCACATTAGTGTAAGAGAAAAAATAAAACTTAGAACAAAAGGCACGATCTTGATGGGGTAACAAGATTTGTATGTCTATATGGCAATTATTGGAGTATTAGACACATAATCAAAAGACTTGTAAAATAGAAATTGCTTCATCTCTCCCAATTATTTGATATTGACCAGCCCTGGCATCAAATGTAACTATCAATCGCTCTCAGCAGTTATTTGATCTCTTTGCCCACCATAAGGAAATTCAATAGACATTCTTTTAATAGGTGGGAATGCAAATTTGTCAATTTGAGGATTGATATGGCGTATTGGTGAAAATCTCAGCATCAGATTATAGCTGAAAATATAACATCAATTAACTCTGTTATAGAATAGAAGGATGCATCAATAACATTCAAAATAATCAAAATATCACCAAATAATTATCAAATTATAAAATTATCAAATAACTACAACTAACAAAAAATAGGTCACTGGTGATGTGGTAATCTATCATCAATGCCCTGAAATCTGTCACCAATGAACATTGGTGATGGAATTGGGCCCATCACCAATAAATCCATCACCAATGTTTATTAATGACTAAATAGTTTGCCCATCGGTCAATCGGTGGCGACGTGCACAAGCATGCACACACGGATCAGCTTCGGTTGGTCGACCGAATGCATACGTCGCTCAACCGACCAATGAGAAAAATACCAAATCCTGCAGACCGATCGGTCGACTAATTCTTCTGATCAGTCGACCAATCCTGATGATGGATCAAAGTGACAATTCTTCTCTACAATTACCAAAGTCGAAAATTTTTCAAAAGAACACATGTACAAAAATCTTATTTAGGGTATTTAGGGTTTACTTTACTACATGAAATCACAATTATCAACTTGAGGAGATCTACTAACCCTAGCATGTTTATGTTTGTAAAATCATCATGAAAACAAATAACTTTAACAAACTCTTATGTTAGATCTATTTCAAATCTTAAACCCAAATCAAAGAATCTGTTTCATAACTTTTTAAATCAGAAAGATTAAATCTTTACGTCATACAGATTAAAGAGGTGATCTTTACTCATAAAATAGGTTTTAAAAAATAATCTAATAAAACCAAGTAAATGGGGATGGGATTGGAGGAGACGAAACTCGTCTCAAAAATTTCGTGTTGAGCTCCCACACACGCGAAGAACTCGATCCTCCTTTACAGAAAACCGCCGATCTCTCCCTCTCTTGGTCTTTTTACTTCTCAAAACTCTCCAAAGACACAAACTGATAAATTAGGGTTTTGAGAGGGTGGCTGGTACCCAGAACATGAGATATGAAGAATAAAAGAGGAAAAAGTCGGGTATATATGTATATATACATGTACAAAATAGACCCGACCCGAAACCAAACCAAATCCTCAGCTATCCATTGGTCGACCGATTGCTAGGGTCGGTCGACCGACCAGTGTATAGATGCAGACTGACAGGTTTTATGCACATACATATTTATACACATATAAATATATTTATATGTACTTAATCGATCTCAAATTAATTACAATCATGTTTATTCATCTCAGAACAATATCATCCATAATAAACTCATTTAATATTATTTACCATAATATTTTTAAAATTATAGGGTTTTACATTCACCCCTCCTTAAAGAGAATTTCGTCCATGAAATTCAGTAACTATAAATCACAAAACATGTATCATACACGCAATATTTATACTTAACAACTAGAATGTGAATACTTCCACTTAACCTCTAATTAAACAGAACTAGTACGTCGGGCGAAAAATTCAAACAAGGAAACCCCTATGTATATACTATAGGCTCCGAGTGATTAGGTGTTAAGTGCTAGTACTCACATTCCAGTGTGAAATGTAAAAATGCGGCTATATAGATAAAATGAACACAAACAATACTATAGTTAATACTATACATGCCCAAACAGGTGTAGGTAGTCGAGACGCATATCCTCCTCGCACTCCTAGAAAGCTTCTTCAGCTTGATCCTTTCCTATTCCACTACACTTTAACTAATGGTATCACTTTATTTCGAAGTTTCTTGTCCTCTCTAACAAGAATTAAAACTGCTATCTCAACTGTAGTCAAATTTGTCTAAAGTTCTAAGTCTGGCGCATCAAACACTCTATGCTGCTCCTCGTCGTGTAAGTGTTTCTTGAGCATCGAGATATGAAAGACAACAAGTATACCCGATATCGATGCTGGAAGATCTAGTCGGTACGAGATGGCTCCAACACGATCAATAATCTTCAACGGACAAATATATCTCGGGGTAAGCTTTCCCCGTCTGCCGAACCATTTGACACCTTTCATAGGTGATACCTTCAATAAGACATAGTCTCCAACCTGAAATTCTAAGGGTTGTCGCCTCTGATCTACGAAACTCTTGTGTCGGCTCTGTGCTGCAAGAATACGCTCTCAAATCAACGCTGCCTTCTCTATAGTTTGTCTCACAAGATCTAGTCCAAGCAGCAGTAAGCTATCCTCTAGCTCTACCTAACAAATTGGGGATCTACAGAGCCTCCCATACAATACTTTATAAGGAGCCATACCTATAGTCGATTGGTAACTATTGTTGTAAGCAAACTCTATCAATGGTATGTGATCTTCCCAACTGCCTTGGAATTCTAACACACATTCCTGAAGCATGTCTTCCAATATCTAATTAACTCTCTTCGTTTTACTATCTGTCTGCGGGTGGAAAACACTACTATAAGCTAGCTGGCTGATGAAAGAATTCTGGAAGATCTTCTAGAAATGTGATGTGAATACTAAGCCACAATCTGATACAATCGTCTCCGAACTCCATGAAATCTCATAATCTCCCGAATAAAAATTCTTGCATAAGTCTCCACCGTATTAGTAATCATTCCCTTTGCTAGACTCGACAAACCCGTAATGAAATCCATTGAAATATATGCCTACTTCCATTTAGGAATGGGTAAGGGCTGTAGGGTACCCGTGGGTCTCTGATGTTCTGCCTTCACTTGCTGACAAGTAAAGCATTTGGATATATACTCCGCAACATCCTTACGCATGTCGTTCCATTAAAAAAGTCCCTTCAAGTCTTTATACATCTTAGTTGTACCCGGATGTATCGTGTACCTAGTACGATGTGCCTCATTAAACAAATCCTTCTTCAACTACGGATTATTTAGCATTATTAGCCGGCCTTTCATTTGAAGACCCCTATATGATCTGATGATCCAATCTGCCTTAGGCTCTTTAAAAATTTCTATAGGATCTACGGAAATAGTGGTGGTCATTGTGTGGAGTGACCTTCTTTGAATTGTGATGTATTTGTCATCATTGTAATCCTTGCTCTGATACCAAGTGTAGGATTTGTGGAAGCACACACTAAACACACGAGGGGGGGGGGGGGGGTGAATAGTGTTATTTAAAATTTTTACAGGATGAATTATAAATTGTAAGAACGAATGATAATAATCACAAAATTTTAACAATCACAAACAAGAGAGTTATACTGGTTCCACCACCCCAGGTGTACATCCAGTCCCCAAGCAAATCTTGCTTGACATTTCCATTATGATTTTGAAATAAATTACAAAATCATACCTGACCAATTTGTAAGTCCCTGCAAATTACAACATCAATCTCTATACCAATAGATCTTCTCATACACCCGAGAGAAACCTTCTTTGAAGAAAAACACAAATTCCTATAAGCCTTGAAGTATTAGTGAAGGGTAGGAGTGGATTAGGAACTTTTTAACTCTCTGAATATTGCCTAAACAATCATTAATAATGATAGGGAACAAAGGCAATCTCAGAACTTTCTTTTCTTGACACTTAGAATGAAAATTTGAATCAAGAGAGCATGAATTTGTACAAATTTCGAATCTTATATATATGTAAGTTGGTGAGCAAATTCTAAAGTTAATACCTATTTATAGCCTCTGAAAAACTCAAAATTTAAACCCAACTAACATTTTAAAATGACTATAAATGATCACTTATTCAAATTCAGAACAGTTAAAAAAACTATCTCTGTAGTCGACTACTAGTCTTAGTAGTCGACTACACTGAGTCTATTCAGACTTTGTGAAGTCATAAAACTAGTTAATAGTCGACTACTAATGCCATTAGTCGACTAATTTGTAGGACTAAAGTTTCTGTAAGTTTGAACTGACAATGAGTAGTCGACTATTAAACATAGTAGTCGACTAATCTGTAAATTCACAGTTTCTGTAACTTTGACTAAGACTTGAGTAGTCGACTACTAAAGGTATTAGTCGCCTATTGATATATAGATATGAGATATATAATATATTTTGAGACTCACTCTATATCTATAAACTCTAAGGGTTAACTTAAGGGATTTCTATAGTTAACCACACACTAAGCATGTGTTAGTGTGTTCTAAATACTATGTGCATGTATGTGTTGTGAGTGATCAAGACTTGTACAAAATTCTAAGCAAAGAAAAAGTAAAATTACAAATTTACGATTAAGCATATCTTCTTTATTGCTTGTCTTGTTGCCTTGAACTCATCCTGCACTTAGTTCATACATCTTGAGCATATCGGATGTTGTTATCTACATTGATATGTTAGTGCATATATAATACACATAGTAAATAAATTGTTATCATTAAAATTATATTTATCTACATTGATATGTTAGTGCATATATAATACACATAGTAAATAAATTGTTATCATTAAAATTATATCTTGGGGACAAGATATCCAACAACATATATAATACACATAGTAAATAAATTGTTATCATTAAAATTATATCTTGGGGACAAGATATCCAACAATTTCTCCCTTTTAGGTTTGAATCAAAGAGTCCTCTAATTGAACACTAATCACTCTATCAATCAATGATGGTTGTACTGCTAACACCCCCAGAGACGCACTACATCCACTAGTCTTTAGTCTGAAGTTAAACTGACTGTGCGTAAGAATATTTCTATACAATGAGCATCTCAAAGCTACAAGTTTGTGATGACGCTTCCTGTTCAAATCATCTGCTATGTTGTTCACCTTCTCTGGATGATACTGAAGCGCAAACTCGTAATCCTTAATGAACTCGACCCATCCTATTGCCTCTGGTTGAGTTTCTTTTAAGAAAAGAGATATTTTAAGATATGATGATCAGTAAATAAGTCAAACTGAACTGCGTAAAAGTAATGCTACCACACTTTAAGTACGAAGACCACTGCTGCCAACACTAATTCATGAGTGGGGTAATTCTGCTCATGAGTCCTCAACTGCCATGAGATATAACCGACTACTCTTAGAGTTCGCATCAAAACGCCTCCTAGTCGTAACAATGACACATTCATGTAGATAACAAAGGTCTTGTCACTGTTTGGAATAATCAACACTGGTACAGTAGTCAACTTGGCCTTCAAAGTCTCAAAGGCTTTCTGATACTCTGGCCCCCAAACAAACTGAACACTTTTCTTTGTAAGGCGTGTCCAAGGGTAGAAATCTTGGAAAAATCCTGAATAAATTTCCTATAGTAGGCAACAAGCTCTAAGAAGCTACGAATCTCTGTAATGGTCTTTGTCTGCTCACAATCAAGAATTGCCTCAACTTTAGCTAGATCAACTGCAATACCCTCCTTGCTAATATCGTGGTACAAAAATCTGACTTTTGAAAGTCAAAACTCATATTTGCTAAACTTCGTGTACAACCGGTGCTCTCGTAAAGTTTGCAATCCTAAACGAAGATGTTGCTCATGCTCGGCCTCTGATTTCGAGTAGATGAGGATGTCATCGATTAAAACAATTATGAACTGGTCCAAATACAGATGATAAACCCGATTCATCAAATTCATTAATATTGTGGGTGTATTAGTTAGCCTAATGGCATGACAAGAAGTTCAAAGGACCTATACCGAGTAAAAAATGTGGTCTTGAGAATATCCATCTCCCGTACGTGCAACTGGTAATATCCAGATCGAAGGTCAACTTTCAAGAAACACTGCGCTCCCTGTAACTAGTCAAATAAGTTATTAATCCTTGGTAATGGATACCTATTTCCAATGGTGATCTTATTCAACTCACGATAATCAATGTACAAACGAAGGCTGTCGTCCTTCTTCTTCACGAAAAAGACCGGTGCTCCCCATAGAGAATGACTTTGGTGAATAAATCCCTATGAAATGAGCTCCTCTAACAGAGTCTATAACTCCCTCATCTTAACAGGTGTCATGCGATAAGGTGCACGGGATATCAGTGCTATTCCCAGTTGCTACTCTATGCAAAACTCAATTTCTCTCACTGGAGGCAACCTAGGTATGTCCTGAGAGACATCCTGGTATTCAGAGACTACTCTGCTCTCGCACAAAATGGCACCCTGATCCCACAACGACACCTCCTTGATGTATACCAAAAATGACTCCGCAAACTAGTTTCCCTGTGAGGTTGCTACAACCAACTCAGTCCCATCGGACCCTCACAAACTAACTGTTTTGGCAAAATAGTCGATACTGACATGATAAGAAGATAACCAATCCATATCAAGGATGACATCGAACTCAGACATGCATAAGATGATCAAATCAACTATGAACTCAGACTCATCTAGACTGACAATACATCTCCTACAGATACTCTCTAATAAGGACATCTCACCTAAAGGAGTAGAAACTGATAATGGTACATCTAGGGGATGTGCAACTAATTAAAGTCTATCCATAAAAGCATAAGAGATAAAAGAATGCGAAGCTCTAGAATCAAATAGGATAAGGGCTGGGAAGGAGTTCACAAGGAACGTACCTTCCACTACAGCCCTGATCGCACCAAGGTCATGTGGTACGGATTGTAAAAACTCGACCGAAAGCTACGGTCTGCTGTGTTGAAGACTCTAAACTGTATGGAACTATCTGTCACTACGGTACCTCCTGAATAGCGTGTACCTAACCCTCTATCCTCAGAACTCCCGATGGTGCCTCTAGTCTCAGTTGCTAACCCTGGTCTTGGTTCTGGGGTTTAACCTGACTTTTGCCCTACTGGCCTCCTGTTAGTGCACTGTGACACTTTACGGCTCTATGACTGAACTTGTGACAGTGAAAGAAAGCACCCTAAAATCTACGCTGTTGTAGTGCTCTCTGATCTTGTTGCGATCCCTTCTTATGAGGACCTTGTTGCTACTGCTGTGAACTCTTGCCCTACTACTGTGGTCCTCCGGGTTCTAAAAATGATCTCTTGCCCTTTCCCTTGTCTTCGGACTATCCCTCTTTAGAACTTCCTTCCTTACTCTTATGAAACATGGCGGTCTCCGTCTCCTTTGAAATGGCGACATCGACAACCTCTCGCACTGAGTGAAAACGTCAAGACACAAAGTAGTGACATAAGCTTAGGCGGAGTCCCATAAAAAACATCTGAGCCTGACGCTCCCCTGTGTGCCACATGATTATAAATCTAAGTCGAACAACGAACTTGCTTTCATAATTAGCTACTGACATGTCTCCCTGCTCCAACCAAGCTAGCTCTAACTCTTTC
>NC_033794.1:67027209-67030902 GCF_001876935.1 Asparagus officinalis | reverse complement strand
AGCCTTTGCCACTGATGATACATATTGCTCGTCAAAGAAGTAGGTAAAATCGTCCCAAGTAAGTGTCATTCGCTGCTTTGGTGTGAATTGAAGTTTTTGCCACCCTCTAGCATCGCCCTTATGGTTGAATGCAGCTAACCTCTGCTTCTGGACCGAGTTGAATCTAGGATGTTCCCCATATATTCCTTCCACTTGTCGGTTGCAAGTGAATCTGATGTGCCCTAAAATTCTGGTGCCCTTAGCTTCTGATATCTCTCCACCAAACAAAGCCTAGCCTCCTGTTATGCGGCTCTGTCAATAGTAGGTGGTTTTGTAATTGCTGGTGATGCCTCTGTAATAGGCAAAACTGGCACGACTGGTGGTGAAACCACAAGAGGTGGTTTTGCCGGTGAAACCAGATTCGCCACTCGCTCCTTGAGCGCTGCCAGTCTGGCTGCAATAGACACTATGAGGTTGATCAAATACTGTGGAGCCTGCTGTGACTCGGGCTCTGGCTTAACTTGTCTATCTCCCTGAGTACAGGATCTACAACGACCACGTTCTTGTCCTGGAATCTATAAGCTCAGGAGTAGAGCTTATTAGACACAATAAATGAGATCACAAGCATAGATAACATATCATATAGCAATAGTAAAATATAACACATATCCTCCTCAAAAATACTTTATAATCAAAGTAAGTTAATCATAAAAAATTTCTCAAAATTTTGGAGTTATACGCTTAACGGACTCACTCAATCTAGGAATTCCTAGCGAACTCCATACATGAGCCCTAAGGAAACTCTCCACGACTCGACACAGGATATCCTAAGGATGCTGGAACTATAGCTCTAATACCAACTGTGATACCCCTGGTTTCACACATGGCTACAATTTAAGGTGAACCCAAAGATGTCAAATATGTCATTCGCCTAACACAGTACAAAAACATATTTCACCCTTATAATAATATCTCTCTAGTAGAATCAAATACAATAAGTGAGGGTACAAGAAGATATAGTAAAGATGACAATATAAGGAACACAATATAGAGAAGAGAACCAATAACATTTATAATTATGTTCCACGAAAATAAAAGAAAATACACCTGGTAAACTAGAATAAAACAATGAGTCTCTAACATGTAGGAATCAATTAAAAGTACATAAGTTCTCAGCCTCCAAAATGAAATACATCTCTATAAGGAAAATAAAATCATAAATATCTATTGTGGAGCACTAACTAGCTACTAATAAATAACGACAAACTATGCTAAGTCTCAGTCAACCTGCGACTCTCCGAACCCCTGACTCGCTGCCTGAAAAAGATAAAAATAACGAGCGTCAAAGTGCTAGTGAGAACATTTTCACCACTCCCAGGAAAAAGTGGGTTAGGTGTATAAAAATACGAGTTATAGCATATATAGATATATAAATCCTACATCCTGAACCAAGAGAAATTAATATTTAGAAACCAACAATACGAGTATAAGTACGTCTAGCAAAATAATCTAAATAAGAAAATCCTCATATATATATCATGTATCTCAAATTGTGGATCGCTAAATATCAACTCCAAAATCCTATGAATACAATAATTAACAAGAAAATACATTACCAATCCTCATTCAAACCATGTCGTATTATAATGTCTCACACTGCCCTTGGGTAAGTGGCGCAGGAACAAATATAAGAATCCGGTGTAAAAACCTCGTCCAAGATATGTTGTACATGACAAATCTTTGTCTTAAATACCAACCTCGGGGTAAGTATAACGGAAGTAAAAACATAATCCTGTATGATCCTCTACAAAGAAAATGGTGTGGAGTATAGGTGCTCACAATATCTTGTGGCTCATTGCAATATTTTGCGGTTCACTACCTTACTCGAACACCCTACGCAGTCTAGGCATATCAGCCTAATCCGGAACATAATGATGCATAACGAAGTGTAGTTCACTACGGTCTTATTGTAGTACACCAACTAACACACTCTGAGTGTAGTCAACCATGGTTTCGTTGTGGTGCACCAATTAACCCCACTCAAGCATCCAAAATTATCGTAAAATAAAACAAACGTTACTCCCTATCATGACAAGCTCAAAATATTAGACTACATACCTCCAAATGCTCGTGCGTGCTCAAAACAAACTTGTGCATTTCATGGTCACGTACGTGTGTTGACGTACGGCTCATACTTCATATTTGTGATCAAACATGCATGGAAAGAATCAACATATAGAAAATAACCCAAATCAGTCGACCGACATAAGCCATCGGTCGATCGACGGTGACTTGAACAAACATGCACACACAGATCAGCTTCAGTCGATCGACCGAATGCATACATCGGTCAACCAACCAGTGGGAAAAATCCTACAGACTGATCGATCGACTGATTTTTCTACCAGTCGATCAATCCTGATGATGGATCAAAGTGATAGTTCTTCTCTACAATTATCAAATTCGAAAATTTTTCAAAAGAACACATGTACAAAAATCTTGTTTAAGGTATTTAGGGTTTACTTTACTACATGAAATCACAATTATCAACTTGAGGGGATCTACTAACCTAGCATGTTTATGTTTGTAAATTCATCATGAAAACAAATAACTTTAACAAAATCTCATGTTAGATCTATTTCTAATCTTAAACCCAAATCAAAGAATCCTTTCATAACTTTTAAATTAGAAAGATTAAATATTTACGTCATACATATTAAAGAGGTGATCTTTACTCATAAAATAGGTTTTTAAAAAATATCCAATAAAACCTAGAAAATGGGGATGGGATTGGAAGAGATAAAACTCGCCTCAAAAATTTTATGCTGAGCTCCCACACACGCGAAGAACTCGATCCTCCCTTACAGAAACCACCAATCTCTCCCTCTCTTGGTCTTTTTGCTTATCAAAGCTCTCCATAGACTTAAACTAATGAATTAGGGTTTGAGAGGGTGGTTGCTGCTGTTTGGTGCAAAAGTTGATTTTCTATTGTTAAACTCATTACAACTTCTTTCGTTACAATAAGCTAAAAAACTAAAGTAAAAGTTAAACTTTTTATAAGATCTCTTTACACAATGAAAAAAATAAAGATTATAACTTCTTTCGAACAACACACATATCCTATTTATTAGTCTCTGTTTGCGTGGGATCTTTACCTATGTCGGGGACGCGTTACTCCGTGGACCATCGCGGATCAGATCCGATTGACAGAAAAAGTTAATTAATGCTCTTGTTTCATAAATGAAATAATTGTAGAAGTGATAATCTCGATCAAGCAAGATTACGACTCTTCTCAAGATTAAAACCATGTTTGATCCGGAGGAAAAGGGGAACGGGCCTCAGATTCTTCGAATAGCTTCCTCTTTATGCTGAAGTTCGCCAAGATTTACTATCCCTCCTCTGAAATTCATGCTCCACTCTTCAATTTGACAGGACCTCGCCTCAGGTTTTAGATCCCTTCAAATGAATGTCATAGGCTTGTATTTATAGGCTTCGGTTGCAGTATTTTAGGATAGTAATTAATGATTTGATCTCATCCGTAGTTAATAATCTCTTAACCATGTTTAAGGATAGCTTCAAAATAGTTAGGAGTTTCTGGAACAGAAAAATCCTGTGAAAATCATCAAAAACTATAAAAAATGGCATTTTTGACATTTCTGGGCGTGAGCCACCTCACGGTGGCTCGGCACTGTGCGAGCCACCTTTTGGTGGCTC
>NC_033794.1:67017401-67027199 GCF_001876935.1 Asparagus officinalis | reverse complement strand
AGCCACCAAATGGTGGCTCACGCCTATGCGAGCCACTGGCTTTGGCCGAGTCATTTTGACACGACTCGGCCGCTTGGGGCTTTTCCGGTTTGTTTAGGTTGGACTTGTTTTGCCGTTTCAGGCATTTTGTTGTTTTGTTGACTTGTCCACTTCACTGATTCGCTCTATGCATTTCGTTAGCTTGTAGGCAGCTGATGAGTGTGCAGGCCACTTGGAGCTGGCTCATGAGCATGCGGGCTTGTTGCAATGTCATCAACGATTCACCGTTTTGTTGTTTTGATGGTTCATCGTCACGAGCTATGTTCGGGACCGATAGGCAGTTTTTGATACCTACACGTACCCCCTCTAAAGTGTTTCCGTCTCATTCTTTTATTGAGTAACCTGGAATTCTTTGAATATGATACACTTAGACTTTAGTTCTTCGATTTCTTTAGCTTTCAGTCCATTCAATATTTTGTTGAATAGCTAAAATTCTTTCGGTGCTGTGTTTATCATCTGACCGTCATTGAAATCTCGGACTTAGACTAATGTGTTGATATCTAAATTAGCTCGTATTATTGAATCGACATTGAACTATTCATCTTCATCGGGAATTCGTATCAGAATCACGATTGATCTCTCCGAGGTTAATTCGGAATTGAGAATAATTCCTGAGCATTGTTTTGGTAAGAATATCAACGCGTTGATCGGCGTCGATTTGTGTTGAATAGGGTTTGACTTGCATTGACCTTCATTGCAATAATTTCAATGTCCTTTGTGAAAATTTCGGTTGGAATTGATGTTCTCCCTGGTGTTCAAGTCACGAGACCAACTAATGAAGCTAGTGCCTTAGTAACTATTGTGCTTATAGGATTTTTAGCAAACCCTCGGCCATAAATAGGTTTGATAGGCCTTTACCAACTACCGTTTGAGTCGGACTAGCATGCGAATTGTTTAAGTCCGTTCTATAGGTGACGTTATGCTAAAAGAATGAACTCTCTTAGACTTGATGCTATGATATTGAATACATAGACTTCGTCATTTGTAGTGGGAATAGACTACCCGGTAATGGGTGTTAGGCGTAGACTAACTTTAATCAAGGATTGAGATAAAGTCCTCCATGTATGTGAGGCATGGATTTTGGATGTTGAAAGATTATGTCTTCTCTTGGGGCAAAGGCAAACCCGATACTAGAGAGGAAGAATTTTATATTCTATCTCCAGGTGCAAAAAAAATTCAAAGTGGGATCTCCACTTCGAGAATCAAAAAAGATTCAAATAACCCTAACTGTCGGAAGGTTTGATTATCCAATCTGAAGGTGGATTTCTCATTTATCGAGAGGGAACTCCAGTTTTTACCCTAACTGTAGGAATGTTTGACTAAGTGGGATGTTTGAGACGTCCCTAACTATATGAAAGTTTGACCACTCGATTTCAAAGTGAACCTCTTGTTCATAAAAGGAATCGACAGGAGATTTTGTGTTTAGTCCTAACTATAGGAAGGTTTGACCAAACAAGCAGTGAGAATGGGGTATAAATAACAGTGGGAATATTGACTTGTACAAATCACTCAGTGGTGGTTTTTGGTGTCAAGTGACCATGACTTAACACGAAAGTAGTTTGCTAATTGCTATGGATTAGCAGCTTGAACTTTTGAGTACCATGTTAGGACTTTGAACATTAGGAGTGTTAAGTGCACCAATACAATGGGAGTTTGGATGGACTCAGCCGAAAGAATTTTGGTGGACTCACCATCAGTTAAATTGATCAGTGAGGGACTTTTATGGTAGAGGACCATGAATCATCAAGCACTCCATAGTTATACTATGGGAGTTTCATGAGGGAAGATTAACCAGATGAAGTCATTGAATCTCATCTCGATGAAAGAGTGCTTGGAAAATCACTGTGCGTGGGTTTTAGTCATTTTTTGGAAATGATTAAATAGCCATAGTGGGAGGTTCTTAATCAAAATTAGGATTGAATTATTCCGATGACTGGTTTTCATTATGAATAATCGGTTTTGGGTTATCCTTAAGAATATCATGTGCAGTATCCTTCCGAAACTTTTCTTTGGAATACATTGAGGTATCCCACCCCCAACTCTTTGGCGAACCTGAATCCAATTATATTCGGCCATATTGTTGGGTTATCATTAAGAATATTAAGAGTAATATTCTCTTGGAACTTTCTGTTTTTGAAAATAAGGGATGAAATTTAACCTCGTATACCCGTCGGAGGATACGGAGAAGTAGTTTATACTCTTATACTTGTCGGAGTTTGGGAAGGAACAGTTTATACTCATATACTTTTCAGAGTGAACCGTTCTCATTCGGCTCATTTCGGTGTTATGATTTCGACATCAACTAAAGCTTTAATGTTATTTTTGAGAGAGAAGGAAACCTTGGTGGGCTAAAGGATCCTCCTATGGTACGCACAATACTTTGTAACCAAAGTGTTGTTAGTTTCCTCCTGATTCATAATAGGTGGCATCTTGATTTTGTGGTTTTGAAGGAGGTTTTTGAATATAGCAGAAACCTCTTCATCCTTGAAGGAGTACTCTTTTTGGAGTCTCAAATCCGGGGTCCTTCGGTTCTTATGAGGTTGGTGTTGTGACGTCTGATTAGCATCAATAGCCACTGCAGCTACCTTTCCCTTACCATGAGAAGCAAAATTTGAGTTCGGGGGTTTAATCATCGGTTAGCCTCTTTCAAGTTTTTTTTCTTTTGAGAAAACGTTCGACCTATTCCCCGTGCAGTTTTAATTCTTTCCATGTTGTGGATGGCACGACCCTCAGGGCTTCCTGGATGTTAATGGAAAGGTTGTTATGGTAGGTTTGGAGGATGAATTCCTCTGTGACTGGACCTTGGCAATTCATTGCGTTGTTGCGGAAGCGTTTAACAAAGATGTCAACTGACTCCCCTTTATTTTGCTTTTCATCCAAAAGGGCTCCGATCGACACTTCAGTGTCAACGTCGAAGAAGTTATTGAGGAACAAGTTCTTCATGTTGTCCCAGCTGTTGACATTAAGGCATTGACCTTATTCTCCAACACTTTCATCATCTCGTCCTCGCATGTATTCTTCTTAGGGTGATTTTGGGGAGGAATAACTAGACAACCCCCAGCGTTATCATCCTCGGTGGGACTACCCCTAGCATTTTGGTCAACAGGAGGGGTATTAGCATTGATATTCTCATCAATGTCTGAATCACTATCTTCTTGATTAGTAACGTTGTGATGGCTAGATTCATTAATCTGATTTGATAAGGCTTGAATCTGTTGATCATGTAGTTCCCTTATCCATTGCATAGTCATTTTTATTTTGAATTTAAAATTCTCTTTCTACTTGGCCAGAGCGTCTTCAAGGATTTTGGCCATTTGTTCAACATTGATCATGAACGTCTTACGAGATTGTCCTGTACTGGACACCATATTGTCGAAAGTGATCACGAAGTTGGTGTCTGACATTTCCTCCTCTGAGGGGTATCCTCTATCCGGTCTAGTTTGTCTAGTTCCTAACTGTAACCAAGTGATGTGCTAAGATGCCTCTGAGAAAGAGTCAGGGCTGTAATGCCTTGGTGATTTTTCTTTATCGGCCATATTGATGGTAACTTTTGGAAGCTCGTCATCATTACAGACAAATTTCTTCTTGTAAAAGCGTCTTGATTTAGATTGGGACACTTCGGTGGAGATTTTTTCGAATACTAAGACCCTCAGTGGAGCGGTCCTAGGGTAGCTACACTCTAATAATGCTGTCATGATTAACCTCTCACAAGGACAGTGAGAGTCTGATTGTAGGATACTTCTCTTTCAAGATTTCTTCATACCCCCAGCCCGATAATACAACTCATCGATGTTGTGGTCTGAGCAACCTATCGGCTGTTGGTTTGAGTCTCCAGCTATAATGTTGTCATTCGATGGACACATTTTCTTTTGAATGGTTAACGCCTTGTTAGCATTTGCAGGAGTCACGCGTTTGGGACCACTCCCTCATGAGGGTGCATCCTTAATGGGCTCCTTGTCTTCTGCATGCACCCCCAGTCTAGAGGCGACAGGAATTCCCTTATGCACGACACACGAATATGTACAATGAGGTGTCCCTGTTTGTTTGGAGGTGGTTAGCGGTGAAAGTTGATTTCATTATTTGGGAACTCATTACAATCGATTATCGACTTACAACAAGTTCAAAAGAGTGAGCCTTTTTATAAGACTTCCCTCATGAAAATAAAATAAAAAGATTACAACCCTCTCTTAAAACAAATGCAGAGGACGTTTATCACCCGATGTTTGCGTGAGATTTTTACCTGTACCGGGGACGCGTTAGTTCGTGAATCGCCAAGGATCATATCTGGTTGACAGAGTGATTATTAAAAGCTCTTACTTCATAAAGGAAGTAATCGCAGAAGTGATAATCTCGACCAAGCGAGATTATGGCTCTTCTCGAGATCAAAATAAAGTTTGATCAGGAGGAAAGGTGGAACGGGTCTCAGATCCTTTGAATAGATTCCTCTTTATACTGAAGTTCGCCAAGATCTGCTAACCCTCCTCTGAAAATTCATGCTCCACTCTTCAGTTTGACAGCACCTCGCCTTCTGATTTCAGATCCTTGCAAATGAAGGCCTTAAGCTTGTATTTATAGGCTTTTGTTGCAGCATTTTCTAATAAGAGTTGATGATCTGACCTCATCAGTAGTTCATAACCATTTAACTATATCTAGGGATAACTTAGAAGCAGTTGGTGAGGTTCTGGAATGAAAGAATCTCGATAAACTATCGAATAACATGTTTTGGGAATTTTTAGGAGCGAGCCACCATCTTGGCTCACGACCATGCGAGCCACCATTTGGTGGCTCGTAGCCATGCGAGCCACCATTTGGTGGCTCCCACGACTAAATTTGGTCCTTGTCATTTTGATGCGATTCGGCCGCCAGGAGCTTTTTCGGTTCATTCGGTTTGGACTTGTTTTGCCGTTACACGCATTTTATCGTTTCGTTGACTTGTCCGCTTCACCGATAAGCTTCATGCATTTTATTAAGCTAGAGTTAGCCGGTGAGCGCGCAGGCCACTTAGAGCTGGCCGGTGAGCACGCGGTCAACTTGGAGCTATCCTATGGAGCCACTTGGAGATGGCCGGTGAGCGTGCAGACAACTTGGCGGTGGCTGATGAGCGTGCGGGCAAGTTAGAGGTGTCCGGTGAGCACGCGCCTGACTTGGAGGTGGCTGATGAGTGCACGGGCCATATGGAGGTGGCCGGTGAGCGCACGGGCCATTTGGTTTGCCATTCTGTTGGCTTGTTACTACATCATCCACAGTTCATCGATTCACTTCATGCGCTTGTCGACGTCAGATAATCCTCCTTGACTCGAATAATAATGTTCATCATCTTCTCTTCGTCTCGAACTGTGTGTGGAAATCTATAGGTAATTTTTGATGCCTACAAATCCCCTTCCAAAGTGTTTCCATCTTATTCCTTTTATATAGGATCCTGAGATACTTTGGATATGATAGTCGCAACCTTCAGTAAGTGTAAAAGGACCTGTAATTAGATTTAGTTCTTGACTTCTTCGATTCTCAGTTTATTTAGTATTTTTTCGAACAGCTAAAATTCTTCCGGCTCTACATTTATCGTCTGACCGTTGCTAAAGTCTCTAATTGAATGTGGTGTGTTGATTTCTGATTTTAGTTTGTGTTGTTGAGTTGACGTTGAACTAATTATCTTCGTCAGGGATTCGTATCTAAATTTCAGTTGAACTCCCTAGGATTATTATCCTTTGTTTTGGAGTTGATCTGAGCCTTGTTTTGGTAAGAATTGACAACACATTGACTGGCGTTGACTTTAATTGCAATGTGTTGATCGATGTTGACCTTCATTCCAACAAGTGCAAAGTTCTTTGTGGAAACTTCGGCTGGAATTGATGTTCTCCGAGTGTTCAAGTCACGAGACCAACTGATGAAGCTGGTGCATTAGTGGCTATCGTGCTTATAGGATTTTTGACAAACTCTCAGCCATAAACCGGTTTGACGGGCTTTTACCGACTACCGTTTGAGTCGAGCTAGCATGAAGATTGTTTAAGTCCATTCCGCAAGTGACGTTATGCTAAAAGGAACTCTCTTAGACTTGATGCTCACTACTAGAAACAGGATTTTTAGCGACGGACAAATTCGTCACTAAAACTCGAAAATCCGTCGCTAAAACCTTTAGCGACAGAAAATTTAAAATTCCGTCGCCAAATTACCATCAGTACAGTGAGGGTAACTAAAATGACCTTTGGTGACGGATTTTCTGTCGCTAAATACCAGCGACGGAACATTAGTGACGGCTAATCCGTCGCTCTATTTTTTTAAAAAAAACAAAAAAAACATAAGCGACGGATTTTCCGTCGCTAAAAACATTAGCGACGATTTTCCGTCGCTAAAAAAAATTGGCGACGGAAAATCCGTCGGTAATGTTTGTCCCCGTATCTATTTTCCGTCGCTAAAAATGGCATTAGCGACGAAAAATCTATCGGTAATGTTTGTCCCCGTATCTGTTTTCCGTCGCTAAAAGTCTATTTAGTGACGGCCAATCCGTTGCTAAATATTTCCAATATATTTTTTAAAAAATTTAAAAATTGAAAAAGCCTATACAATAATATAATAAATTTAAAAACCTGTTCAATCAATAGTATAATATTAATTCTCACGCATATATAACACATATAATTTAATTAAAATATCCCAACATAATAAACGTTGTTTATACGGTACACACCACGATAAATATTGTTTGTACAACACACTCATTCATTGTTTTCAAAGGTAAAAAAACAAATCAGTCCTCCTATCATCATCATCATCCTCCTCATCACCAGCTCCACCTTGTCTAGAAGTCCTGGCCTGCAAATATAAATCAAACGTTAACAACATGGCATGACATTCAAGTATAGCAATAAGAGAGTATCATGGCATATTCTTATGTATTATACGCACGCACGCACAAATTTTACAACAACGCATGTACACACCCTAACCCCGTAAGGAAAGCTACTCCTACCTAATAGCAAGATAGAGAGAGGTCTTAGCCCAATACGCGTACATGCACATACGCGTACACGCACAATACGCGTACATGCACAATTTTCTCACTATACGCGCATGTACGCGTACATGCTCATACGCGTACATGCACATACGCGTATACGCACACACGCATGTACACGCATGCACGCACGCATGCACGTACGCATACACGCATGCATTCACGCACGCGTACACGTGTGCACGCATGCACCACACTCCGCACCCCCTCCCCCTCCCCCTACATCACCACCACCACCAAATCCCCACTCCTTCCCGTACTCCACCACGACCAAACCACCCACCAAGCCATCATATAACCAACCATACGCACGCACGCACCAAAACAACACAACCATAACCAACTAACCAATTCACCAACCAATACTACCATCACTACGCACCATCAACACCACCATCACATAAAAATATTATACGTATATATTTTAGGCTTTGTGTTAGGGTTAGAGTTAGGGTTTGTATGTAAAAGTGTGTATCGATGTGTGTGATATCATTTAGTCACATGGCATATTCATAACTAAGTAGGAATTAAATATATTTAATTCATTTAGTCACATTTATATTTAATGTAAAAGTGTGTATCGATGTGTGTGATCCGCCATGAACTGTGACTGAGTCGACATGAACTGTGTGAACTCTAATTGTTGCTGCTCCCGGCGCCTTCGTTCTTCCTCCGCAATCCGCTGATATTTTGTTTGTTGCGACTGCCAATCTTCAATCGCTTTCATCCGTTGCTCCATCAAGTCTTGATATGAACTACTTCCTGGTGTTCCTAGTGTTCCTGGTGGTGCTGCAGACTCGTAGGTGCTACTAGACTCGTGCGGTTTCTTCTCGAATCCTCTCCACCGGTATCTGTTCTTCCTACCCAGTCCAATAACCATCTCAATGATGGAGTCCTCCTCCTCTCTACTTAGTCGGTCCGGAGTGCTAGAACCGACCTGAGACTGAGATATTTGCTCCTGTACCTTGACATGTAATTTCTCTTGCGATATATCAAAACAACCCGGGCAAGTTAACTTTTTAATGATGCATTGTTATGAATCTGAATATACAAATGAACTGCTACTTACAGCCAGGTCCTTGTTCTTCGCCTTCTTCTCTTCATCGGCGTAATTCGGGCTCCAAGAAGTCAGAATACGATCTGCAAAATGCCTGAGATCTCCCCTTCCCTATTTTATTCAAATATATTATTAACCCATAACACATAAAGTATACTCAAATTGACAATTTATAAGCTAATATATTATATACCTCAAGCTCCAATTGATGATAATGCTGGCTAAAGGACCTGGAGCCCCCGTGATGCTCGTAACTGTAGGGAGCGTTGCGGTTCTTCCTTGCTATTTCAGCTTGAGCCTAGAAAACAATGTCAAATCAAGAAAATATAGAAATTCAGCATATAAAATGAAAAAATGTACGGCAATAATACCTGGATTTCAGCCATATCCCAGTAATCATAAAGTGCAAAAAATTTTGCTCCATCTACACGCTCGTCAAGATGCCAGAAGCGCTCCCAATCGTTTGTTATTTGAACGAAATACTTTTTCTTCACCTCAGATCGCCACCTCTTGAACGATAGATTGATTTGCGTGAAGCAGTAAGTCCATGCACAAATGTTATCGTCAAGGAAGAAAAATCGCTTCAGCATATAAAAAAAAGATACAAATCAGTGTATTAAACATAATAATAAACTAATAACTCCAAATGATGAAAATCCAAAATATAAACATGTGCTTCAGCCTTCGCATTCACCCTTCTTTTACATTATAATTAAGAAAATTATACGGTAGGCCTGGATCCTGGTTTGCGCAGCCTAGTCCAATGGCCATCCCTAACTCAGCTCATCGTGCACCCACAAAGATACAATTTATACAAGGGAAAATTGACTATATAAATCTTGGCCCGGCCCATTCACACTAATAAAAAAATAGTGTTACGTTCGCTGCTTCAGAAGCGTTTCAACCACCAGCCAAACTTATCCCATTTTCACTCATAATCATTCCTTAAACTCATGAAATGATGGCTTTAGTAGCATACGACCAAAACACAAGCCTTGACGAAGTCCAAGAAAATCAGCAATTCAACGCAGGCCCATTCAAAACATAGGGATGTTTGAAATTTCACTAAATAAGCAATATCCTTTGTTCCAAACTGCACTTAGCTACCAATGACTAAATCCAATCAAAAATTCAGATCAAAGCCCTAAATATATATAAAGATCCATTAGCTAACAACACAGTTCCATTACAATTAATCTATTTGAAATCATAAAAACTCTTAACTAGATGAAAAAACATTAATAAATTCAGATCAAAACCCTAAACTACGATCAATTATAAAATAAACCCTAATTAGATGAAGAACTACCTTGATGAAGACGTTCTCCGCTGCCTTCTCCTCCTCGCCGAGGATCTTGCCGCTCGATGAGAGCTTGCGTGAAATGTATCTCGCCGCGATTCTAGCTGCCATGGCGATCAAAAACTAGGGTTTTAATTTTTTTCTTTTTTTCTTTTTTTAATTTAAAAAAGGGAAAAAGAGAAATCGAACCCTAAATCCTAAAAAAATGCACTCTCCTGTTTTCCTCTGTCATTGTAGCCGAAACTAAGCAGGACACCTTGAGAGAGAAAGAGAGAGGGGTACCTTGAGAGAGAGAGAGAAAGAGAACGAGATGGGGGAGAGGGGTACATTGAGAGAGAGAAAGAGAAAGGGCGACGGCAGCGACGACGGTGGCTCGTCGGCGGTTCGGAT
>NC_033794.1:67010899-67017288 GCF_001876935.1 Asparagus officinalis | reverse complement strand
GGGGGGGGGGAATGAGGAGAGGGGGTGAATTGAGAGAGGGATTTGGGGATAAATCCCTCTCTCGGGCGCGGACTGCCCAAAAAATTTGGCGACGGACATTTCCGTCGCTAAAGAAGTTTTTAGCGACGAAAAATTTTCGTCGTTAAAACCCCGTCGGGAAATTTGAAGCGACGGAAATTTTACGTCGCTAATACATCCATTTCCGTCGGCAAAACCTTTTTTTCGATGGAAATATAGCGACGGAATTATCCGTCGCTAAATGTAATGTTATACCGACGAAAAATTCCGTCGCTATATTTCCGTAAGCAAAACCCTATTTTCTAGCAGTGGCTATGATATTGAATACATACACTTTGTCATTTGTCACGGGAATAGACTACTCGACAACACGTGTTAGGCGTAGACTTTAAGATTTTTTACAAACCCTCAGCCATCAACGGATTTTATATGCCTTTACTGATTATCGTTTGCATCGGGCTTGCATATGAATTATCTAAATCCGTTTCACATGTGACGTTGTGCTACAAGAATGAACTCTGTTAGACTTTATGCTATGATATTGAATGCATAGGCTTCATCCTTTTTATGAGGAAAGACTAACGGGCAACACGTGTTAGGCGTAGACTTATCTCTATTTAGGGATTGAGATAACATCCCCTAGACGTGAATCCTGACGTTCTTTTCACGGAGAAAGGTTAATCGGCAACGCATCTTAGACGTTGACTTATCTCTACATAGGATTCGAGATAAACTTCCTCATGCGTGTAAGGCATGGTTTTAGGCATTATTAATAACGGTTTGCCATGATGTCGAATACGTGGGCTTTTGTCCTTTTTACGGCGAAAGACTAACCGGTAACGCGTGTTAGGCGTTGACTTATTCTTACTTAGGATTCGGAATAAAATTTCCCATGTGTATAAGGCATAGATTATGGTGTTATTATTAATAGCCTGCCATGATGTTGAATACGTGGGTTTTTTTTATTTTTTACAGCAAAAGACTAACCAACAACGCGTGTTATGCGTTGACTTATCCCTACTTAAGGTTCGGGATAAAATTCCTTGTACGTGTGAGGCATGGATTGTGGCGTTATTAATAACGGCCTACCACAATGTTGAATACGTGGGCGTATGTCCTTTTTACGATGAAAGACTAACCGGCAATGCATGTTAGACGCTGATTTATCCCTACTTAGGATTCGGGATAAAATTTCCCATGCATGAAAGGCATGGATTTTTGGTGCTATGGTGTTGAATACGTAAACTTGGTCATTTTCAAGGGAACGGACCACCCTACAGCATGTGTTAGATGCAGACTTATCTCTATTTAGGGATTAAGATAAAATCTCCTATGCGCGTAAGGCATGGATTTTGGTGTTGGAAGGTGGTGTCTTCTCTTGGGGCAAAGACGAACCCGATACTGGAGAAGAAAATTTTTATATTCTATCTCCAGGTACAAAATAAATTCAAAGTGGGATCTTCACTTCGAGAATCAAAAAAGATTCAGATAACCCTAACTGTCGGAAGGTTTGATTACCCAATCTGAAGGTGGATTTCTCGTTTATGAAGAGGGAACTCCAGTTTTGTCCCTAACTGTAGTAAGGTTTGACCAAGTGAGAGGTTTGAGATGACCCTAACTATAAGAAGATTTGATCGCTCGATTTGAAAGCGGACCTCTCGTTCATGAAAGGAATCGAGAGGAAATTTTGGCTTTCGTCCTAATTATAGGAAGGTTTGACCAAGAAACAGTGAGAGTGAAGATACTAATAACACTGGGAATATTGACTCATACAAATCACTCAGTAGGTTTTTTAGTGTTAAGGGGTTAGGACTTAACACGAAGGGGTTTGATGATTGCCATGGATCAACAACTTGAATTTTTTAATACCGTGTTGAGATTTTAACATTAGGAGTGTTAAGTGTATAAACATAGTAGGAGTTCGAATGGACTCAATCGAAAGAATTTTGGTGGATCCACTGTCAATTAAGTTGATCAGTGATGAACTTTGTGATAAAGGACCGTGAATCATCAAGCACTCCATAACTACACTATGGGAGTTTTATGAGGGAAGATTGATCGGATAAAGTCATTGAATCTCATCTTGACGAAAGAGTGCTCGGAAAATCACAATGGGTTTGTTTTAATCATCTTGGAAATGATTAAATAGCCATAGTGGGAGGTTCTTAATCATTTTTAATGATCAAGAATGAATTATTCAGATGACTGGTCTTAATCTTGAATAATAAATCGGTTTTGGGTTGTTCTTAAGAATGACATGCATAGTATTCTCCAGGGATTTCATATTGGATTACATAGATTTATTCCACCCTCAGCTCTTTGATGAATCTAAATCTAGTCGGGTTATCCTTAAGAATATTACTCGTAATATTCTCTAGGAACTTCCTATTGTTGGAAATAAGGAAAGCAGTTTAACCTCGTATACCCATTGGAGGTTTGGGAAACAGTTTATAATCGTATACCCTTCAGAGGATAGGAAGAAGTAGTTTATGCTCTTATACTTTTCGGAGTCTCGGAAGAAGCAGTTTATAATCTTATACTTATCGGAGTCTTAGGAGAAGTAGTTTAACCTCATATAATCATTGGAGGATAGGGAGAAGTAGTTTATACTCTTATACTTATCGGAGTCTTGAAAGGAGAAGTTTATACTCATATACTTTTCGGAGTCTTGGGAGAAGCAGTTTAACCTCTTATACTCATCGGAGGATAGAGAGAAGCGGTTTATACTCTTATACTTGTCGGAGTAAACTATTCTCATTCGGCTCATTTCAGCGTTATGATGTCAGCGTCGACCAAGGCTTGAATGTTGTTCTTGAGAGTGAAGCAAGCATTGGTGGGATGAAGGATCCTCCTGTGGTATGCACAGTACTTTGGATCCGAAGTGTTGTTAGCTTCCTCCTAATTTGTAATTGGTAGTAGCTTGATTTTGTTGTTTTCAAGGAGGTGTTTGAAGATAGCTCGAACCTCTTCATTCTTGAAGGAGTACTCCTTTTGGAGTCTTGGATCCAGAGTCCTTCGCTGCTTCTAAGGTTGCTGTTGTGACGTATGATCAGCATCAACAGCCGCTGCAGGTGCCTTTCCCTTACCACAAGAAGCGAAATTCTAATTTTGGGGTTTAGTCGTCAGTTGGTCTCTTTCAAGCTTTTTTCTTTTGAAAAAGCGTTCGGCCTGTTCCCCGCGTAATTTTAATTCTTTCCATGTTGTGGATAACAAAGCTATCGACTGACTACCCGTTCTTTTGCTATCGACTGACTCCCGGTCCTTTTGTTTCTCATCCAAAAGGGCTCCAATCGACACTTTGGTCTCATCGTCAAAGAAGTTGTTGAGGAACGAGTTTTCCATGTCATTCTAGCTGTTGATACTTCTTAGCTTGAGACAGTAGTACCAATCATAGGCAACTCCGTGAAGGGTGCCAACGAATGCCTGAACTATCAAGGGTTTATTGCCAGAGATCACATCTAGGTGGGACTTAAAGTAAATTAGGTGTTGAGTGGGTAAGCCATTTCCGTCGAACGGTGTGAAGTTAATTAGATTGAACTTTGCCAGATACGGGATTGACTCCCACTCCCTTAGGTAGGGGTAGGGAATACCGATCTTCTTTACCTCTTGAGCAGATATCAATTCATTGATCATGCTCTCCAGGTCTTTCATTTTCTCATCCTCACCCGTATTTTTCTTCGGGTGATTTTGGGGTGGAACAACTGGACCACCCCCAGCATTATGATCCTTGGTGGGACCACCACCAATATTTTGGTCAATAGGAGGGGTATCAGCGTTGATATTTTCTTCAATGTCTATATCACTATCTACTTGATTAGTAGCGTTCTGATGACTAGATTCACCAATCTGATTTGATAAACCTTGAATCTATTGATCATGCAGTTCCCTTATCCGTTGCACAGTCATTTCCATTTCGAATTTGAAATTCTCTTTCTGTTTGGCTAGAGCGTCTTCGAGGATTTTGGCCATTTGTTCAACGTTGATCATGAACACCTCACGAGATTGTGCTATGCTGGATACTGTGTTGTCAGAAGTGATTGCGGAGTTAGCATCGAACGTTTCATCCTCCGAAGAGTATCCTCTATCCGGTCTAGGTCGTCTAGCTCCTAACCGTAACCAAGTGATGTGCTGAGATGCCTCCGAGAAAGAATCAGGGTTGTAATGCCTTATCGATTTTCCTTTATCGGACACATTAATGGTAACTTCTGGAAGTCCGTCATCATGGCCGGCAAATTTGTTCTTGTAGAAGCATCTTGATTTAGATTTGGACGCTTCGGTGGAGATTCTCTCGAATACTGAGACACTCTGTGGAGCAGTCTTGGGGTAGCTACACTCTAATAATACTATCCTGATTAACCTCTCACAAAGACAATGAGACTACGATTATGGGATACTTCTCTTTTGAGATTTCTCCGTACCCTCAGAATGATAATACAACTCATCAGCGTTGTGGCCAGAGCAACCTATCAGCTGTTGATTTTATTCCCTAGGTATGACATTGTCATGTAATGAACACGTCTCCTTCCAGGTATGTAACGCCTTGTTAGCATTCTTAGGAGTCACACGTTTAGATCCACCCCCTTGAGAGTGTGGAATCTCAACGGGCTCCTGAATCTAGACGCGCAACCCTAAAAAGGTAGTTACGGGTGTTTTCCTGATATGGGATGGCTTCAACTTATTGGGAGGACACGTACAATCCCCAGCTTGAAGAGTCGCTCGGGCTTTATTCGTTAGACCCAAGCATTGTTTAACCTGAGCTTTGACTCGATCCTCATATGAATGTCCAATATTATCTGCCATCGTAGTCTTAAATTTAGACAGGTCAACACTGTCATGGGGGTTCACGGAAGGTACGAGAGTAGTCAGAATAGGAACGGGGGCTGTCGGAGACTCAAAAATGGCCAAGGGAGGCGAGGTGAGTGCTTGCCAAGCTGAGTTGACTCGGCCATGGCGCGGGCTAGCTCGAGATGGCTCGGTCTTGGCTAAGCCACCAATGGTTGGCTCACGATTTTCAGGTATCCCGACACTTGTCTGAATCATTGTTTTGGATTTTGACCTCCATTCTTAGCGTGATTTTGGCGGTTTCTTGGCCACCTTGTCTTCCTTCGTATCTTGCACCTTTCGTGCTAAGGCATGCGCATGGTGCTTTTAGATGCGCTCCTCGAGAGTTGAACGAGTCCTTTTGATACAGACTCATTTGTTGGCCGATGGCTTAGAGGAGGGGCTATTTGCTTGCTGTTGAGTCGCTTGGTGCTCCTTGACCTTCAGATCCACATGATAACGGATCTCGTCAACTGGCTCCAAGGCCTTGGCAAGCTGACATGTGAGACGTTAGTGTTGTCTCTAACGTGCCCTCTTTGTCAGAATTGGAGTGCCTTCGTTAAACAATTCCTAGAGTGAATAGGAGTCATTGTGATCTAAAATCTCAACTTCATTGGATGCCAGAGGAGTGTTGCGAGGGGATGCCTTAGCAACACTTAGGCGAGAGTCACCCGAGCCTTCTTTGTTGCCGATGTCTTCCTGTACTTGCGGGACAAGGAAGATATTGATGAGGATGAGAAGAGGTATTCCTCAAACTTGGCCTTGCCAAACTCGTACTCGACCTCTTCTTCAACCAGGATCTTGATCCGTGGTTATAACACGACAACCTTGGAAACAAGGCTGTTGGCTCCCACTGTGATCACCAGTTTGTTTACGGTGAAAGTTGATTTTATTATTTGGAAACTCATTACAATCGTTTATCGACTTACAACAAGTCCAAAATTGTGAGCCTTTTTATAAGACTTCCCCCACACAAATAAAATAAAAAGGTTACAACTCTCTCTTAAAACAAATGTAGAGGACGTTTATCACCTGATGCTTGCGTGAGATCTTTGCCAGTACTGGGAACACGTTAGTCCGTGGACCACCGCGGATCATTTTCGGTTGACAGAGTGATTATTAAAAGCTCTTACTTCACAAAGGAAGTAATTGCAAAAGTGATAATCTCGACCAAATGAGATTATGACTCTTCTCGAGATCAAAATAAAGTTTGATTCGGAGGATATGGGGAATGGGTCTCAAATCCTTCGAATAGCTTCCTCTTTATGCTAAAGTTTGACAAGATCTGCTAACCCTTCCCTTAAATTCATGCTCCACTCTTCAGTTTAACAGCATCTCGCCTTCTGATTTTAGATCCTTACAAATGAAGGCTTTAGGCTTGTATTTATAGGCTTTTGTTGCAGCGTTTCCTGATAAGAGTTGATGATCTGACCTCATCCATAGTTAATAACCGTTTAACCATGTTTAGAGATAACTTCAAAGTAGCTGGGGAGATTCTAGAATGAAAGAATCCCGAAAAACTATTAAAGAATACATTTTGGGAATTTTTT
>NC_033794.1:66981771-67010709 GCF_001876935.1 Asparagus officinalis | reverse complement strand
CGAGCCACAGGCTTTGGTCCTTATCTTTTTTATGCGATTCAACCGCCAGGGTCTTTTCCGGTTCGTTCGGTTTGGACTTGTTTCATCGTTACACGTATTTTGTCATTTTGTTGACTTGTCTGCTTCACCGATACCTTCATGTATTTTATTAACTTGGAGGTGGCTGGTGAGCATGTTGGCCACTTGGAGTTTGTCGGTGAGTGTACGGGCCACTTAGAGCTGGCCGATGAGCATGTGGGTTACTTGGAGCTGGCTGTTGAGTGCGCGGGCCACTTGGAGGTGGCCAGTGAGCACGCGGGCCACTTGGCAGTGGCCAGAGGTGACCGATGTACACGCGGGCTACTTGGAGGTGGCTGATGAGTGTGTGGGCCATATGGAGATGGTCGGTGAGTGCACGAGCCACTTGGTTTGCCATTCCGGTGACTTGTTGCTACGTCATCAACAGTTTGCCGATTCACTTCATGCGCTTATCGGCATCAGATAATCCTCCTTGACTCGGATAATAATGTTCATCAACTTTTCTCCGTCTCGAATTATGTGCGGGAACCTGTAGGTAATTTTTAACGCCTACAGAGGTGGCGGGATACCTTTGAGCAGTAGATGGTTTGACGGGAGGACGTGTACGACCCCTAGTCTACGAAACTACTCGGGTTTTGTTCATCGGAGCTTTGCCTCGATCTTCGTATAAAGGACTAAGGTGATTTTCCATTATAATCTTGAATTTTAATAGGTCAACACTATCACGGGACTTCACCAAAGGTACGGGAGAAGTCGGAACAGGAACAAGGGTTATTTGAAACTCAGAAATGGTCGCGGGAGGTGAGGCGAGAGCCAGCCAGGCTGAGCTGGCTCGGCCATGGCGCGGGCCAGCCCGAGCCACCATTGGTTGGCCTGGCCCTGGTTGAGCCACAGTTGCCTAGCTCGTGATTTTTGGGTGTCTCAACACTTGTTTGAATCGCTGTTTTTTATTTTGGCCTCCATACTTGACATGGTTTTGGTAGTTTCTTGGCCACCTTGTCCTCCTTCGTGTCTTGCCCCTTTTGTGCTAAGGCACGTGTGCATGAGGCACGTGTGTGGTGCTTTTGGATGCGCTCCTCAAGAGGTTAATGTGTCCTTTTGACATGGACCCATTCATTGGCTGATGGCTTGGAAGAGGGGACATTTGCTTGCTGTTGAGGTGCTTGTCGCTCCCTAAACTTCAAATCCGCATGATAACCAATGCTGTCAACTAGCTCCAAGGCCTTGGCAATCTGACGTGGGAGGTGTTGGCGTTGCCTTTGATGAGCCCTCTTTATCAGAATTGGCACGCCTTTGTTAAACAACTCCTGGACTGAGTAGGAGTCATTGTGATCTGAAATATCAGCTTTATTGGGTGCCAGAGGGGCATTGCAAGGGGATGCCTTAGCAACAATTGTACGAGAGTCACCCTAAGCCTTCTTTGCTACTGATATCTTCTTGTACTTGCGGGATGAGGAAGATATTAAGGAGGATGAGGAGAGGTATTCCTCAAACTTGGCCTGGTCGAAACTCATACTCGACCTCCACTTCATCTGGGATCTTGATTCGTGGTTGTGACACGACAATCTCCACAGCGAGACTGTTGCCTCTCACTATGGTCGCCAGCGTGTTTTGTGTAAAAGTTGATTTTTTTCATTGTTAAACTCATTACAGCTTCATTCGTTACAATAAGTTCAAAAAGTAAAGTAAAAGTTGATCTTTTTATAAGATCTCTTTACACGATGAAAAGGTAAAGATTACAACATCTTTCAAACAATACACAGATCCTATTTATTAGTCTCTGTTTGTAGGGAATCTTTGTCTGTGTCGGGGACGGGTTAGTCCGTGGACCGTCATGGATTAGATCCGGTTGACAAAAAAAGTTAATTAATGCTCTTGTTTCACAAAAGAAACAATTGCAAAAGTGATAATCTCAACCAAGCAAAATTACGACTCTTCTCAAGATCAAAACCAAGTTTGATCCAGAGGAAAGGGGGAAAGGGCCTCAAATCCTTCGAATAGCTTTCTCTTTATGCTGAAGTTCGCAAAGATCTGCTAGCCCTCCTCTGAAATTCATGCTCCACTCTTTAATTTGATTGTACCTCGCCCTTTGATTTTAGATCGCTGCAAATAAAAACCCTAGGCTTATATTTATAGGCTTCGGTTGCAGTATTTTAGGATAGGAATTAATGATTTGATCTTATCCGCAGTTAATAACCACTTAACCATATTTAGGGATAGCTTCAAAATAGTTGGGAGGCTCTGGAACAGAAAAATCCCACAAAAACCGTAAAAAATCATCAAAAAATGCGTTTTCGTCATTTCTGGGCATGAGCCACCTCAAGGTTGCTCGGCACTGTGTGAGCCACCATTTGGTGGCTCGCGGCCATGCGAGCCACCAAATGGTGGCTCACGCCTATGCGAGCCACCATTTGGTCCTTATCACTTTTATATGATGAGTCATTTTGACAAGACTCAGCCGCCTGGAGATTTTTTGGTTTGTTCGGGTTGGACTTATTTTGCCTTTACACGTATTTTGTTATTTTGTTGACTTGTCCGCTTCACTGATTCTCTTTATGTGTTTCGTTAGCTTGTAGGCGACTAATGAGTGTGCAGGCCACTTGGAGCTGGCTGATGAGCGTGCGGGCTTGTTGTAATGTCATCAGTGATTCGGCGTTTTGTTGTTTCGACGATTCATCGTCTCGAGCTATGTTCGGACCTATAGGTAATTTTTGACTCCTACAACTGCTCATAACGTGAGATATGAAGAATAAAAGAGGAAAAGTCCGGTATATATGTATATATACATGTACAAAACAGACTCGACCCGAAACAAAACTAAAACCATCAGCTATCCTTTGGTCGACTGATTGCTAGGGTCGATCGACCGACTAGTGTACAAATGCAAACTTATATATATATATATGTACTTAATCGATCTCAAATCAATTACAATCATGTTCATTCATCTTAGAACAATATCAACCATAAGAAAACTCTTTTAATATTATTTACCATAATATTTTCAAAATTACGGGGCTTTACATGATAATAATTTTCACCAATAAAAACTGAGTGCAATAGGTTCCTTTAAATAGGCATATAGGTTCCTTGAGGAAAAATAAATCTTAACATTTTTCTTGAAGAAAAAGAAATCTAAACTATGAAAACAAATAAAATTTCTAAACTAAGGAAAGAGATAAAATCTCTACAATTTCTTTTTGAATAAAAAGAAAACTAAACTAATAAAAAGATAAGAATATTTCTTAATTTATTCCAAGCAATCAAATCTAATCAAAACTAAAATCTAAAATATGCAACCTAGTTATTAGACTGCATCAAAATAAATGAATGTCAAAACACTTCCTACAAATATTCATGTAGATTCAACAAGCTAAGATGGAGTTAAACAAAGGGGATAGCATAGTGTGTGCACTTTGAAGTATTAGATAAAGAGAATACTTTCGGCATAACTATTTATTGCCATTATACTTTGTATGTTTGTTAATCAAGCTATGCCTAGAGGTAGGAATTGAAACTATGCTTTTATTTATATAGACTCAGACTTCTTTATATAAATACCAAAGGATCCTTCTGGAGGAATCTTGGCTTTTTAAAGTACTAGTTATGTATCTTTCCTTTTTGGAAAGAAGGGGTGTCGTATCCTTTTCTTTTCCAAAAACAAGGATATTGTGTCACCTTGTGGAAAAGTGATGGCATCTACTTTTTGCATGGCATCTTTTCTAAAAGCATCTTTTGGAGAGTGATCATGATTTTAGCAGTTGTACCTCCTTTTCTTGATGCTCTATATTTTGTTATATTTTGTTTCAAGAGGTGAGATTAATAGGATCCACCATGCTTCTAATATGTATCCAGAGTAGTTTATTGATTGAATGATTGCACAGGGAAAGTACTGCAATCCGTACTCATCATAATCTCACATTACTCTTTTGCTTTCTGAGGTATTGATTCTAAAATCATACTTTCTTTGAATTCTTCTTGCAGACCTCGTTCTTTGAATGTGAATTTTGGGATGCATAAGATAATATGATCTTAGATAATCATCTTCCAATGGTTATAATGGAAGCGTTCAAAGAATTTGATTGTTGCCATTTATTTTTCTTCCTTAAAATTATATTCTTTTTTGTTAAAAGGAATACATTTAAAGAGGGGTTCCCTTGCTAAGGATTATAATATCTAGATTTGATAAGGTGGATTAAATTTAGGTAAATTCCATTGTTCCCATATGGACCACATGGTGAACTCAAATAGTCTTTGAAAAACATTTCTAGTTTCTTCAAGTACCAGGCTATAAATAGTAGGAATGAAGAGTTTGTATTCTTTAGGTCTAGATTTGTGAAATACAGCTTGTGAACTAGCCCTTTTGGAATATGTTCTTCGTGGACAAATATGACCTCGGAACTAGATAGTAGATATGATCTATCATATTAGCTTAATACGATTTGAGAAGCTTATTTGAATAAAGGAAATATCCTATCGGTAATAAGCTTCTCAAAAAAAGTGAATGCATTGCCTAACCATCGAGGTGCCTCTAATAACTGTCAAATATTTTTTACTTCCTTTGAGCCTGATATTTTGATATATCAAATTTGAAATAATAGATTAGTTCAACAAAAGCATTAATTTTAGCCATTGATGGATCCTTGATTTCAATTTTCTCAAGGATTTTACGTAAGCCCTTTGAGTTTAATTCTAAGGATTTTTTTATTTTCTCTTTTTATGTCGTCATTGTCATCGAAACTATCAAGGATGTTTGACTAACGAACTTTTCAATAATATTTCTGTATTTTTTATAGCCTTTTTAAGTTCATAGATTTTTCAATTCTTTTCTTAAATGATTCCATCTAATGTTGAAGGGCAGGTAATATTGTCAAGAGTAGAAACTCTTAGTTCATAGAGTTTTTTCTATAAGTTATTGATGGCCGTATAGCCTTCATTTGGTAAACTAGTATTGTACCAGATTTTAATTACAATACATTTAAACAGGAGAGGCTTTTTCCAATGTCCTTATGGAACACTGTGCTTCTTATTTTGAGAAGTTTTTTCTTCTGTTTCTCGTTTATTTTTACATTTTATGGTAATAAACTCACCTTCAGTTGTCTTCTTTTTGGTGAGGTTCTCTAACATATTTGATGCACCTGATACAATAAGAACATTCATAAATGTTATCATGCTTGGAAATTATTTTAATTTATTAAGCTAGTGAATGAGTATATTTTCTTTTGGTAAATTCATTGTAAATATTTATTACTAAAGTAAGCCACCTTATTACTTCATTATATCCGCTAGTAAGCATTTCTTTTGGAGAAGTGAGGAATTGGCTATTATCTCAATATCTTTTTTCTTATTAGGGAGATCAAGGTGTTTATTAATAACATAAGCAGTTTAGGCATCAGGGATATTTCATCTTACTTGTTTCCTTTACTTCTAAATGAAGTGGAATAGATGCTTTACCTTTATCAGGCGTTTTTCCTAATGATGAAATAGTCATGCTTTGAAAGATAATGGGCACCAATATTAGTGAGTCCAGGAATATATCGAACAACATACATATAATTTTCTAATTTCATGGACCACCATATTTTGCACATGTTTTTCTCTATAAAAGAGTTTGTTTTCTTTTTTTAAAATTGTTCCATAACCTAATTATTTTTTCAATAATGGATTCAAATGATAGTAAACATATTTTCAAAGAATTAATAGTATTTTTGATAGCTAATAATTCTTTGTTATAAGTAGCATAACTATTCTCTTGTCCTTTAAATTTTCCAGAGCAATATGCACATATTTCTGGTTCTAATTGGTTTTTTTTTTGCCCTTGACTAGGCTTTTATACCAAATTAGAATAGAAACATTAGGGAGGAATCAAGATTCCAACCCAATGTGTATATAAAGTATCAGTTTGAATAATTATTGTACCTCTTGATTATGGTTGATAAAGAATTTTTTATTCATTTATTTCTTTTTTGATGTTGACAATTTCTTGGTTGATAAAGAATTTTTTATTCATTTATTTCTTTTTTGATGTTGACAATTTCTTATAATTGTTCATCGTTGAGGGTTATTCTAATTTTATCAATTTCTTATAATTGTTCATCGTTGAGGGTTATTCTAATTTTATCAATGTCCTATCTAGTTATTCCTTTATTATTTATATCTTTGTATTTCTTTAATCCGCAGTAAGCTTATTCTGAAGTAAAGAAATATTTTCAGAGAGATTAGGTATAAACTTACTCCCGTAATTTAGTAATAAAAAAAGCTTTGTAGATCTTATAGAGTTTTTAATTTTTCTTTGAACTCTTTGATCTTGCTGATGATGTGGTGTTGTAATTCAACATGAGCACACTTAATTTGTTTTTCTAAAAATTAGATATCTTCTTTCATTAAGATAACCATTTTAACAGATAGAATGACTCCATGATTTAGTAATAGTTGTGCTACTTCTATCATGTATTTTTTTGTGTTCTTTTTTATTTTTGAGAACACTAGAATGTCGTCGATATAGACAACAACGAAAAGTAGATGTCCAAAATTGTTATTCATCCATTTCTAGAATATTTGAGGACTATTTTTGAATCCAAATGACATTATATTCCTTTGATAATGTCCTCCATTAGGACATGTTGATGGTTTTTTACTTCCTTCATCACGTATTTTGACTTGTCAAGATCCTGATTTTGCATCGAATTCACTAAACCATTTTATATCTTAGATTCTATGTAGTAATAGTTTACTGTTTGGGATAAGGAATTCATAGAATTGGGTGGCTTTATTAGTAGTTTTATAATTAATGACCGTCCTAGTTTTTCCTCTTTTTACTCAGCATACTATCTAACCATGAAGACTGGAGAAGAAGACGGAGTTAAACAGAGTGGAGAGCATAGTGTGTTTACTTTGAAGTGTCAGACAATGAGAATACTTTGGGCATAACTATTAGCTTATGTCGTATGTGTCTATGTGTGTGTTTGTAGCATTAGTTTAGACACATACTATATTTATACACGCTTACACAAACCATGTAGACAATAAATACATATAAATATTAGTCAAAATATTAAATCTCGAATATGTAATTTTCTCTATATTGAGATTATAGAGTTCCTAATGTGTGTTTTTGGAGTGCGGCTAGATACACACAACCTATGCACCTGTACACACAACACTGATTCACAATCCCACCAGCAAACACATGTATCCTTTGTGCACATACAGAACATCCATGTCCATGCGGGCACACAAGTACATGCATGTATTAGATATGAGTTAGAAGCTTAAATAACAAAATGTGGTTATATTATCATACATACATGTGACCAATTTTTAATATAAACTCATCTGATTTAAGTATTTATCAATTTTACCTTCAAATTATCATAATTATTAATTTATCCTTCAATTTATCTTCTTCCCTAATTGTATTCAGCTTAACTATTGGTGAGAGTTTTAACAATTCATCAATTGTAGGTGTTTAGAAGGACTTTTTACCCACCCACAAAATTTAGGCAAAGTTGAGAGGCATGAAGAGGGGGAGGGTGACAAGGGATGTCGGAGGATAGCAGTGTGATGATATCAATGAGGGTGTGGCAAATTCAGAAAATGTAAGATCATTTTTTTATGTAAAAATAGGGCAAGACGCCCTATCATTGTATAAATATTAAGTACTTAAGAGTATTTACAAATATCAATATCTAGTTGTGATTTAATGCTAGTTCCTAAATGGTGGAGGAGTGGACCTATGTCGTCACTCTACACAATAGAGGAGCAAAGGTAAATAACCCATAGATATACAAAAGGGATATAAAATAGAGAAGAGAAATTAACAGCCCACAACAATATAAATAAATACATAAACTGTATGTAGATCCAAAAGAAGACTCTTCCTATGCACAAAATTCCCAAAAACCAGAATACCAAAATTGTTTTAGCATCCCTACTGTTCGCCTCCTCCACATTTGCTATCCTCGCTCAAGGTGATCAGGTCCGAGACCCCCCTTTCCCAAACAATTTCCTTGAGCTTGAGAGCTCCCGCAGAACCTGTCCAGAAAGTGAGATAGTAAGCTATCTTGGATGTCAATTGATGATGATTTGGTAAGGCCCCATTGAATATGAAGTTGTTGCATGCAGTCCATGCAACCTAGCAAATGGTTGGGAAAGCAAGTCTCCACAACAGGCTCAATATCTTTGCTCGCGCAAATTTCGAAGCATTGGTGTGTAAATGTGGAAAGAGCTTTGATACCAGTGATTGGGATGAAAATTTCCCAAATCTGTTTGGCCAGCTGACAATTAAGGAAGAGGTGGTTGTGAGTTTCTATGTCACTGGAGCAGAGGGAGCAGATTAGGTCTCCTGTCCATCCTTTTGCAGTGAGACCGTCCTTGGTATTGAGTTTGGCAATTGAGATAAGCCACATAAAGAATTTGACCCTGTTGGTGAGAGAGTTATGCCAAATAATAGAGTAATAAGGGTTGTGGATACCACTATCAGAGATGAAGGAGTAGAAGGACTTGACACAGAAAATACCAGTGTGGTCTTGTGGCCAAGTAACTTCATCTAGGATAGAAGTTCGGGAGAGGTTAGTAGACTCTAACTACTGATGAAGTTCTTGAATTTGTGGTCTATCGTGTTGACCAATAGGATGTCTCTGAATTGGTCTCCATAGCGATCTCCCTCCTAGAAATCTCCCTTGAGACTAAGTTGAGACTTTCTTAGAGAAAGTCAGATTGTAAGCCAAGGTGAAGAGGCTAGCAATGGAGTTGTCTCATGTCTCCTTATCCTCCAAGAAGAGAATCCTAAACCCATTGCCTAGTCGCTATTTTACTCTGGACATAAAAGAGTGGTAAGCAGAGTGGACATTTCTCCAGAATTTAGAGCTATTGCCTCTAGGGGGTGTGTTATGAGGATTTGATTGGTAGATGGATTAGATGACCTGTCCAACATGATTGTTGTTAGAGAAATATTTCCAGAGCCATTTATCCAGGAGGGAGGTGTTAAAATTCTCAGGATTAGAGATACCCAGACCACCACAAGATTTTGGGGAGCAGACCTTCTCCCATTTGACCAGGGCTTTTTCTCTTACATTTTTCAATGCCTTTAGTAAGCCATTTTGGGAGCCTGAAGAAAGACATGTAGTAAAGTGGAAGAGAGGAGAGAACTGAGTTGATGAGCACAAGATGACCACCGAAGGAAAGGTATTTTCTTTCAAGAGAGAAAGTCTGTTATGGAATGAGTCTAGAAGCAGTTGCTAATCAGATTTGGAGAGGGAGATTTTCATGAGGGGGAGGCCAAGATATTTAAAGGGAGGGGGGATGCAAAGGTACAGTTCAGCAAGGCAAGAAGGGGATCCCGATTGACAGATTTACAATTGTAAAAAAGGTTGAACTTGGAGAAGTTGATACCCAGACCAGAAATGTCCTCAAAGAAGTAAAGGATGGATATGAGTGTTAAGATATTAGGGATGTCAGCTTTGCAAAAGATAGGTGTGTCGTCAGCGAACTGGAGAGATCTAATGTCATTGAGTTTGCCACTAAGGTGAAATTCAGAGAGGTCTCCATGGTCAGTGCTATTGGATAGCAATCTGTTGAAAATGCAAGATCATTTTTAAATTAACTTAGTTAAAGATCCTTTTAATTTTTTAATATTTAAATCAATATATAGTTAGGTTTGTTGTGCGCAGTGAAAATTTCGGTAGTACCTCTCGTGCTCGATAAGAGAGTAGATCTCAACTAAATCCCTGTTTCACAAAGGACACAAGAACCGAAAGTAAAATATCTCAACAAAGTAGAATATTAGCTCTTCCTCTCATTGGTTCTAGGACTGACTTGTCGAGGTAACCTAAACTCTCTATTACAAATCACGGCACGAACAATCAATTTTAACGTAGTTTGGTAAATTGCCTATATCCACGGGGCAAGGATGGGGAAGATCTACAATTAGAGAGAAAAATAATACAAATAGGATCAGCTCTCACAAATTAAACCCTCAAATAATCTCTTAATTCCTCTCTCAAAATCTCTCTCAAAACACCCAAAAGACTGCTCCCATCTTTTGCTGCTCCCATAATCTCTCATAATCTCTTAATTCCTCTCTCAAAATCTCTCACAAAGTGGGTGGCTCGCTGCTTTTGCTGCTCCCATCTTTTTTTTCCACGCCACCCAAAAAAGGAACGCTGCCAAGTCTTGTACGAAACCTAGAAACTAATATTTATAGCTTAATCGTGTGGCCCCTACTTCTCCAAGCTACATTTTCCTCTACACGCAGCCGAATTACATGTGGCCCCCACTTCCCACTCGTATAAAAACACATAGGAAGATGCGTCTCATGGCCACACATCTCATGGCCCCCATTCACACGATCACAATTCCCCACCTCGGTAAAGTTTTTTCAAAACTGAGCCGACACCAAAGCAACTAAATGTCCCACTTGTTGCGTCCAGTACGCCATGAAATAATTCACGACAACGGACTCAATCCACAATCAGTCAAGACTCAAATGAGAATGTGACCACTCTCCAAACGTTAATATCAACTCACCAAATTGGCTGTATCATAAAATAACTGCCTACGTATCCTCTTGCCCAAGGAATCAAGCATTCAGGTAGTTCACCCAAATAGCCACGAATGACCTTAATCCAATAGAAGAGTTCACAACCCTTCTCTAATATCATCAACTCTACGGCTGATAGCACCTTCAATGGCCTCAAAGTGTAACAAATCTAACACCTCCACCTGAGATGAACCAATGGCCATATCCAAACTACATCTATAAGCTACACTCGAATCAAAACTCAACTCATCATCTGCATCCAAAACTAATTGATCTCCAAGCTCTGTCACCTCAACTAGAATCCCAAACAATACAGTATGATCTGGAGTATATGAAGTAATATTCACCCAATGTGCAGTAGCATCACTCTCTACCCATTGCGATACGTCTAAGGTCTGTCCAAAACTCTCCACCTGCTGAGAGTTAATTAGCTCCCTCATCGAAGCCTCAATAGAAGTGACACTACCAGACCAAACACCTAATTGTGTTTTACCTCCTATCATAGTAGTTGACAACTCTTTAATAGGATGACCCAAATATGTCGTAATCTCAGTCAAAAACTCTTCTGCAGACCATTGCTTGACAACCATTACTGATCCTCCTCCATCAAGGTACGGTTCTCCAATTTTCCACCCTATCTAGTTGCCCTAAGATTTTCTTTCTAACAAAGTATCTCAAAATGTCGTGAGCTCGGCACTAATATAGAAACAGGTCCATCTTGTACCTCACACCAAAATCTGAATAAAGTATCTTCACCTTTCTGTCTATCACACACTTCTTCAATCTGTTAGAGACTACTAGGACTTTATCCAAAGGGGATTTGATTGCAACCCAAATACATCTAGAATAGCCACCAACAAAGGAAACCAAATATCTATTTTCTCCCAACGATACCTCCTTGGAAGGCCCCCAAACATCCATGTGAACCCCATCTGAAAGAACCTCCGTGAAGTGAATAGAGGTGCCAAACTTCACCTCGGTCTTCTTGCTTATATCAAAATGTTCACTGGATTTCAAACTGTAGGTCGATGCACCCATCTCTAAATCAGTACTGCAATGACAAAGCCCTAACTGCCGCAGTCTAGTCGAATCAACAGAAGTCGCTAGCTCTCCACTTGTCACTGTATCTCTAATCAAATAGTACAGGTTATTCCTTCTGATGCCCTTCATCACAATCAAAGAGTCTTTCACGATCTCGAGAATCATGTCCTCAACACGAACCTTCAGACCCTCTCCAACCAAAGCTCTAATTGAGATCAAGTTCTTCCTCAAGGAAAGAACATATCTTACATCATATAACTCCCTAACAGTCCTATCAAACATCTTGATGCGAATTCTTCCTATCCCAAGGATCTGACATGCACGGTTGTCTCTCATGTACACCACACCACTATCCAATTTCTCAAAACTAGAGAACCATTCTCTTCTAAGGCACACATAATAGGTAGCACCACTGTCCAACATCTACTCGGATTCCTCCGAATAGCTACCTATAGGACTGATAGAAAGCGAATAAATAGAAGTATCAGAAATATTACCATCCGATATAACAATGTTTGCTTCCGATGATGGTTTCTTCCCTTTTCCCTTCTGCTTATTCTTCATCCATTTGTCGAGCTTTGGACAATCTTTCTTCCAATGACCAGTCTCCTTGCACCAAGCACACTGATCTTTTCTAACTGTAGAATGTCCTACTCTAGACTGTGACTTCCAATTCTTTCGGTTTGGATTCTTTTCTCTTGTGATTAATGCCTCTACTACCGGCTCAACTGAAGCCTTCTTATCCTTCTTTCAAAGTTGATAGTTCACAAGTACAGCGATGACCTTACTATACGAAAGGGACGCATTCCTATTAATTAGGGTAAGAACAAAGCTCTCGTATTTCTCATTAGGCAAGGAACTCAACAACAATAACGTATTGTCCTCATCTTTAATCATAACATCCACATTAGCCAAACCCACAAGAAATTTCGTGTAGTGGTTCATGTGATCACTAATGGAGGTTTCCTTCTTCAATTGGAAGCGATAAAGCCTCCTCTTCAAATGCAAAAGATTTTTCACACTCTTGGACAAATAGTTGATCTCAAGGGTCTCCCAAATCTTCTTTGCAGAAGTCTCATTCATCACATCATACTTTAAATCTTGTGTTAAACAAGACATAATAACACCACACACTATCCGATTCATCTTCTTCCAAACCTTCTCTTCAATATCATCTGGTTTGCCATCCAACTCCAAAGTGTCTTCCAAATTTTGCGTATTCAGTGGATCCAAAACTTCGCATCGCCAAAGTCTAAAGTTGTCCGTGTCATTAAATTTCTCCACATCTATTTTCGTAGAGTGGATATTCAAACTTTGAATGGTCTTCACACCAGAAGCACCACCCTCAACACCTTATTTCCCGACCATATTCCTCAACACACCAACAACCAATGCGGAACAAACTGAAGAATAGATCCAAACTTGAGAAAGATAGAGCCTTTACCAAAAAGATCACACCATTAACTCCAATTAAAACCCTAGACGAGCTTACAGAGTGATCTACTCCTCCAAATTGCTCAAGCGTAGCCCGAGCTCTGTTACCACTTGTTGTGCGCAATGGAAATTTCGGCAGCACCTTTGGTGCTCGACAAGAGAGTTGATCTCAACTAAATCCTTGTTTCACAAAGAAAACAAGAACCGAAAGCAAAATATCTCAACAAAATGGGATATCAACTCTTCCTCTCATTATTTCTAGGACTGACCTGTCGATGAAACCTAAACTCTCTATTACAATTCACGATACGAACATTCAATTTTAACGTGGTTCGGCAAATTACCTACGTCCACGGGGCAAGGAGGGGGGTGATCTACTATTAGGGAGAAAAATAATACAAATAAGGTTCACAATCACACAGCTCTCACAAATTAAACCCTCAAATAATCTCTTAATTCCTCTCTCATAATCTCTCTCAAAACAGCCAAAAGACTGCACAGAAATCCCCGCACAAAGTCGGCGGCTCGCTGCTTTCGTTGCTCCCTTCCTTTTTTCTGCACGCCTCCCAAGAAAAAGGAACGCTGCCAAGTCTTGCACGAACCCTAGAAACTAATATTTATAGCTTAATCGTGTGGCCCCTACTTCTCCAAGCTACAATTTCCTCTGCACGCAGCCGAAAAACATGTGGCCCCCACTTCCCATGCGTACAAAAATGCGTGGGGAGATGCGTCTCGTGTCCACGCATCTCGTGGCCCCCACTCACGCGATCACAAGGTTAAGGGGTGAAATGTAACTGGCCTCTTTATTTAGTAGAATCTTTTAGAACTAATATTCCTAGCTTTCATAGAATCATTACAGAAGTGTCTTTCCGCTTGAGATTATTCTTTCATTCTGTTATTTGGTGTTATTAGGATGAATGCGCTTAATTCATCGATCGATCGATATAGTATGGTGATCGTATTGTGTCGCATATTGTTTGCACTGATATAGAACTTTAATATATAGCATTAGCATCATGTTCCACTTTCTCCTTGCACCATTGTTTATGTCTATACAATGCCCTCTATAGAATTTTTGGATTAACATCAAATTAAAAATCTAGTTTTTGACTTTGGAATTCACTTGAAACTGCATGAAATTACTCCAACTTGTGTTTCTCCGTGAGGAACGTTACGTTGACTTTGGAATTCACTTGAAACTGCATGAAATTACTCCAACTTGTGTTTCTCCGTGAGGAACGTTACACGACTCAATCACTAGGGTGATACGCCCACTGTTTAACCTCACAGCAGCCCACATCAATTAATTATCGAGTCAAGCCTCCTTGGAGAAATTATTAATTAATGTTAGTTTTTGTCACTATGCTCTCTCTCTGTCGTATGCTCTCCCCCTTTTCTTCTATATATAGACTCTGTTAGTTCTCTGGTCTTCCTATCTTGGAATCCCACCCTTTGTCTTGAAAAAAAAAAGGTCCCTTCGTTCTCTTTGCTAGCTGCTCGCCTGTGCCTGTGAGCCAAATTAAATCCATAAAATATCATAGTGTTAGTCTTCGTATAAATGGACAATGATTCTAAATGCAATTAGACGATGAGATTACATAACCGGGTTTTTTTAATCAAAGAATTGGTGTGTTGTTGTTTTTATTTTTATTATTTTTTTTCTTTATTTCTTTATTTCCTTATTAGAGGTCAAGTTAACTGTCTAAGGGTTAAAAATGAGGAAACATCAATTATAGCGTGGAGAACAATAAATTTTCAGCATAGACAATGATTTGTGCTGTAGATTCCAGATTTGCAATGTTTTCTAATTACGGAATAGCCCCTCTTTCTTTCATATCCAGGAAGGTACATGAATTATACAGTAAGGTTTCCACCACGTAACGGTCAATTGTCACAAACTTTGTATTCATGCAACTTCAAAAGAAAAATTAGCAATAAACAAAAATTAAAAAGAAAAATGAGCATGTATGCGTGGAGAAATGAAAGGATAAATTTGTGCACTTTGAGTCAGCAGTCTGGTTCACCTTTGTCCTCTGCTCAATGTTGCAACTTACAAGTGGCCCTCTGTCCAACGCTTGTTCTTCAACAACGTACTCTTTTCTAGTGCATTTTCCTCCGGAGTTTTTTATGCTTTAACTCCAATATGCACTTTTTTTATTTTTTATTTATTATCGATATGCACTTCTCTTCACAATTTAAGTGCAAGAAGACCCCTATAAGACCTGCCATCAGTGTTGGCAAAATGTATCCCAAAAACAGACTCATAGAGGGTAGAAAATTGAGAAATCTCTCCTTCCTATTCCAAGTAGAGATCCTAAACTAAAAGAATATTTAGACAGAAGTATCAAACAACAAATAAAAGCAAATACGAGAATAAAAAATGAATGTGCCCTCAATATCGAGTAATTATTATGTCAAAAATGTTATCCGTAATATCTATGAAGTGCATGTACGCATATAAATAGATACATGTTATTAATCATAATTAATGAAGATAATGATGATGATGATTATAAAAGAAAATTATATGTGGAAAGCTAGATAGTAAACAAACAAGCAAAGAGTGGCTCAATGCCAAGATTCCTCAATAAAAGGAATCTTTTTTAGCTTCTCTCCCCCCAGTAGAGGTTACTTGCTTTATGTTTTTACAAAATGAATGTAATAACAAATTTCTTGGCTTAGTGACATCACAGATTAGAAAGTACTGTAAATTAATACTTCATATTTAATTTCTTGTACACAAAAATATTAGAAGAGAAGCAATTGAGGAAAAAGGGGGAAGAAGATTGTTGGAAATTATGGTTAAATCTGGAATGAAATAGAGAAATTTTGATGTGCTGTAATTTTAAAATTTATTATTTTACTGATGTGCGTTTATGAAATGCTCTGCTTAAAGTAATATTTGGCCTATTCCGGTGTAAGGATGCCAAGGCCAAACTGCTTCTAGGAACAGCAGTATAATACTCTGGTGTGCACCAACCCCAGTACTGTTAAGATCTCCTCGATCTATAAGACCTTTCGGTCAAGGTAAAGATCTCCTCGATCTCAGAACCTTTCCGTTCAAAACCTTTCGGTTTCAGGGCAAGTTCCTACGGGCACAGTTTCTACAGCAGTAGTACAACAGCAACAACGTCAAGATATCCTTGATCCGATGTTCGTATTTAAAGTTCGCACCGAGAGCTGCCCAAGAGGCGCTATTTATAGGCCTCTAATGCGAGCTCAAGAAGCACCCTCAATTAATATGGCTATTACAAATCATAATAGCAATTATGATTATAATAGCAATTATGATTGTAACAGCAATCTATTAAATTGATGTAAATACTGTTGTAACTGCTGCATGTAGTAACTCTTGAATATGCAGCGATCAATGGGTGTGTATCTACGAAACACGAGGGTCAAGTCTCAGCAAATCTGACAAACCTAGTCTGTAGGACGAACCTCATCGAACAGGAGAACCTCATCAAACAGGCGAACCTCGTTGAACAAGCGAACCTCGTCGAACATGCGAACCTTGCCGAACGAGCGAACCTCATCCAACAGGCGAATCTCGTCCAACGAGCAAACCTCGTCGAATGGGCGAACATCATCAGCTAATTCACGAACCTCGTCTGATTACGAGAACGCTAGTGTCACACCCTCGTGTGAATGCGTAGCTCGTTCGCTTGTTGCGATATGCGCCTAACAAAGCATCACTTAGTGCCTCAGCCTGATTAGCCCCGATCCCCGACTCGTTGGCCCACGAGCCCACGCCCAATGCCCACGGCCCACGACCCACTAGAACTTATGAGAGATTAATTAAAATAAAACATTTCTCAGCTTGTCGTTGATAAGCCTCGAATAGTGGACCTTTTGAAACACCAAAACTTTAATTTTCCACTAGGCTACTATGTCTCGGCACTTGTTCGAATCGCTGTTTTTGATTTTGACCTCCATTCTTGACATGGTTTTGGTGGTTTCTTGGCCACCTTGTCCTCCATCATGTCTTTTCCCTTCCGTGCTAAGGCACACACACGTGAGGCACATGCACGGTGTTTTTGGATGCGCTCCTCGAGAGTTGAACGGGTCCTTTTGACATGGACCCATTCATTGGCTGATGGCTTTGAAGAGAAGACATTTGCTTGCTATTGAGGTGCTTGGTGCTCCCTGAACTTCAGATCCGCATGATAACAAATCCCATCAATTAGCTCCAAAACATCTTTTTATAAGATCTCTTTACACAATGAAAAAAATAAAGATTACAACTTCTTTTAAACAACACACAAATCCTATTTATTAGTCTCTATTTACGTGGGATCTTTGCCTGTGTCAGGGACGCGTTAGTCCGTGGACTGCTGCGGATCAGATCCGGTTGACACAAAAAGTTAAATAATGCTCTTGTTTCACAAAGGAAACAATCACAAAAGTGATAATCTCGACCAAGAGAAATTACGACTCTTCTCAAGATCAAAACCAAGTTTGATCCGGAGGAAAGGGGGAATGGACCTCAGATCCTTCGAATAGCTTCCTATTTATGCTAAAGTTCGCCAAGATATGCTAGCCCTCCTCTAAAATTCGTGCTCCACTCTTCAATTTGACAGCACATTGCCTTCAGATTTCTGATCCCTACAAATGAAGGCCCTAGACTTGTATTTATAGGCTTTGGTTGTAGCGTTTTAGGATAGAAATTGATGATTTGATCTCATCCGCAGTTAATAACCACATAACCTTGTTTAGGGATAGCTTCAAAATAGTTGGGAGGCTCTGGAACAGAAGAATCCCACGAAAACTGTCAAAAACCATCAAAAAACGTAATTTTGGTGTTTCTAGGCGCGAGCCACCATCTGGTGGCACGAAATTGTGTGAACCACCAAATGATGGCTCCCATGCGAGCCATTTGGTGGCTCACGCCTATGCGAGCCACTGGCTTTGGCCGAGTCATTTTGATGCGACTCAGCGGCCTGGAGATTTTTCCGTTTGTTCGTGTTGGACTTGTTTTGCCGTTACGTGCATTTCGTTACTTTGTTGACTTGTCCACTTCATCAATTCGCTTTATGCATTTCGTTATCTTCTAGGTCGCTAACAAGTGCATAGGCCAATTATAGCTGAATGATGAGGATGCGTGATTGTAGTAATGTCATCAGTAATTCGCCATTTTGTTGTTTCGACGATTCGTCATCTCGAGCTATGTTCGGGGACTATAGGCAATTTTTGATGCCTATAGCTGCTCAGAACGTGAGATATGAAGATTAAAAGAGGAAAAAGTCGGGTATATATGTATATATGCATGTACAAAATAGACCCGACCCGAAACCAAACTAAAACTGTCAGCAATCCATCGATCGACTGATTGCTAGGGTTGGTCGACCAACTAGTGTACAGATGCAAACTAACAGGTTTTATGCACATACATATTTATACACATATATATATTTATATGTACTTAATCGATCTTAAATCAATTACAATCATGTTCATTCATCTCAGAACAATATCAACCATAATAAAACTCATTTAATATTATTTACCATAATATTTTCAAAATTACGAGGTTTTGCATGATAATAATTTTCACCAATGAAAAATGAGTGCGCGCAAAAGGTTCCTTTAAATAGGCATATAAGTTTCTTAAGGAAAAATAAATCTTAACATTTTTCTTGAAGAAAAAAAAATCTAAACTGTGAAAAAAATAAAATTTCTAAACTAAGGAAAGAGATAAAATCTCTACAATTTCTTTTTGAAGAAAAAGAGTATCCAGTACAGGACAGTCTCGAGAGTCGTTCATGATCACCACAGAACAGATAGCTCAACTTCTTCAAGAAGCTTTGGCCAAGCAAAAAGAGGATTTTAAGATTGAAATGGAGATGGCTGTACAACGTGTTAAAGATTTACACGCACAACAACTCCAACAGCTAACAAACCAGCGCGGTGAATCTAGTCGTCGTCCGACCGCTAATCAGATAGATAGCGACTCAGAGGTAGAAGAAAATCTTAACATGGAGACTCCCCGCGAGAACAGGAATACGGAAGACGTTCTTAACGCTGGGGGTGGTATCAATATCCATCCCCAAAATCGCCAGAAGAGTGAGGTAGGCGAAGATCTTAAGATGAAAGACTTGGAAAGCAAAATCAATGCTTTGATGTCTGCCCAAGAAGTAAAAAAGACTGGCATTCCGTGTCCCTACCCGAGGGAGTGGGACTCCATTCCATACCCACCGAAGTTCAATTTGATCAACTTCACACCATTCGATGGAAGGGGCTCCCCTACCCAACACTTGATTTATTTCAAGTCTCACCTGGGGATCATTTCAGGTAACGAACCTCTGATGGTACGATCGTTCGTAGGAACCCTTCGCGCTGCTGCATTTGATTGGTAACGCCGGCTTAAACCAGGAAGTATCACTACATGGGACGATATGGAAAGCATGTTTCTCGCTAATTTCTTCGACGATGACACGGAGGTGTCAATCGGGACGCTCTTTGAAGAAAAGCAGAAGGATGGAGAACTCGTGGAAAACTTTGTTAAACGCTTCCGGAACAAGGCAATGAACTGCCGAGATCCAGTCACGGAGGAGTTCATACTCCAAACGTGCCATAATAATCTTTCCATAGATGTATTAGAAGCTATGGGAACAGCACCGTCCAAAATGTGGAAGGATCTGAAGGTCCGAGGGGAGCAAGCTGAGCGATTCCTCCGAAGGAAGAAAGCCGAGAGGGGTCAATCAACAACTAAGCCTCCGAATTCTAACTTCGCCTCTCGTGGCAAAGGCAAATCACCTGCAACAGCTGTTGACGCTAACCAGACGTCGCAAAAGCAACTCCGAAAACAGCAAAAGACTTCGGGTCCGAGACTCCAAAAAGAGTACTCTTTCAAGGACGAAGACGTTCCAGCCATCTTCGAATCCCTCCTTGGAAGCAACAAGATCAAGCTACCACCTATCACAAATCAGGAGGAAGCTGACAACACTACGGACCCGAAGTACTGTGCATACCACAGGAGGGTCGTTCATCCCACTAAGGATTGCTTTGCTCTAAAGAATAGCATTCAGATCTTGATTGAAGCCGGCGTCATATCGCTCAGATAAGCCAAATAAGAACGAAAAAAAAACTCCAAAGAGTATACGAGTATAAACTGTTTCTCAATACTCCGAAAAGTATAAGAGTATAAACTGCTTCTTAATCCTCCGACCGGTATAAGAGGTTAAACTGCCCCCTGATTAACTGAGAATAATGTCCGAACCAGAGGAAGCTGGGGGTGGACGATTTATGTAACAGGAAGTTCCTAGAGAATCATATATTCTTAAGGATAACCTGAACATGCGATTGAGGATAACGTACTCCTCGTTACACCCAGTTTTGTAAGAAAGCTGGGAGTGGATAATTCGTGTAACGGGAAGTTCCCAAAAGAATTTTAATATTCTTAGGGATAACCCGATCGACATGAACAAAGTGATGAACACTAAATCTCTCACCGATCAGACTAATTGACGGTGGGACCGTTAAATTCGATCAAGTTTAATCCCATTCAAATTCTCACCGCGTCTGTGCACTCAACACTTTCATAGTTAGAGTCCAGATATAATAAATCTTGATCTGTCACCCAATTGGTCAAACCTTCTTACAGTTAGGACCACAGTCAAAATCCCCTCTCGATTCCTCCAATGAACGAGAGGTCCACAGATCGAGTGATCAAACCTTCTTACAGTTAGGACCACAGTCAAATTCCCCTCTCGATTCCTCCAATGAACGAGAGGTCCACTTTCAAATCGAGTGATCAAACCTTCCTACAGTTAGGGTCACCTCAAACTCCTGTTTGGCCAAACCTTCCTACAGTTAGGGTCAAAACCATAATTCACTCTCGATAAACGAGAAATTCATCTTTAGTTCGGTAATCAAACCTTCCGACAGTTAGGGTTATCCGAATCTTTTCGATTCTCGGAGTGGAGATCCCACTCTCAGTTTCACCTTTCCGGATTCTGGGGGTGGAGATCCCACCTCGAGTCTCCTTTCCAGCTGAAGATAGAATATAAAATTCTTCTTCTTCAGTGTCGGGAGATAGAATATAAAATTCTTCCTCTCCCATTTCGGGTTCGTCTTTGCCCCAAGAGAAGACACCACCTTTTTCAAATCCCAAAATCTGTGCCTCACAGGTACAGGGAATTTTATCCCGAATCCTAAGCAGGGATAAGTCTGCGCCTAACACGCGCTGCCGGTTTAGTCTTTTTCCGCACAAAAAGACACCAGAGTTCGATTCTGGGGTATTCTATCCTGAAACCTAAGCAAGGATAAGTCTGTGCCTAACCCGCGCTGCCGGTTAGTTCTTAACCGTTGAAAAGAACATCCGTCCACATATTCAACATTGTGGCAGGTTGTTATTAATAACACCAAAATCCATGCCTTACACGCATGGGGAATTTCATCCTGAATCCTAAGAAAGGATATGCCGACGCCTAACACGCGTCGCCGGTTTAGTCTTTTACCGATTGAAAAAGACACCAGAATACCAGTCTGGGGTATTTTTATCCCGAAGCCTAAGTAGGGATAAGTCAACGTCTAATACACGTTGCCGGGTAGCCTATTCCCGTAACAATGGCGAAGCCTATGTATTCAACATCATAGCACAAAGTCTCAGAGAATTCACTCTCTTAGCACAACGTTACATGCGGAACGGATTTAGACAATCCGCATGCTAGCCCGACTCAAACGGTAGTCGGTAAAGGCTAATCAAATCCGTTAAAGGCTTGGGGTTAGCCAAAAATCCTAAAGTCAACGCCTAACACGCGTCGCCGGGTAGTCTATTCCCGTGAGAAAGACGAAGTCTACGTATTCAATATCGTAGCACTAAAAGGGTTAACTCTTTTAGCTTAACGTCACATGCGGAACGGACTTGAACAATCCGCATGCTAGCCCGACTCAAACGGTAGTCGGTAAAGGCGCATCAAACCCGTTGATGGCTGAGGATTTGCCAAAAATCCTATAAATACGAAAGTCACTGACGCATCAGCTCCATTAGTTGGTCTTGTGACTTGAGCATCCAACGACGTTCGAAACCCTAAGGTCAACGCCGGACAACGCGTAACCCTAGGCCAACGCCGATCAATGCGTTGCAACGAAGGAATCAATACTCCGAAAAGTATACGAGTATAAACTGCTTCTTAAATACTCCAATAAGGTATATGAGTATAAACTGTTCCCTAATTTTTGTTGAGAAGTTAGATAAAATCTCTACAATTTCTTTTTGAAGAAAAAGAAAACTAAACTAATAAAAAGATAAGAACATTTCCTAATTTATTCAAAGCAATCAAATCTAATCAAAACAAAAATCAAAAATATGCAACCTTGTTATTGGACTGCATCAAAATAAATGAATGTCAAAACACTTCCTACAAATATTCATGTAGATTCAACAAGGTAAGATAGAGTTAAACAAAGTGGAGAGCATAGTGTGTACACTTTGAAGTATTAGATAATGAGAATACTTTCGGCATAACTATTTATTGCCATTATACTTAGTATGTTTGTTAATCAAGCTATGCCTAGAGGTAGGAATTGAAACTATGCTTTTATTTATATAGACTCAGACTTCTTTATATAAATAGCAAAGGATCCTTCTGGAGGAATCTTGGCTTTTTAAAGTACTAGTTATGTATCTTTCCTTTTTGGAAAGAAGGGGTGTCGTATCCTTTTCTTTTTGCAAAAACAAGGATATCGTGTCACCTTTTGGAAAAGTGATAGCATCTACTCTTTGCATGGCATCTTTTCTAAAAGCATCTTTTGGAGAGTGATCATGATTTTAGCAGTTGTACCTCCTTTTCTTGATGCTCTATATTTTGTTATATTTTGTTTCAAGAGGTGAGATTAATAGGACCCACCATGCTTCTAATATGTATCCAGAGTAGTTTCTTGATTGAATGATTGCATAGGGAAAGTACTGCAATCCGTACTCATCATAATCTTACATTGCTCTTTTGCTTTCTGAGATATTGATTCTAAAACCATACTTTCTTCGAATTCTTCTTGCAAACGTCGTTCTTTTGAAGGTGAATTTTGGGATGCATAAGATAATATGATCTTAGATAATCATCTTCCAATGGTTATAATGGAAGCATTCAAAGAATTTGATTGTTGCCATTTCTTTTTCTTCCTTAGAATTATATTCTTTTTCATTAAAAGGAATACGTCTGAAGAGGGGTTCCCTTGCTAAGGGTTCTAATATCTAGATTTGATAAGATGGATTAAATTAAGGTAAATTCCATTGTTCCCATATGGACCACATGGTGAACTCAAATAGTCTTTGAAAATTTCTAGTTTCTTCAAGTACCAGGCAATAAATAGTAGGAATGAAGAGTTTGTATTCTTTAGGTTTAGATTGGTGTAATACAGCTTGTGAACTAACCCCTTTGGAATATGTTCTTTGTGGACAAATATGACCTCAGAACTAGATAGTAGATATGATCTATCATATTAGTTTAATACGATTTGAGAGGCTGATTTGAATAAAGGAATTATCCTATCGGTATTAAGCTTCTTAGAAAAAGTGAATGCATTGCCAAACCATCGATCAGGAGCCTCTAATAACTGTCGAACATTTTTTACTTCCTTTGAGCCTGATATTTTGATATATCAAACTTGAAATAATAGATTAGTTCAACAAAGCATTAATTTTAGTCATTGATGGATCCTTGATTTCAATTTTCGCAAGGATTTTACGTAAGTCCTTTGAGTTTAATTCTAAGGAATTTTTATTTGCTCTTTTTATGTCGTCATTGTCATTGAAACTATCAAAGATGTTTGACTAACGAGCTTTTCAACAATATTTCTGTATTTTTTATAGCCTTTTTAAGTTCATGGATTTTTCAATTCTTTTTTTTAATGATTCCTTCTAATGCTAAAAGGGAAATATTATTGTCAAGAGTAGAAACTCTTAGTTCATAGAGTTTGTCCTATAAGTTATTGATGGCCGTGTAGCCTTTATTTGGTAAACTAGTATCGTACCTGATTTTAATTACAACACATTTAAACAGGAGAGGCTTTTTCCTATGTCCTTGTGGAACACTGTGCTTCTTATTTTGAGAAGTTTTTTCTTCTGTTTCTTGTTTATTTTTACATATTATGGTAATAAACTCACCTTTAGTTGCCTTCTTTTCGGTGAGGTTCTCTAACATGTTTGATGCACCTAATACAATAAGCACATTCATAAATGTTATCAGGCTTGGAAATTATTTTAATTTATTAAGCTAGTGGATGAGTATATTTTCTTTTGGTAAATTCATTATAAATATTTATTACTAAAGTAAGCCACCTTATTACTTCATTATATCCGCTAGTAAGCATTTCTTTAGGAGAAGTGAGGAATTGGCTATTATCTCAATATCTTTTTTCTTATTAGGGAGATCAATGTGTTTATTAATAACATGAGCAGTTTAGGCATTAGAGGTATTTCATCTTACTTGTTTCCTTTACTTCTAAATGAAGTGGAATAGATGCTTTACCTTTATCAGGCGTTTTTCCTAATGATGAAGTAGTCATGCTTTGAAAGATAATGGGCACCAATATTAGTGAGTCCAGGAATATATCAAATAACATAGATATAATTTTATAATTTCATGGACCACCATATTTTGCACATGTTTTTCTCTATTAAAGACTTTGTTTTCTTTTTCAAAAATTGTGCCATAACCTAATTATTTTTTCAATAATGAATTCAAATGATAGTAAACATATTTTCAAATAATTAATAGTATTTTTGATAGCTAATAATTCTTTGTTATAAGTAGCATAACTATTCTCTTGTCCTTCAAATTTTCGAGAGCAATATGCACATATTTCTGGTTCTAATTGGTTTATTTTTGCCCTTGAACTAGGCTTTTATACCAAATTTGAATAGAAATATTTGGGAGGAAATAATATTCCAACACAATGTGTATATAAAGTATCAGTTGGAATAATTAATGTACCTCTTGATTATGGTTGATAAAGAATTTTTTATTCATTTATTTCTTTTTTGATGTTGACAATTTCTTATAATTGTTCATCATTGAGGGTTATTCTAATTTTATCAATGTCCTATCTAGTTATTCCTTTATTATTTATATCTTTGTATTTCTTTATTCCGTAGTAAGCTTATTCTGAAGTGAAGAAATATTTTCAGAGAGATTAGGTATATACTTACTCCTGTAATTTAGTAATCATAAAAAAGCTTTGTCGATCTTATAGAGTTTTAAATTTTTCTTTGAACTCTTTGAACTTGCTGATGATGTGGTGTTGTAATTCAAATGATCACACTTAATTCTTTTTTCTAAAAATTAGATATCTTCTTTCATTAAGATAACCATTTTAGGAGATAGAATGACTCCATGATTGAGTAACAGTTGTGCTACTTCTATCAAGTATTTTTTTTTTGTTCTTTTTTATTTTTTACAACTCTAGAATGTCGTCGATATAGACAACAACGAAAAGGAGGTGTCCAAAAATGCTATTCACCCATTTCTAGAATATTTGAGGATTATTTTTGAATCCAAATGACATTATATTCCATTGATAATGTCCTCCTTTAGGACAACGGAATGTTGATGGTTTTTTACTTTCTTCATCACGTATTTTGACTTGTCAAGATCCTGATTTTGCATCGAATTCACTAAACCATTTTATATCTTAGATTCCATGTAGTAATAGTTTACTATTTGGGATGAAGAATCCATCGAATTGGGTGGCTTCATTAGCAGTTTTATAATTAATGACCGTCCTAGTTTTTCCTCTTTTTACTTAGCATAGTTTCTAACCATGAAGACTGGTGAAGACGACGGTGTTAAATAGAGTTGAGAGCATAGTGTGTTAACTTTGAAGTGTCAAACAATGAGAATACTTTGGGCATAACTATTAGCTTATGTCGTATGTGTCTATGTGCGTGTTTGTGGCATTAGTTTAGACACATTCTATGTCTATACATGCTTACACAAACCATGTAGACAATAAATACATATAAATATTAGTCAAAATATTAAATCTCGAAGATGTACTTTTCTCTATATTGAGATTATAGAGTTCCTAATGTGTGTTTTCGGAATGCGGCTAGATACACACAACCTATGCACCTGTACACACAACACTGATTCACAATCCCACCAGCAAACACATGTATCCTTTGTGCACATACAGAACATCCATGTCCATGCGGGCACACAAGTACATGCATGTATTAGATATGAGTTAGCAGCTTAATTAACAAAAGTGGTTATATTATCATAAATACATGTCACCAATTTTTAATATAAACTCATCTGATTTAAGTGTTTTTCATTTTACCTTCAAATAATCATAATTGCTAATTTATCCCTTAATTATATCTTCTTTCCTAATTTTATTCAGCTTAACAATTGGTAAGAGTTTTAACAATTTATCAATTGTAGGTGTTTAGAAGGACTTTTTACCCACCCACAAAATTTAGGCAAAGTTGAGAGGCATGAAGAGGGGGAGGGCGACAAGGGAGGTCGGAGGATAGCAATGTGACGATATCAACGAGGGTGTATCGAATTCAGAAAATGCAAGATAATTTTTTAAGTAAAAATAGGGCAAGGCGTTCTATCATTGTATAAATATTAAGTACTTAAGAGTATTTACAAATATCAATATCTAGTTGTGATTTAATGCTAGTTCCTAAATGGTAGAGGAGCGGACCTATGTCGTCACTCTACACAATAGAGGAGCAAAGGAAAACAACTCATAGATATACAAAAGGGATATACAATAGAGAAGAGAAATTAACAGCCCACAACATTATAACTAAATACATAAACTGTATGTAGATCCAAAAGAAGACTCTGCATGTGCACAAAATTCCCAAAAGCCAGAATACCAAAATTGTTTTAGCATCCCTACTGTTCGCCTCCTCCACCGTTGCTATCCTCGCTCAAGGTGATCAGGTCCGAGATCCCCCTTTCCCAAACAATTGCCTTGAGCTTGAGATAGTAAGCTATCTTGGATGCCAGTTGATGATGATTTGGTAAGGCCCCATTGAATATGAAGTTATTACGTGCAGTCCTGCAACCCAGCAAATGGTTAGGAAAGCATGTCTCCACAGCAGGCTTAATATTTTTGCTAGTGCAAATTTCGAAGCATTGGTGTGTAGATGTGGAAAGAGCTTGGATACCAGTGATTGGGATAAAAATGTCCCAAATCTGTTTGGCCAGCTGACAATTAAGGAAGAGGTGGTTGTGAGTTTCTATATCACTGGAGCAGAGGGAGCAGATTGGGTCTCCTGTCCACCCTTTTGCGGTGAGCCTATCCTGGGTATTGAGTTTGGCAATTGAGATAAGCCACATAAAGAATTTGACCCTGCTGGGGAGAGAGTTATGCTAAATAATAGAGTAATAAGGATTGTGGATGCCACTATCAGAGATGAAGGAGTAGAAGGACTTGACAGAGAAAATACTAGTGCGGTCTAGTGGCTAAGTAACTTCATCTAGGATAGAAGTTGGGGAGAGGTTAGTAGACTCTAACTACTGATGAAGTTCTTGAATTTTTAGTCTATCATGCTGACCAATAGGACGTCTCAGAATTGGTCTGCATAGTCAGCTCCCTCCTAGAAATCTCCCTTGAGACTTAGTGGAGACTTGCTTAGAGAAAGCCAAATTATAAGCCAAGGTGAAGAGGCTAGCAATGGAGTTGTCTCTTGTCTCCTTGTCCTCCCAGGAGAGAATCCTAAACCCATTGTCTAGTCGCCATTTTACTCTAGACATAAAAGAGTGGTAAGCAGAGTAGACATTTCTCCAGGATTTAGAGTTATTGCCTCTAGGGGGTGTGTTATGAGGATTTGATTAGTAGAAGGATTGGAGGACCTGTCCAACATGGTTGTTGTTTGAGAAATATTTCCAGGGACATTTATCCAGGAGGGAGGTGTTAAAATTCTCAAGATTAGAGATACCCAGACCACCGCAAGATTTTGGGGAGCAAACCTTCTCCCATTTGACCAGGGCTTTTTCTCTTGCATTGATATTACCCCCCCCCCAACCCATAGGAAGTTATGTCTGATTTTATTCAATGCCTTAGTAATCCATTTTGGGAGCCTGAAGAAAGACATGTAGTAGAGTGGAAGAGAGAACATAACTGAGTTGATGAGCACAAGATGACCACCGAAGGAAAGATATTTTTCTTTCTAGAGAGAAAGTCTCTTATGGAATGAGTCTAGAACTGGTTGCCAATCGGATTTGGAGAGGGAGTCTTTCTTTAGGGGAAGGTCAAGGTATTTAAAGGGAGGGGGGTGCAAAGGTACAGTTAAGCAAATTGGCATGAAGGGGACCCCGATTGACAGATTTACAACTGTAAAAAAGGTTTAACTTGGAGAAGTTGATACCAAGATCAGAAATGTCCACAAAGAAGTAAAGGATGGATATGAGTGTTGAGATGTTAGGTATGTCAGCTTTGCAAAAGATAAGTGTGTCGTTAGCGAACTGGAGAGATCTAATGTCATTGAGTTTGCCTCTAAGGTGAAATTCAGAGAGGTCTCCATGGTCAGTGCTATTGGATAGCAATCTGTTGAAAATACAAGATCATTTTTAAATTAACTTAGTTAAAGTTACTTTTAATTTTTTTAATATTTAAATCAATATATTTAGGTTTGTTGTGCACAACGAAAATTTCAACAACACCTCTGGCGCTTGACAAGAGAGTAGATCTCAACTAAATCCCTATTTCATAAAGGAAACAAGAACCGAAAGTAAAATATCTCAACAAAGTGGGATATCAGCTCTTCCTCTCATCAAATCTAGGACTGACCTGTCAAGGGAACCTAAACTTTCTATTATAAATCACGGCACGAACAATCAGTTTTAATGTTATTCGGCAAATTGACTACATCCACGGGGCAAGGAGGGGGCGATCTGTTATTAGAGAGAAAAAGAATACAATATGGTTTATAACCACACAGC
>NC_033794.1:66973645-66980771 GCF_001876935.1 Asparagus officinalis | reverse complement strand
TCGGGCATGCGCAAGGAGTGCACGGCGCTTCCTGATTCTCTCTTCAAGAGTGGAGCGATTCCTTGTAACTCGCACCCACTTGTTTGTTTCTGCTTGAGAGGAGGGGCTGTTTATGTACCTTTGTTGCTCTTGGCGTTGTCTTGCTTTGAGATCTTCGCTGTAGCGGACCCCATCCATAGGCTCCAAAGCCTTGGCCATTTGACGAGCAAGACGTTGACGCCGCCTTTGGAGTGCCCTCTTTGATATAGCTGGAGCGCCTTCAGTAGCCACCTTCTTAGGGGAGGAGCCCAGATCTGCGATCTTGACCACGTTGGGCAACGCGGAGTCGCCACGTGGTGCAAGTGCAGCGATGGCTAAGGGATCTTGGGTCTTTGAGCCGAAGGTCCCACGAACGACTCTGGAGGAGGATGCCTTCTTTCGCCTACTTGGAGAGGCGGATCTGGAGGAGGAGGAAGAGAGGTATTCTTCGTACTTCTGCTGGTCGAACTCGTACTCGACCTCTTCGTTCACCCGGATCTTGAGGGCCGGTTGCGTCACGACGGCGTCGGTTGCGATGCCGTTGGCTCCCACTGTGGTCGCCAGCTTGTTTTCGGTGAAAGTCGGTGTTTTCATTGCTTTTGAATCTGTTACAACTTCAAACGTTACAACAAGAATGCAACTAAAACAAAGATTACAACTTTATCGAAAATAAACACGAGATCCCGTTTTGGTGCGGTCTCGCTTGCGTGGGTCTTTGGCCTGTGACGGGGATGTTGATATCCGTGGACCACCGGGGCAATCAGATCCGGTCCGGATAAATCGGACAGAGTTTCGTCGATCCGCGTGAGATCTAGAAACTTCTAATCCAGAAATATCGGACAGAACTTCGTCGATCCGCGTGAGATCTAGAAGTTCTAAGCGTATACCTCGGCTAAAGCGAGGTAATAGCTCTTCTTAGTATTAACGCTAAAGGCTAATACTAAGGAAGGATGAGAACGGGTGATGAAGGCTGATTTAGACCTCTCCTCCTCGGTTGAAGTGCTCGATCAGTGTTTGCTGCAGCAGGGCTTCGCCGAGGCTCTCCAAAAATCCAGATCCTTCCAAATGAGGTAAGGGGGTCCTATTTATAGGAAAACAAGAGGGGGGGCGTCCGCACAGATCTAGGACACCCCAGGGGTGTCCGCACAGATCTGGGACACCCTTGGGGTGTCTCCAAAAATCCGAGACACCCCTAGGGTGTCTCGGAAATTCCGAGACACCCTTGGGGTGTCTCGGAAATTCCGAGACACCCCTAGGGGTGTCTCGGAAAATCCGAGACACCCCTAGGGTGTCTCGGAAATTCCGAGACACCCTTGGGGTGTCTCGGAAATTCCGAGACACCCCTAGGGGTGTCTCGGAATTTCCGAGACACCCCAAGGGTGTCTCGGAAATTCCGAGACACCCTAGGGGTGTCTCGGATTTTCCGAGACAACGTTCATCGTCGTTCTTTAACACTGAACCGTTCGTGGAGACCTATAGGCAATTTTCGATGCCTACAGAAGGTAATTCACTCTCAGAAGGAAACGTTATCGTCTGATGATGATTGCGTTATACCTGAGAAGTCGTGCCAACACACGATAGGTTGCTACGACTTTCAAACAGAAGAGCTGTACTATCATGCTGGGGGTACGAGCAAAGCCAGAAAGAGAAGTCCTCGAAGGCTAGAAACTCAGTGCCCTTGTTCAAAGCTTATTCGGGCGGTACTGTCTGAGTGCAACTGCATCAAGGCAGTCCCCGAGAGAATTTCAGTGTTCGAAAGGCTTAGTACTGAAGCGCCAAAACCAAGGCATAGGCGTTTCCGACGGAGTAGAAGGATAGTCGAAGACAGGGAATTTCCGAGGGTCACCACCAATATGACCAGCAAAAGGGCATCAACACGGGATAATCCCGAGTCAATTCTGCCAATACCCCGCTATCTAACTCGTTTGCAGTCTGGAGCCATCATACGAGGAACTTATGGTAGGGTTCAGACAAGATTACCGTCGGAAGATGAAGAATCGGATTCCTGCTCTGCTGTCGCATCAGATAACATGGTATCCAGCGATGGACAACCCTGCGAGTCATTCATGATAAGTGCGGAACAAGTGGCCAAGATGCTCGAAGACGCCTTAGCTAAGCAACAGGAGAGATTCAGGTTCGAAATGCAGATGGCCATGCAGAACATGAGAGAAATGCATGACCAGCAAATCCGAGCGCTGACGAATCAGCAAGGCGAGCCAAGTCGTCATAACCAGGTTCATCTGGAAGATGAGGACACAAATGCGAACGAGGCTCACAATGCCAATAACCCTCCCATCAATGCAGGGGGTGGTAACGAGAATGTTGACGAAGACTCGGGTGAAAACCTGAAGATTAAAAATCTCGAGAGCAAAATCAATACATTGATTTCCGCTCAAGAGATGAAGAAGACGGGCATTCCTTGTCCATACCCGAGAGAATGGAAATCAATCCCGTATCCGGCGAAGTTCAACTTAATCAACTTTACGCCATTTGATGGGAAGGGTTCACCCACTCAGCATGTGATTTACTTCAAATCACATCTGGGGGTCATCTCTGGCAATGAGCCTCTGATGGTACGGTCCTTCGTTAGCACTCTTCACGGAGCCGCCTTCGATTGGTATCACCGCCTCAAGTCAGGTAGCGTGAATAGCTGGGATGACATGGAAACTAAGTTCCTCGCTAACTTCTTCGACGACGACACCGAGATTTCAATTGGCACACTATTTGATGAGAAGCAAAAAAATGGTGATACAGTTGAAAACTTCGTAAAGAGATTCCGAAACAAGGCGATGAACTGTCGGGACCTGATCACTGAGGAGTTTATCCTCCAGACTTGCCACAACAACCTTGCATTGGACGTGTTGGAAGCGATGGGAACAGCATCGTCTGACACTTGGAAAGACTTGAAGGTGTGCGGTGAACAAGCCGAACGCTTCCTCCGAAGGAAGACGGCCGAGAGGAACCGACTGACGGTTAATCCTCCGAACTCGAACTTTGCCTCCCGTGGTAAGGGCAAGACACCTGCAGCGGCTGTTGATGCTAATCAAACGTCGCAACAGCAATCCCTCCCGTGGTAAGGGCAAGACACCTGCAGCGGCTGTTGATGCTAATCAAACGTCGCAACAGCAATCCTGAAGACAGCAGAAGGCTTCGGGTCCGAGACTCCAAAGAGAGTATTCCTTCAAGGAAGAAGACGTTCCAGCCATCTTCGAATCCCTCCTTGGAAGCAACAAGATCAAGCTACCACCTATCACAAATCAGGAGGAAGCTGACAACACTACGGACCCAAAGTACTGTGCATACCACAAGAGGGTCGTTCATCCCACCAAGGATTGCTTTGCTCTCAAGAATAGCATTCAGACCTTTGTTGAAGCCGGCGTCATATCGCTCAGATAAGCCAAATAAGAACGGCATGACTCCAAAGAGTATACGAGTATAAACTATTTCTCAATCCTCCAACAAGTGCAAGAGGTTAAACTGATCCCTGCATACTCCAATAGGTATATGAGTCTAAACTATTTCCCACTTTTGATGGGAAGTTCCTGGAGAATATTACGCTAATATTCTTAAGGATAACCCGGTCAGGTAACTGAGAATAATGTCCGAATCAGTTTCGCAGAGGAGGCTGGGGGTGGACGATTTATGTAACGGGAAGTTCTTAGAGAATTGTATATCCTTAAGGATAACCCGAACACCCAAATGAGTACAATACCATACCCAGTTTTGCAAAGGAAGCTGGGGGTGGATGATTCATGTAACGGGAAGTTCCCAAAAAAAATCCATATAGTGTATTCTTAGGGATAACCCGGTCACCACAGCAAGGTAATGAATAAGAAACTCTCATTCAAATTCTCAACACTCTCATTGCTAGAGTCTGGACATAATATTTAGAATTGGTCAAACCTTTCTACAGTTAGGACCAAAACCAAAACCCCTCTCGATTCCTCCAATGAACGAGAGGTCCACAGATCGAGCGATCAAATGTTCCTACAGTTAGGATCGTCTCAAACCTCCCAATTGGTCAAACCTTCTTACAGTTAGGACCACAGTCAAAATCCCCTCTCGATTCCTCCAATGAACGAGAGGTCCACTTTCAAATCAAGTGATCAAACCTTCCTACAGTTAGGGTCACCTCAAACTCCCATTTGGCCAAACCTTCCTACAGTTAGGGTCAAAACCATAATTCACTCTCGATAAACGAGAAATTCATCTTTAGTTCGGTAATCAAACCTTCCGACAGTTAGGGTTATCTGAATCTTTTCGAATCTCGGAGTGGAGATTCCACTCTTGGTTTCACCCTTCCGGATTCTGGGGGTGGAGATCCCACCTCGAGTCTCCTTTCCAGCTGAAGATAGAATATAAAATTCTTCTTCTTCAGTGTCGGGAGATAGAATATAAAATTCTTCCTCTCCCATTTCGGGTTCGTCTTTGCCCCAAGAGAAGACACCATCTTTTTCAACTCCCAAAATATATGCCTCACAGGTACTAGGAAGTTTATCCCGAATCCTAAGCAGGGACAAGTCTGCGCCTAACACGCGCTGCCGATTTAGTCTTTCTCCGTAGAAAAAAGACACCAGAATTCGATTCTGGGGTATCCTATCCTGAAACCTAAGCAGGGATGAGTCTGCGCCTAACACGCGTCGCCGGTTTAGTCTTTTTTCGTAGAAAAAGACATCAGAGTTCGATTCTGGGGTATCCTATCCTGAAACCTAAGCAGGGATGAGTCTGCGCCTAACACGCGTCGCCGATTTAGTCTTTTTCCGTAGAAAAAGACACCAGAGTTCGATTCTGGGGTATCCTATCCTGAAACCTAAGCAAGTATAAGTCTGCGCTTAGCACGCGCTGCCGGTTAGTTCTTAACCGTCAAAAAGAACCCCCGTTCACATATTCAACATTGTGACAGGTTATTATTAATAACACCAAAATCCATGCCTTACATGCATGGGGAACTTCATCCTGAATCCTAAGAAAGGATATGCCGACGCCTAACACGCGTCCCCGGTTTAGTCTTTCTCCGAAGAAAAAGACACCAGAGTTTGATTCTGGGGAATTTTATCCCGAAGCCTAAGTAGGGATAAAGTCAACACCTAACACGTGTCGCCGGGTAGCGCGAAGTTTACGTATTCGAAGTCGTAGCATCAAGTCTAAGGGAGTTCATTCCTTTAGCACAACGTCACATGCGGAACGGGTTTAGACAATCCGCATGTAAGCCCGAGTCAAACGGTAATCGGTAAGAGCACATAAAATCCGTTGAAGGCTGGGGGTTAGCCAAAAACCCTAAAGACAACGCCTAACACGCGTCGCCGATTTAGTCTTTTTCCGTAGAAAAAGACACCAGAGTTCGACTCTGGGGTATCCTATCCTGAAACCTAAGCAAGTATAAGTCTGCGCTTAGCACGCGCTGCCGGTTAGTTCTTAACCGTCAAAAAGAACCCCCGTTAACATATTCAACATTGTGACAGGTTGTTATTAATAACACCAAAATCCATGCCTTACATGCATGGGGAACTTCATCCTGAATCCTAAGAAAGGATATGCCGACGCCTAACACACGTCGCCGGTTTAGTCTTTCTCCGAAGAAAAAGACACCAGAGTTCGATTCTGGGGAATTTTATCCCGAAGCCTAAGTAGGGATAAGTCAGCGTCTAAAACACGTTGCTAGGTAGTCTATTCCCATAACAATGGCGAAGTCTACGTATTCGAAGTCGTAGCATCAAGTCTAAGGGAGTTCATTCCTTTAGCACAACGTCACATGCGGAACGGGTTTAGACAATCCGCATGTAAGCCCGAGTCAAACGGTAATCGGTAAGAGCACATAAAATCCGTTAAGGGCTGAGGATTTGCCAAAAATCCTAAGTCAACGTCTCATACACGTTGCTGTTTAGTCTTTTCACAGGAGAAAGACAAAGTCTACGTATTCAATATCGTAGCACTAAGAGCGTTAACTTCATTAGTTGGTCTCGTGACTTGAGCATCCAACGACATTCGAAACCCTAGGGTTAACGCCGGACAACGCGTAACCCTAGGTCAACGCCAGTCAACGCGTTGCGACCAAAAAGTCAATGTTCGACGTTCGAAACCTTAGGGTCAATGCCGGTCAACGCGTAACCCTAGGTCAACACCAGTCAACGCGTTGCGATCAAAAAGTCAACGTACGATGTTCAAAATCCTAAGGTCAACGCCGGTCAACGCATAACCCTAGGTCAACGCCAGTCAACACGTTGCGATCAAACAGTCACCGTACGACATTCGAAACCCTAGGGTCAACGCCGGTCAATGCGTAACCCTAGGTCAACGCCGATCAATGCGTTGCAACGAAAGAATCAATACTCCGAAAAGTATACGAGTATAAACTGCTTCTTAATACTCCAATAAGGTATAAGAGTATAAACTATTCCCTATATTTTTGGTTGAGAAGTTCCTGGAGAATATTTTTCCTAAAAATATTCTTAAGGATAACTCAACAATACCACGCCGGACAACGCGTCGCAAATGAGAACTCAACGCCAACATGTTGAACCAACAAGCACGAGCTAAAAATCAGAAAACCAGGAATTGACTTCAAGTTCGAATTTCCGACAAAAACAAGAAAAAAAGCCACTCCAAACATCCCGAAGGATGGGACAATCATATCCAAAGTATTCCAGACTCTTCTATAAAAGAACGAGGCTGAAATACTTTGGAGGGGGTATCTGTAGGCGTATAAAACTGCCTATAGGTCCCTTAACACAGCTCGACAACGCCGATTCGACAAACCGACCATCGGGCGACGTATGCAGACATGATTGTTAGTCCACAACGCCGAAGCCAAGCGATACGCGACGAAGCGGATTAATGAGGCTACGAAGCTAATGAACCACACGCAAACAATGGAATAAATCCACTCGCGTGCGGAATCAAGCTAACGGGTTGAAGAGTCAATGAGTCATCCAACCAAGGGCGCACTCGGACGAATCACGATCGAATCAAGATTAGTTTCGGACTCGAACTCAGAAGTGGATTTACTGCCAAATCAGGAATCAGATTTACTGCCAAATCAGGTCAACGAATCAGAGTCTAAATCAACCACACAACCGAATCACGGACAGAACCGAAAGACGGAAAATGA
>NC_033794.1:66960019-66973635 GCF_001876935.1 Asparagus officinalis | reverse complement strand
AGGTGGCTCGGTGTGTCGGCCACCTGTGCGCGGGCACAGTGAAGGTGGCCTATAAATAGGAGAGGTGGTTCATTTGTTCAAAGGTTGGATTTTTTGGAGGCGAAGCCCTGCTGGATTGAAGACTCAGATCTAAAAAAGATCCAAGCTTTGGGACTTCAAGGACTTGCTCATCCAGATCTGGTGCTCGGCGATCGTCAACGCCAAATAAGGCAAGAGTTCGAGAGGACCGGATCTCAGATCTACGCAGGCGTACTCCGGATCAAAGCTTGGTCTTTGATCCTGAGATTTGGGCGATTGTTTCCTTGGTGAACCAATCCCCCCCGGCTATACGACCATTAACTGTTCAAGAACGTCGGAAACATCATGGGCGAGAATCACATGGATAACTGCCAAAATAACGGAGTTTGAAACGTGGGAAGGCAGTTAAAACGAAAACGGCCTGACGGTTACTGTTTCCGAGACAGCGTTTACTGTCTCGCGGGCCGAGACAGCAAACACTGTCTCGCCCGCCGAGACAGCAAAAGAGTTGTAATTTTCTTTTTGTTGTGTAAAAGAGTCTTATAAAAAGGCTGTTTTCTTTGAATTTATTGTAATCGACCGAAGATATAATGAATTCCACAACGAAACCAACTTTTGACGCAAACAAGCTGGCGACCACAGTGGGAGCCAACGGTCTCGCTGCCGAGACCGTCGTGTCGCAGCCGATCAAGATTCCAGTTGAATCCATGGTCGAATACGAATTCGACCAAACCAAGTTTGAGGAATATTTCTCATCATCCTCTTCAAGATCTTCAGTATCTCGCAAGTACAAGAGGATCTCACAATTGAGGAAGACTTACATGCCAAAGAAGGCACAAAATGAAGATTCTCGCTTGATTGTTGCTGAGAATTTCACTCGCAATACCTCTGCTCACAATGGCTCTTATCTAGTTAAAGAGTCATCGAATCAAAGCCCGCCGGCATTGACGAAAAGAGCTCGTCAGAGACAACGCCAACGCTGTGCTCGCCAAATGGCTAAAGCCTTGGAACAAACCGACGGGGTTCGTTACCACGCGGACCTAGAGTCGAGGAGACATCGAGTGGTTCAGTTGTCTCAACAACCAATCACTCGTATCTCTGCTAAAACAACGACGGATGAATGGACTATTGTCAAAAAGACTCGTTCGACCCTCAAAGAACGTATACAAAAACGTCGTGCAAAAGCTGCTAATGCCCATGCTCTCTCACAACAAAGACGAGAAAAGAGAAAGGAAATGGTGACCAAAGAATCACCAAAACTTCGTCAAGTTTGGATTCCAAAGTCTGGACTTATGCAAAATCAGCATTCGGAGCCCGTTAAGACTCCATACCCACAAGGGGGTGGTTCTAAACGTGCGACTCCCGACATAACCTTGGATCGCTTAAAGACAAAAATAAATTGTCCTGAGAATGCCAACAAGGTTTTATACCCCCAGAAGAAGACGCATTCACCAAATGATATCGTCATACCTGGGAGATCATACCAACAGACGATACGATTTTTTGGCAATCATACCGATGAATCGTATTATCAAGTTGAAGTTGTGAATAATTTTCGAAAGAGAGTTATTCGAGAGATAAACTCTCGTTGTTCCTGTGCGCGACTCGTTAAAACAGCATTATCAGAATGTGACTGTTTCAAACGAGAAGTCATCCCACGAAAAGTCTCTGTATTATCGAAACCTAAGCCGAGACATTTCCGCAAAAGAAGAGCAGCTGTCCAAAATGATGAATTCCCTGAAGTCACCATCAACGTAGCTGATAGAAGAAAGTCTAAACAGCATTCAAGTGACTCAAATCCCGACTTTTCCCCGAAAGGAAAAGTCAATCCAAGAATTGCTCAAAGGATGTCTCGACTCCAATTAGGAGCTATCAGACGCAGAGACTACAAGAGAATGCAAGAAGGAATGTCCTCGGAGGATGAATTCTCGGACACTTATTCTGCAATCGCTTCTGATGATACAATGTCTAGCACAGGACAAATCAGAGAAGTATTCACAATCACTGCTGATCAGTTCACTCAAATACTTCAGGAAGCTCTAGCCAAACAACGTGAAGAAATTAGAGCTGAAGTGAAGACAGAAATGAAGTTGGCTATCCAACAAATGAGAGAACTGTTAACTCAACAGCCTCAACCTCCTGAGTCCAATCAGCGATTTGAATCCAGCCACCACACTCGGAATGTTGTAGATGACAGTGATCCAGAGGTGGATGAAGTCATTATGGCTGATACACCTCCCAATAGCAATAACGCTGGGGGTGGTTTAACACATTCTCCCAATAACGATATTGGGAGTGGTTCAATGGCACCTCTTACAGGGGGTGGTCTAACTCATTCTCCTCAACGTCATTCGAATGAAGACATAGACGATGACGGGAAAATGAAAGAGCTTGAAAACAAAGTCAACGCTTTGATGACGGCTCAAGAAGTGAAGAGGACGGGTATTCCATGTCCCTATCCAAGAGAATGGAATTCAATACCGTACCCGGCAAAATTCAACATGATTAACTTCACACCATTTGACGGGAAGAACTCGTCTATTCAGCACTTGATTTATTTCAAGTCTCATTTGAGCATGATCTCTGGAAACGAGGCTTTAATGATCCGGTCATTCGTTGGTACTCTTCGTGGGCCCGCCTTCGATTGGTACCGACGGCTCAAGCCAGGAAGCATCAATTGCTGGGATGATATGGAAAGTTTGTTCCTCAGCAACTTCTTCGATGATGACACCGAAGTGTCAATCGGAATCCTTTTGGATGAGAAGCAAAAAGACGAAGAGTCAGTTGACAATTTTGTCAAGCGCTTCCGTAACATGGCAATGAATTGCAGAGATCCTATTACAGAGGAGTTAATCCTGCAAATATGCCACAATAACCTCTCCATCGATGTCCTGGAAGCTCTGGGGGTCGTACCATCCAAAACTTGGAAAGATTTGAAAATGCGTGGTGAACAAGCTGAACACTTTCTTAAAAGAAAGAAAGTTGAGAGAGGTCAACCGACGACATCCACAATTCCTGTGAACGCAACTCTCGATCCGAGGTTCCAAAAGGAATATTCTTTCGAAGATGATGAATCTCCAGCCATATTGGAATACCTCCTCGCTAATGACAAAATCGAGCTACCACCTATTAAAGATCAGGATGGAGCTAAGAGGATTACGGATCCAAACTACTGTGCGTACCACAGAAGGGTTCTTCATCCCACCGAGATTTGCTTTGGACTCAAAAACAAGATCCAAGCCTTAATTGACTCCGGCGTCATAACGGCCAAAGAAGTCGAGTAAAGACGACCATATTACTCCATTGGGTACACGAGTATAAACTGTTTTCCCTGACTCCGATGAGTATACGAGTATAAACTGCTTCTCCATCTCACTCCGAAAAGTATACGAGTATAAACTGCTCCTTAATACTCCAACAGGTATATGAGTCTAAACTATTTCCTTTCTTTCACGGGAAGTTCCTGGAGAATGCCATGCATGGTACTTTTAAGGATAACCCGATCATATAGCTAAACATAATGATAAACTCAGTTTCGCAAGAAAAAGCTGGGGGTGGATGGTTCATGTAACGGAAGTTCCCGAAAGAATGCTATATGTAATTTTCTTAGGAATAACCCGATCATTACAAAGAAAGTGTTAAACACTACATCCCCACGGTGATTTACGAATAATGCTATATGTAATTTTCTTAGGAATAACCCGATCATTACAAACAAAGTGTTAAACACTACATCCCGACGGTGATTTTCGAATATTCTTTTGCTGAGATGAGATTCGATCACTTCGTTGGATCAATCTTCCCTCTCAAACCCTCCTTTGGTCAAACCTTTAAACAGTTAGGACCAAAGCCAAAATCCCCTCTCGATTCGTTCTATGAACGAGAGGTCCACAAATTGAACGATCAAACCTTTAAATAGTTAGGATCGTCTCAAATTCCCTTTTGATCAAACCTTTAAACAGTTAGGACCAAAGCCAAAATCCCCTCTCGATTCCTTCCATGAACGAGAGGTCCACAAATTGAACGATCAAACCTTTAAACAGTTAGGATCGTCTCAGAACTCCCACTTGGTCAAACCTTACTACAGTTAGGACCAAAGCCAAAATCCCCTCTCGATTCGTTCCATGAAAGAGAGGTCCACAAGTTGAACGATCAAACCTTTAAACAGTTAGGATCATCTCAAATTCCCTTTTGGTCAAACCTTTAAACAGTTAGGACCAAAGCCAAAATCCCCTCTCGATTCTATCCATGAACGAGAGGTCCACAAATTGAACGATCAAACCTTTAAACAGTTAGGATCGTCTCAAATTCCCACTTGGTCAAACCTTTAAACAGTTAGGACCAAAGCCAAAATCCCCTCTCGATTCTTTCCATGAACGAGAGGTCCACAAATTGAACGATCAATCCTTTAAACAGTTAGGATCGTCTCAAATTCCCATCTGGTCAAACCTTTAAACAGTTAGGACCAAAGCCAAAATCCCCTCTCGATTCGTTCCATGAACGAGAGGTCCACAAATTGAACGATCAAACCTTTAAACAGTTAGGATCGTCTCAAATTCCCTTTTGGTCAAACCTTTAAACAGTTAGGACCAAAGCCAAAATCCCCTCTCGATTCCTTCCATGAACTAGAGGTCCACAAATTGAAAGATCAAACCTTTAAACAGTTAGGATCGTCTCAGAACTCCCACTTGGTCAAACCTTACTACAGTTAGGACCAAAGCCAAAATCCCCTCTCGATTCCTTCCATGAACGAGAGGTCCACAAATTGAACGATGAAACCTTTAAACAGTTAGGATTGTCTCAGAACTCCCACTTGGTCAAACCTTACTACAGTTAGGACCAAAACCAAAATCCCTTTTCGATTCCTTCCATGAACGAGAGGTCCACCTTCGATTTGCGCAATCAAAACTATAAAAGTTAAGATTGCTTCCAATCTCAATTGATCAAACCTTATTCAGATTCTCTGAATAGAAATCCCACTTCAAATTTCCTTTGTACCAGGAGATAGAATATAAAATTCTTCGTCTCCGATTCTAGGTTTATCTCTACCAACAAACAAGAGACTAGGAGATAGAATATAAAATTCTTCCTCTCCGATTCTGGGTTCATCTCTACCAACAAAAAAAGAGACCAGGAGATAGAATATAAAATTCTTCCTCTCCGATTCCGGATTTATCTCTACCAACAAACAAGAGACCAGGAGATAGGATATAAAATTCTTCCTCTCCGATTCTGGGTTCATCTCTACCAACAAACAAGAGACCAGGAGATAGAATATAAAATTCTTCCTCTCCATCATCGGGTTCATCTCTACCAACAAAAAAGAGGCCATATTACTCCAATAGGTACACGAGTCTAAACTGTTTCCCTACCATCAACAGGAAGTTTCTGGAGAATATCACTCAAAATATTCTTAAGAATAACCTGGCTACCTCCCAATGGGTATATGAGTTTAAACTATTTCCCGAACACTCCAATAAAGTATATGAGTATAAACTATTTCTCCATTTTTCAATAGCAGTTCCAATTCAAGACTTCGACGACGGTCACGCGATAAGCGCAACACCAGAGAAATTTTAGCTATTCTACAAAGCACTGAATATGCTAAAAGATGACGGAGTCAAGAGTTAAAGCCATTTATGGGTCCTGCCGTATGATCTACTTAATCAAGCCTTGAAGGGATTACAGATAAGATTTATCTTATCCAAAGTATCCCAGACTCCTCTATAAAAGAATGAGTCTGGAATACTTTGGAGGGGGTATCTGTAGACGTCGAAAAATGCTTACAGACATCCAAATACCACTCAAAAGGAAGTCATCCAAAAAATCAAAGAAAAGACAGCCTTTACTGTCTCGCCGTTGCGTAGACAGTCTTACTGTCTCGCACATGCGAAGACAGCTTGTTTATTGTATCGCGTGCGAGACAGTGTTTTACTGTCTCGCCGTGCGAGACAGTGTTTACTGTCTCTGCAAGCGAGACAGTCTTTGAAATGGTCAGAAAACCACTCTTGCAACAACTGCCCACACACGACCATTAACTGCTTCAAGAACGTTGGGAAACATCAGGGCGGCGCAGAATTCACGTGGATACTCCATAAATAACGGCCGTAGTTTTGAAAACTGTGGCGGAAGGCCAGTTTTTAAAACGAAAAACGGTCCCTGACGGTTACTGTTTTTCGAGACAGCGTTTACTTCTCGCTGGGCCGAAGACAGCAAAACACTGTCTCCGCCCGCGAGACAGCAAAATACTGTTCGACAGCGCGCTCGAGACAGCAAATGCTGTCTCGCGAGCCGATTTTTCGCCAATTGTTTCTTGGAGCTTATAATATACCCTCTAGGCGCCCGTCATTTCTGACAGGGGCTGATCATTTTGAGCACTTCAGAGCAGAGAAAGAGCAGAGTTCTTGAGTTTCTGGCAACTCCTTGATATTCAGGCTTTGACTTGATTTCAAGAAGAACGACTATCTTACTTCGATAAGATATCGTTTTAATTTCTCACTTCGATAAACGAAGTCAGAATCATAAACCCCTCACGATTCGATCAGAATCTGTGATTTGGTGGTCCACGGGCTAACGCACCCCCGGCACAGGCAAAGATCCCACGCAAGCAGTGATCCAAACAACGATCCTGCGTTTGTTTCCCAAGAGTTGTAATTTTCATTTTGTTGTGTAAAAGAAGTCTTATAAAAAGGCTATCTCTTTTTGAATTTATTGTAATCGACTGAAGATATAATGAATTCCATGACAAAACCAACTTTTGACGCAAACAGAGCCACCCTGAGGTGGTTCGGTGTGCCGGCCCAGTTCCGTGCGTGGGCACAGTGAAGAGAGGCTATAAATAGGAGGGGTGGTTCATTTGTTCAAAGGTTGGATTTTTTGGAGGCGAAGCCCTGCTGGAGTGAAGACTCAGATCTAAAAAAGATTCAAACTTTAGGACTTCGAGGACTTGCTCATCCAGATCTGGTGCTCGGCGATCGTTAACGCCAAATAAGGCAAGAGTTCGAGAGGACCGGATCTCAGATCTACGCAAAGAACCCACAAAGCGAGCGACCGCAAAATAGGAGCTCGTGATTTGTTCGACAAACAAGGATAAAAAGTTATAATCTTTCTTTTTCTTTTTCTTTGATTTTCATTGTAACCGGATCTTATAAAAAGACCGGATCTTTATAACTCAAAAAGCTGTTATTTGAGATGACAATGGAATCAATAATGAAGAAAGACATGATTTTTCCCGCGAACACGGCGCAGGCGAAGAACCCACAAAAGCGAGAGACCGCAAAACAGGATCTCGCGATTCGTTCGACAAATAAGGAAAGTTGTAATTTTCTTTTCTTTTGATTTTGTTATAACCGGATCTTATAAAAAGACCGGATCTTTGTAACCGATAAACTGTTGTCAAAGTAATCAATGGAATCATCAACAAAGAAAACAATTTTTCCCACGAACAATCTGGCGACCACAGTGGGAGCCACCGATCTCGCTGCCGAGATCGTTGCGTCGTAGCCGCGGATCTCGATCCCGGTCGAGGAGGAGGTCGAGTACGAATTCGACCAACAAAAGTTCGAGGAGTATCTGTCATCCTCGTCCGTATCGACCTCCCCCATCAAGTCCAAGAAGTTCTCCTCCAGGAGAAAAATCCGTTGGTATGAAGAAGTTAAGAATACCAACGAAGATCTCACCCCGATTGATGCCATGGTTGCATCAGGTGAGGCTCCACCAACCTCCAACCAGGTTAAGCCTGTTAACGCCAATTCCTCCGTTACTCTTTCCAAGAGAGCCCGTCAGAGGCGACGCCAACGTTTGGCCAAAGAACTCGTGAAGGCGATGGAATCCACGGATGGAATCCGCTATAACGCGGATCTGAAGAACAGGAGAGGCAAACAACCTCAACAACCAATGAATGACTCCAAGCCGCCAACGAACGAATGGATCTGTGTCACACAGAATCGTTCGACACTTGAGGAGCGCATTCGCAAGCGCCGCGCACTGTCAGCGCAGGCACGGGCTCAAGTCCAAGAAGCCCGCAGAAGGCTACAGAAGGAAGTGGCCAAAAAGCCGCCACCAACCCACCAAGTATGGAGGCCGAAGTCTGAAGCGGCGATTCAGGCTAAGGCACAATCGTTGCAGCCTTCAACACAAATCCAGCCTTCGGCGAACTAATCTAAATTGCTGATAATTCTCATAGCTTCTCCGGGGGATCCCACGGAATCATCCCGAAGAAGGAGATCGGTTCTGGAGCGCCTCGGTCCAATTCCCGATGAGAAAGGCAAAGCTCCAGTTCAAGAACATATGATCCCGATGAACAAGCCCCGAACGACTCAACACGCTGGGGGTCACCGTCACCTCTAACATGACAAGGAGTTCAAGCCAGCTGCGCGCACTAATTTGTGCATCGAAGTCCAAGAGCACGCTGAGAATTCACGCCCAAAAAGGCATGTCTCGAGACGCGTGACTCTTAAGAGCCCAAAGAAGGCAGTTCGCCCTCAGAGGGATACGTTGTCGTCTGATGACGAAACGTTATACCTGAGAAATCATGCCGACACACGATAGGTTACTCCGACCTTCAAGCCGACGAGTTGTACTATCATGATGGGATTACGAGAAAAACCAGGAAAAGGAGTCCCCGAGGGCTAGAAACTCAATGCCCCTGTTCCAAACTCATTCGGGCAGTATTGTCTGAGTGTAACTGCATCAAGACGGTCCCCGAAAGAAATTCGGTTTTCGAAAGGCTCAATACCGAAACGCCAAGACCAAGGTCTAGGTGTTTCCGACAAAGAAGAAGGGTAGTCGATGATGGAGAATTTCCGAGGGTCACCACTAATATGACTAGCAAAGGGACGTCGACACAGGATAATCCCGAGTCGATTCTGGAAGTACCCCGGCGGATGACCCGTCTGCAGTCCGGAGCCATCATACGAGAAACTTATGGTAGGGTTCGGACAAGATTACCGTCAGAAGATGAAGAATCGGATGCCTGCTCTACGGTCACATCGGATAATACAGTATCCAGCGAGGGACAACCCCGCGAGTCGCTGATGATAAGCACGGAACAAGTAGCCAAAATGCTCGAAGAAGCCATGGCTAAGCAACAAGAGAGCTTCAAGCTCGAAATGCATATAGCCATGCAGAATATGAGAGAAATGTATGACCAACAAATCCGAGCGCTGACAAACCAGCAAGGCGAGCCAAGTCGTCGTAACCAGATTGATCTGGAAAATGAGGACACAGGTGCGAATGAAACTCACAATGCCAATAATCCTTCCATCAATGCAGGGGGTGGTAACGAGAATGCCAACGAAGACTCAGGTGAAAGCTTGAAGATTAAAAACCTCGAGAGCAAAATCAATACGTTGATTTCTGCTCAAGAGATGAAGAAGACGGGCATTCCTTGTCCATACCCAAGAGAATGGGAATCAATCCCCTATCCGGTGAAGTTCAGTCTAATTAACTTCATGCCGTTTGATGGGAAGGGTTCACCCACTCAGCATTTGATTTACTTCAAATCGCACCTAGGAGTCATCTCTGGTAATGAGCCTCTGATGGTACGGTCCTTCTTTGGCACTCTTCGTGGAGCCGCCTTCGATTGGGGTCGCCACCTCAAGCCAGGAAGCGTGAGTAGCTGGGACGACATGGAGACAAAATTCCTCGCTAATTTCTTCGATGACGACACTGAGATATCCATCGGAACGTTGCTCGATGAGAAACAAAAGGACGGGGAATTGGTCGACGCCTTCGTCAAAAGGTTCCGGAACAAGGTAATGAGCTGTCGGGACCCGATCACTGAGGAGTTCATTCTCCAGACTTGCTACAACAACCTCGCATTGGACGTGTTGGAGGCAATGGGAACATCACCGTCTAACACTTGGAAAGACTTGAAGGTACGCTGTGAACAAGCCGAACGCTTCCTCCGAAGGAAGAAGGCCGAGAGGAACCTACCGACGGCTAATCCTCTGAACTCAAACTTCGCCTCTCGTGGTAAGGGCAAAGCACCTGCAGCTACTGGTGGTGCTAATCAAACGTCACAACAGCAATCCCGAAGACAACAAAAGACTTCGGACCCGAGACTCAAAAAAGAGTATTCCTTCAAGGACGAAGACGTTCCAGCCATCTTCGAATCCCTCCTTGTAGGCAACAAGATCAAGCTACCACCTATCACAAATCAGGAGGAAGCTGACAACACTACGGACCTAAAGTACTGTGCATACCACAGGAGGGTCATTCATCCCACCAGGGATTGCTTTACTCTCAAGAATAGCATTCAGACCTTGGTCGAAGCCGGCGTCATAACGCTAAAATAAGCCAAATGAGAATGACCAGACTCCGACGAGTATAAGAGTATAAACTGGTTCTCAATCCTCCGACCAGTATAAGAGGTTAAACTACTCCCTGATACTCCAACAGGTATATGAGTCTAAACTGTTTCCTTTCTTTCACGGGAAGTTCCTGGAGAATACTATGCCTGATATTCTTAAGGATAACCCGGACACCCAACTGAGTACAATGTCGGACCCAGTTCCACAAGGGAAGCTGGGGGTGGATTATTCATGTATCGGGAAGTTCCCGAAAGAATACCACGGGTAATATTCTTAGGGATAACCCAATCACTATAAAAGTGATAAGTAAAACATCCACATTTAAACTCTAAATGTCGGAATGTTTTCCATTATTGTTATCAAATTCACTAATTCTCATGAGTTATCTTGTTGAGACGAGATTCGATCCTTTTGACAGATTAATCTTTCCTCACAAAAATCCCCCACTGATCAAGTCAATTGACGGTGGGTCCACTAAATTTTCCATCCGCCAATTCATGGCAATTTCTAAAGCCTGATTACTTAACGTCAAAACCCTTCATCGAGTGGCCAGTACAAACCAGTATTTCTACTGCTACTTGTATTCCACTCCCTTTGCTTTTAGGTCAAACCTACAGTTGGGGCCACAATCAAAATCCCCTCTCGATTCCTCGTCCACTTTCAAATCGAGTGATCAAACCTTCCTACAGTTAGGGTCATCTGAAACTCCTGCTTGGTCAAACCTTCCTACAGTAAAGACCAAAACAACAATTCACTCTCGATAAACGAGAAATTTACCTTTAGTTCGGTAATCAAACCTTCCGACAGTTAGGGTTATCCGAATCAGTGGAGATCCCACTCTTAGTTTCACCTTTCCGGATTCTGGGGGTGGAGATCCCACCTCGAGTTTCCTTTCCAGCTGAAGATAGAATATAAAATTTTTCTTCTTCAGTGTCGGGAGATAGAATATAAAATTCTTCCTCTCCCATTTCGGGTTCGTCTTTGCCCCAAGAGAAGACACCACCTTTTTTAACTCCCAAAATCTGTGCCTCACAAGTACAGAAAATTTTATCCCGAATCCTAAGTAGGGATAAGTCAACGCCTAACACGCGTTGTCGGTTTAGTCTTTCATCGATTGAAGAAGACACTAGAATTCCAGTCTAGGAAGTTTATCCCGAATCCTAAGCAGGGATAAGTCTGCGCCTAACACGCACTGCCAGTTTAGTCTTTTTTCATAGAAAAAGACACCAGAGTTCGATTCTGGGGTATTCTATCCTAAAACCTAAGCAAGGATAAGTCTGCGCTTAACCCGCGTTGCCGGTTAGTTCTTAACCGTTAAAAAGAACACACGTTCACATATTTGACATTGTGGCAGGTTGTTATTAATAACACCAAAATCCATGCCCTACACGCATGGGGAATTTCATCCTGAATCCTAAGAAAGGATATGCCGACGCCTAACACACGTCGCCGGTTTAGTCTTTTACCGATTGAAAAAGACACCAGAATACCAGTCTGGGGTATTTTTATCCCGAAGCCTAAGAAGTCTACGTATTCAATATCGTAGTACTAAGAGCGTTAACTCTCTTAGCACAACGTCACATGCGGAACGAATTTAGATAATCCGCATGCTAGTCCGACTCAAACGGTAGTCGGTAAAGGCTCATCAAACCCGTTGATGGCTGAGGGTTTGCCAAAAATCCTATAAATGCTAGGGTCACTGACGCATCAGCTTCATTAGTTGGTCTCGTGATTTGAGCATCCAACGACTTCGGGATGAGATCTGTATCCACACATGAATCAGCTTTTATAGTTGGTCCTGCAGCCCCAGCATTTGGGACCGCCACGCTCCAACACCTTAAGAGCTTAAACTGTGTAGACCCAAGGTTAACGCGTGACAATGAAAGTCAACGCATATTGATACAAACCCTAGGGTCAACGCCGGTCACGCATAACCCTAGGTCAACGCCAGTCAACGCGTTGCGATCAAACAGTCAACGTACGACGTTTGAAACCCTAGGGTCAACGCCGGTCAACGTGTAACTCTAGGTCAACGCCTATCAATGCGTTGCAATGAAAGAATCAATACTCCAAAAAGTATACGAGTATAAAATGCCGGACAACGCGTCGCAAATAAAGACTCAACGCCAACAATCGAGGGTCAGTTCTATGTTGAACCAACAAACACGAGCTAAAGATCAAAAAATCAGGGATTGACTTTAAGTTCGAAATTCCGACAACGGTCAGACAATAAATGTAGCACCGGAAACCTTACAGACATTCGACGAAGCACCGAATAGCCTGAAGGATTGAAGGAATCAAGAACAGAAGCCATTCCAAAGTCCCGTTACACCGACTGAAGGTTGGGACAATCATATCCAAAGTATTCCAGACTCTTCTATAAAAGAACGAGACTGAAAATACTTTGGAGGTTAACACAGCTCGGCACGGTGATTCAACAAACCAACGAACCATCGAGGCGACGAGGTTAAACACCGAAGCGGATTTACTGCCAAATCAGGATCCAGACTGCCAAATCAGGATCTAGACTGCCAAATCAAGATCCGGACTGCCAAATCAGGATCCGAACTCAAACTCGAACACCGAAGCGGATTTACTGCCAAATCAAGATCCGGACTGCCAAATCAGAGTTCAGATCAACAAATCAGAGTTCGGATAAACAGGAAAACAAAAAAAAAACCAACATTTGGAGGACTCGGCCAAAACCGAGCCACCTCTAGGTGGCTCCGAGCCACCTTTTGGTGGCTCGGTGCCTCGGCCACCTTTTGGTGGCTAGGTGCCTCGGCCACCTTTTGGTGGCTCGATGCCCCGGCCACCTGTGCCAAGGCACAGGTCTGAGTGCCTATAAATAGGCTAGGGGGGCTCATTTTCAAGGGGTTGGAATTTTCGGAGCTGAAACTCTGCCGGATTGAGATTTGGACTTGAACTTTCGGAGCTTTGAAGACTCAACTTCCAGATCTGGTTCTTGGCGATCATCCATGCCAAATAAGGCAGGAGTTGGAGAGAGATCAGATCTGAGATCTACACGGTTTCCCTCCGGATCAAAGCTTGGCCTTTGATCCCGAGAACTAAAGGCTATTATTTCCTTGGTGAAATAGTACCCTCGGCTGTTATTTCCTTCGTGAGATAACACCCGCTATACCGTGTAGATCCGACCGGATCAAGATCGCGCGGTGGTCCACGGATTAACCCCAGCGCAGGCGAAGAACCCACAAAAGCGAGTGACCGCAAAACAGGAGCTCATGATTCGTTCGAAAAAGGAAAGTTGTAATCTTTTTATTTTTT
>NC_033794.1:66903086-66959019 GCF_001876935.1 Asparagus officinalis | reverse complement strand
ATGGGGACGACGCCGTTCGCCGTTACCACCGGGGGAAAGTCACCGAATTGGACCGCTATCATATTAGTTAATACGGTCTTCTGCTCTGGCTTCAAGGTAAGTACATTAGCATTCACCAAATTCTGCAAGATATCTTTGAAGACATAGCACTTTTTGATAGGATGTCCAAGGAATCTGTGATAACGACAATAGTTGGGGTCATTCTTTGAAGACATAGCACTTTTTGATAGGATGTCCAAGGAATCTGTGATAACGACAATAGTTGGGGTCATCCACTTTCCCTGCTTCATCCGGCTTCCTGATCTCAGGCAATTGCAGCTTGTTGTTCTTTCGAAGCAAGTGGAATAATGTATCTACGTGCTCCTCTTTGAACGAATACTGTTTGGGCGCTCTTTGCTGATTTGGCACATTGCCTTGCTTATTGGGCGGTGGTACCCGCGTGTAATCGGCTGCCAAAGTCTCCTTTCCCTTAGACCGCTGGGCATTTTGCTGATTGCGTTGCTGCTGCGGCTTGGATTGTGGCACTTCTTCAGCTTTGACTCGCGCCACTATCTCTTCAGCTTGTTCTCCTTGTGAAACTAGTTGTCTCCAGGAGCGACATTCTGCCACCCCCATTTGAGCAAGGAGCTGGGTCTGCAGGTTGTGCCTGCAAGTTTCAACCAGAGTTGATTGGGTCATACCTGAGGGGCATCGTAATGCCATGCTGCGGAATCTCTCCACATAGGCCTTGATGGACTCTCCTTTCCTTTGCTTAGTGGCGAGAAGAGTTGGAACTGAGACTTCCGTATCGTCCTCAAAGAACCTGGCTAAGAATAGCCTTTCCAGGTCTACCCATTTCTGGATAGATCCAGCAGGCAGTTTCATGAACCATTCGAAAGCGACACCTTTAAGGGTACCGATGAATAGTCTGGTCAGGATGACGTCATTTGCTACTACATCTCTAGTTTGGGATTTGAAGTAGTAAATGTGCTGATTCGGTGATCCTGTACCATCGAACGGTTGTAAGGTAGGGGCCTTAAATTTTGGTGGGTAGGGAGCTGTATCCCACTCAGCTCGCTTCGGTTGGCGATTGCGTTGAGGCGAGCCTCCAGTTCGTCCACCTTGGTGGATTGAGGGTGCAGTTCTTTTTCCATCTCCCTCTCACCTTCTGAGGAGGATCCTAGTTGATGAGTCTCACGATCCGAATGTTCGGTCGCTTTTTGCTTTCCCTTTGAAGTTGTTCTCCGGGAAGATTCAGGTTTGTGGCCTTTTTCAGCAATAAGTTGGGCCATCATATCCTTTAATTGGAGAAGTGTCTCCTGCTGCGCCTGGAGCATGACATGATGTTCGTCTACTCTTTTGGCTATATCTTCATGGTTCCCTGTTGTGTAAACGGAGACCCCGCGTGCGACAACGGAACTTGAAGATTGAGATTCAGCGACTGCCGAATGTTCATCGTCGGAAACAACACCCTTGACCAATCTTTGATAGTTAACCGGAGGGATAGCTCCTGTCCGAGTCGAGTATTCTGATATACTCCTTCGAATTGGTCACAAATTTCCCTAACAGTTGGGGAGTGACTCTTCTGTGACTCATCGGAATCAGTATGTGAGGCATTCCCTCGACCGATCATGTTGATAGTGACCTGAGGGTACTCCGCTTCAGCTATCTTCTTCCTGTAGCGGCGTTGTCGTTTGGCAGGCCTAGCGACGTTCGTCAATCTGTCGAATACGGACTGCCGAGGTGCGGATGCACAACAAGGGCATTCTGACAGAACTGCCGAGATAAGCCTCTCACACTGACATGAGTGAGCTGCTTGTGCTGTTGATTTTCCTCTCGACAACAATTCCCGCAGATCAGGAACTTGGGAGGAAACTTTCTCCGGACTTGGAGGTGGAGATGGAACCCCCTGCCCTTGGGTAGGTGAAATTGGTTCTCGTTGAACATGGATTTTGAAGCCACGCTGACTCTTCTGAACCTGACGGACCTCTTGAAGATCGCGTTCTTGAAGGATAACGCGAGGGTCGCGTTTAGCTTTGGAGATGTTAGGCCGAGGCCTACGTTTGAATGATGAAACTGACCCCTGAGGGTCATGTTTTGGTTGAACGCGCCCTTGAGGGTCGCGTTTGGGTTGAACGCTCCCCTGGGGGTCGCGTTTAAGTTGAACGCTCCCCTGAGGGTCGCGTTTAAGTTGAATGCTCCCCTGAGGGTCGCGTTTGAGTTGAACGCTCCCCTGAGGGTCGCATTTGAGTTGAACGCTCCCCTGAGGGTCGCGTTTGAGTTGAACGCTCCCCTGAGGGTCGCATTTAAGTGGTGAAACAGACTCTTGAGAGCCATGTTCTATTGGAACGCGCCCCTGGGGGTCGCGTTTGGTTTTGGCAGCTCCGCTCTGAGGGCTGCGCTTTGAAGTAACAACGCGCCATTTAGGGTCGCGTTTCAGCTGTATAAGCCGAGGCTCATAATCGGGCTCGTTGCCACGAAGTGAACGTTCTCCTTTGGGAACGCTAGGCTCGGTTGGATTTTCAGAAACGCGGTCCTCGCGTTGGGTCAGCATTCGGCTCTCACGTAAGTGTGCTCGTCGTATGGATCTTTTCCGTCGACGAGCGGCGTTCTTTTTGGCTTGATTCAAAGCCTTAGCAGCAACGTCGCCGACGTTCACAGGGCCCGTTTCCTCCAAAGGCCGTTTGTGGCCCAAAGAACGTCTTGTTGACGCGGATATGGGATCTTCCGCCAGCAGAGCCAGTTTGAGTTCTTGGCCGAAGGAGAGGGCTTTCTTCGGCACTTCGACAACAGAATTGACCTTCTTGGAGGTCTCGTGGACATCGTGCTTAGCCTTGGGGCTAAGCGATCCTGAGGATAAGACTTCCTCGTACTTAGCTTGATCAAACTCTATGACAAGAGTTTCTACTATCATTCCCATGAGGTGAACGTCGGACTGCGAGCGGAGTCGCCATCTTTTGTATGTAGGAAAAATTGCAATGAAAAGAATAAAGAAAATTGATTTGTATTTCTTTGATTCCGATTACAACTTGATTACAAAAGAGAAGAGAACGAATTTGATTCTCTCCTTTGTTTAAAACTGGGTTCTTCTCGGTAGCGATGGAATGCCTCCTTCGATTGCTCGCATCGAATTTGCTCTCTGTTGACGATCCGACCGTCTCTTATCTCGTGGGAATGATGAACTTCTGTGAAAAGTTTGATGTTTAACTCTGAATGAGTTTAAGAACTCTGAACGAGTTAGAACTCTGTTAATAGAGTTGTTAGAACCGAAATTGTTGCCTGCTTGGAAATGCGGGGGTCAGTGTTGGTTGAACCCCTATGAACGCGAGGGTCGCTCACGTTTGGCTTGTGCCTTGGAGATGTGGGGGTCGCCTGCCTTTCCATGTTTGTAACGCGGGGATGACATCCGCGTTTCAGAAGGAGCTTTTTGACTTGTAGCTTCTTCTGTGAAGCGTTGCGAGGACCGTTGTTCAGTAATCCTGGCTTTAGCTGTTGTAGGGTATGAAAGTTGTCAGATTGTAACTTTCACTGTAGAATGTGAAGACTGCTGAATAGAGTTTTCATCAGTTGTCGGAAGTGTCGTTGAATTGTAACTCTTCTCGATCTATGTGAAAAGTCCTCTATCTGCCGCTTTCGATTGTCGATCCGAAAGCTATTTGATTGTAGCTTTCGTTGTGAGAGCTTGACGGGAATCAACATCCATAGTGTCTTGAAGACGAATATTTGCCCACAGCTCTCTACCAAGCAACTATTTGATTGTATGTTTCGATTGTCGGCGCGAAAGCTATTTGATTGTAGCTTTCGTTGTGAGAGCTTGACAGGAATCAACATCCATAGTGTCTTGAAGACGAATATTTGCCAACAGCTCTCTACCAAGCAACTTACCACCTAAGTCCAACCTTTTCTTTCTAAAATCATTACACTGCTCATCAGCATCTCCAATAGTTGCTAATAATACTATTCATGCTGTTGTCGCAGCCATCAAGATCAATCATCTCAGAAGTGAGGTCGTGTTTGTGGCGATTGTGGAGTTGCGGATGCAGTGATTGGGAAGTCATCTGATTGTGACCTCCATTGCCGGAGCTTATTTGGATCAGCTATCTATTGTGATTTTTAGACAGCCTACAGGTTGTGAGAGATTGTAACATTGAGTTGTGCTTAATTGAGTTCTCATCTATTGTAGAGAACAAATTTATATTTGTTATATTATGAGTGGTGTAAGGTTTTCAGTGAGCTAGAAAACCGAGTGTGTAGTAAAGTTTTCGGTGAACTAGAAAACCGATTGTGAGGAGTGACGTTGATCGGTGAGCGTTGAAAACCGACACTGTGAGGTGTAAACGTTATTCGGGTGAGCGTAGAAAACCCGGTTGTGATAGTGGATTTCTCCCCGGGTGTGGGGAGCGGAGACGTAGGACGGAAGGTCCGAACTCCGTGATCATATTACTTGTTTGAGTGTGCTTTGGCGTTCATTCATATTTATGTTCATATCTTATATCGCCATTGTCCATAGCTCATTATTTATATGATCCACTATCTTGTTTACATTGTTTACCCTTGTGTTTATATATCCTTGCATATATACATTGCTATATATCTCTTTGCTAGGATATATCATATTGTATATTGCTTATCCTAGTTCATATATATTGTTGCATTTCATACTTGCTAGGATAACTTGATTTATGGGAAATTATAGATGATGCTTATATTGTGCCCACTATGGAGAAATCCAAGTGGAATAAAAATGATCATCGTATGTTTACAATGAACAATATTTTGTTAGAATATTTGCTAAATGCTTTTAATTCATCTATGTCTAACAAGTTTGTTCATTTTGATAGTGCTTACAAACTTTAGAAATTTATAGAAGCACATCAAGGAGACTTGGAGGCGATCCAACAAGCTTTGGAGGATCCCGCTTCAAGTTCTAAAGGAGCTTCATGCACACGCGCACTAGGCGATAGCCCTAGTGAGGTTTGCGAGTTCGAACCCGATAATGATTTATATAGTGATGAACTTGCTTGTGCTAGTGATAAATTATTGCATGCCTACAAGAAATTGCAAAATGATTTCATTAATTTACAAAGCAAGCATGAAAATTTGAAATCCGATCATGAGTCTTTAACTTCTAAGTTTGATATTATTTCTAATAAAAATATGATCCTTAAAGAAAATAATGAAAAATTAAAATCGGATCATGATTCTTTGCTTTCAAACTTTGCCAAGTTAACTCATAAAAAAGATACTGCCATGTTAGAAGTAAAGAACATACAAAATGATACTGCTTCTTTTATAAATAACTATTTATGTTCTACTTCTAAAAGTGCATATGTGCCTAAAAATGAAGATTTGAATCTTATGAAAAAATGCATTTCATCTTTAGATTCAACTTTGAACATATGCTTTAATAATCATAAGAGGCTTATGGATATGTGTGCCAAGTCTAAGTCATCATCCACTCATTATGCACACATATATAGCAAAGTTTACAAATGCTCTATTTACGGCCGTAAAGGCCATCTAGCTAAATTTTGCTATGATGCACACAAACATAAAAATATCAATGCTCCTTGTGCATCTCATATAGCTTCTTCATCACATGTACACACACATGCACCCATTGTTCATCATAAGCATGCTCATGTGTATAGATGTGATCATTGTGGTCGTTTTGGTCATTTGGCCGAATATTGTTTTGATTTAAAAAATAAATCTCATTTGCCAAATGTTTCTAGTAGATCACATGTTTTTAAATGTGATGTTTGTGGTAGGTTTGGACATCTTGCTAAATTTTGTTTTGATATACAAAAAACTTCTAAGTTGCAATATGTTCCAAATAGACCATTGTTTAATGATGCTTCTCATTTGCGATATAATTTAAAAGAAAAATCTTTATTTGCAAATGATTCCCGTGCACGAGCTAATGGTCCACAAAAACAAATGTATATCTTTCATTACACAAATTGCAATCGGAAGGGTCATTTGAGTGAATATTGCTTTGACCATGTTAGTGCACCACATGTGCCCAAACGGGTTCATAACCCTAGGGCTTTGAGCTTAAATGATAGGGGTCATGTCCCTAAACCTTTTGGTACCAACATTACTTGGATATCAAAACAAATTTGATTTTAAACCAAGAATTTTAGTATTTTTATTTTTCTTTTTCTTGCTTTTGAAAATTATGCTTTGAAATCTTTTATATGAAAACAATTTTTAATTGATAAAATCTTTTGTTTTCATGATTATTTATTTTGTTTTGATGTGAGGTTTGTACTTATATAACCCTCCGGATTTATTGGGTGTTTATTCCCAAATCATGTTTACCGGATCCTAGAATGTTTATATGGGTTGTTACTAGCTCAAGAGCTAGATATGGTTGCCTCTCATGATTTTTTGAATCAATGATGATTTGGTCTTACGTTTTTGGATTTAAACTTTGATTTATGATTTCTCTTAGTTGATTTGTTTTCATTTGAAAACTTTTTGCATGATTCTCATGTTTCTCTTCTTTTGATTTCATAAATCTACCTTTACAAACGTTTTTATGTTATTAGATATGAGACACTATTTTTTCACTTTGATATATTTATATATGTTCTCAATGTCTTTTTGTATGTGAGTAAATTTTTAGCATGCTCTTATCTATGCTTGCTCACATGTTTTGCCTTGATCTTTATTTCATATATTCTATATGACATTTTGATAGGGGGAGCTATTCCCTATAGTTGTTTTTATACTCACCTATGCTTATTGATAGGGGGAGCTTTCGCTCTCTTAATTCTTTTGTCCCCTTTTTGATGTTGTCAAAGGGGGAGAAATATTATGAGTATATTCTTTCTTGTTTATATGCATGATATATTATACATTGTATATTCATTTTCTTTCATGCATATATCATTTTTGTAAATTGTTTGTCATCATCAAAAAGGGGGAGATTGTTGGCCTTCTTGTTTTGATGATGTTTAACAAACAATTTACTTCTAATGTTGCTTGTCTAGTGTTTGTATTTTCGTATTTATTATAGACAAACAACGTAGTTGGAGGATGGATGGAATAGAGCTTCAACGATCATATCCAAAGGAGGTTGGCGGAATGTCGGGTTGAAGCAACATACAATTCAAGTTAAAGATCAAGTTCAAGCTTCATCCGCAAGTGTACCAAGTCAAGCTTATTGAAGATCAAGATCATTGCTTGGGTAATTTAGTTTAGGAATTTATATTATGTGTGTTAGTACTTTAAGCTCAATCATATACACACATACACGTTTTGGATTTTGTATATATATAGTTATATATATACATATATGTTTTGGTTTGATAGTTTTCAAGTTTTACTATGAAACAAATGAATAGAATTGGAAAATACTATTTTGTTTCATGTTTATATGCCTATATATGATTTCACCTTTAACAAGCTTATATTTAATGAAATCATATTTAGTGTTTTGAATATATTGCATAGAATATGCAAATTTATGAAAATATTGTATTTCTAGATTATAGACTTCATAACAACATGTTATATCTTTTATCAAGTCTATACAATCATTTCATAAGGTTTCAAAATGTTGTTTAAGTCAAAATATCAAAATATCAATTTTCAGGTTTTCATGTTTTGGACTATTTTGTAAAATGATGATATTTTTCATTTGAGAAGTCCTTTTTGATAACCAATTATTGTAGCATGTTTATTATCATGTCTACAATCATTCCCCAAAGTTTTACATTTTTGGAATTTATTTGATATTTTTAAACATTGTTTTAAAATCAGAAAAATAGTTTTCAGACTTCTTTTTCATATATCAGTCCTCGGTCGACCGCACCGGTCGACCGCACCTGTGTTCATTCGTCAGTGGGCAGCAGAGAGTTTGTCGGTGCGAACCGCTCCGGCGAATCGAGCCGGAGCGTCAAAATTTCCCATCGGTCGACCGCAGACCGGTCGACCGAGGAGAAGTCTCTGCTGTGTTTTCTCAAGTATTGGATCTGGATCACGTGCGCGGCCGTGAATTTTTTTCGGTGCGAGCGCGCCGCGATCTGTGCAGTTCTGTTCGCAACGGCTATTTCTTGTTACGCCGTATGCTGGGCTCTTTTTTGTCTTTTGTTTGGGGTTTCATATAAATGACCGCCTTAACCTCAGTTTTATAAGACAAGCAAGAAATGTTTTAAAAGTAAGGTTTTAATCAGAGGTTTAAGTTAGTTTAAGTGTGTTTATAAGCTTTTAAGCATTTTGAGTGTTTTTTCGGGTTTGGTGAATCAGTTTTACAAGAGCTTGTAGGAGATTATCAATTGTATTTTGGGCATTCAATCGCATCTCCATCTGTCTTGTTTATTGAATTGAGAAGTTTTCCTAAACTCAACTCTAGCTTTTATTTATAATTATTTGTTGATTATCATTTCTATTAAAGCTAGTTTTTTGAGTTTAGTTGATTTGATTTTATTTACTCATTGTTACACACACCCACTTTGAGCTTATTGTATTTGCATACATAGTATAATAGGGTTGTGAGAGATTGTAACATTGAGTTGTGCTTAATTGAGTTCTCATCTATTATAGAGAACAAATTTATATTTGTTACATTGTGAGTTGTGTAAGGTTTTCAGTGAGCTAGAAAACCGAGTGTGTTGTGAAGTTTTTGGTGAACTAGAAAACCGATTGTGAGGAGTGACGTTGATCGGTGAGCGTTGAAAACCGACACTATGAGGTGTAAACGTTATTCGAGTGAGCGTAGAAAACCCGGTTGTGATAGTGGATTTCTCCCCGGGAGTGGAGAGCGAAGACGTAGGACGGAAGGTCCGAACTCCGTGATCATATTGCTTGTTTGAGTTTGTCTTTGACGTATTTGCTTTTCCATTTATCTTATATCGCTATTTGTGCATTGCTCATTTATTTCATCCACTATCTTGTTTAGATTATTGTTTCCCCTTGTGTTAGTTTATATATATCCTTGCATATATATTTCATCATATAGGATATATCTCATTGTTCATATTGCTTATCCTAGCTTATATTTTTGTTGTATTTCATACTTGCTAGGATAACTTGTTAATTAATTTTAATTGGTATTTAATCGGATTAGATTAACATAAGACCCTAATCACCCCCCTCTAGGGTCTAACACTTCATTCAATCAAACTTCATTGAGATGCCAGCGATCATGCCTGATGATAGGAATCAATAGAATCATTTGCTCCACGACAATATATTTTTCTATATATGATGAATATGGCAACTCATATTGAGGCACATCGAAATAGAGTGAATGCTATAATCCAAATAACATAGGACTTATAATTAATAAAAAATACTTGCACATAACATGAAAAGATATAGAATTAACAGGATCTAAGTTAACATCACACAAAATGGCTTACCGTTAATAAGAAATAATTTTGACGTAACAAGAAACAACATGTATTTAATAGAAAACATAACAAGAAATTATGTAACTTAAACTTCAAATACTTTAAAATTAACAGAAACTATCCTAAAATTAATAAAAAAATAATTGAACTTAACATGGTGTAACTTAATCTTTGTAGTAAAGATTTTACATTTAACAGGAACCAAAATTGATATAAAATAACATGATTAGTATTGTACTTGAGGAAGAAATATATACTTAATAGAAATACTTATACAAAAAAACTGATACGATGCCATTTTTTTACCTAATGTTAGTTTCTATAATCTATCTATCAATGCTTCTTCCATCTGTAAAGAGCCTAGAAATTAGAATTAAGTATAAATAAGTGTCCTAAAACTATCTAATTTAGAATCTTACACGGTCATCTAGTCGTCCTCCACATAGCGAGTACAAGAGCTCCAAGTTATCCATGTTGTTGTTATCAGTGTTGATAACCACATACCTCCTGAAATAATAGGATTTAATAACTATTAGCAAACATTAACGTGCACATATATTGAGTTAACATACTGCAATAAGCTAAACACATAACAAAATTATTGAAACTTACTTATGACATTTAGAAGACCGAAAATGTGGTAGCCATTTATTTCCTGTTGGAGTGAGTTTGGAGGATATTGTAGGAGGTATTTTATAGTTGTGTAAAAAAGTCCCCATGCTATCAAGAATGTGTATGCTAAAATTTGTAGGATTGAGAATCCTCATTTAACTCCTTCAATAGAGCTTCCTCATCTTTCATCATAAAGGTCATCTTCAACACATTCCACTTGGCTTCTTTATTGTTAAAGTAATATTTGATGACTTCTTCCTCTTCATCCACATGATCAAGGGTCTCAATTATATCTTTAGTTTTTTAGTCTTATTCTTTTCTTTAGTGAATGAGGTCCTCACATGTTGAAATTTCTTCGTAGTTCTTTTGCTAGGTGCCCAAAATTTCTCTTGGGTAGAATATTCTTTATGGCTACCTTCTCTTTTATAGTTTGAATAGCTTTCGTGACGTCCTCTACAATTTTATCCACATGCTCAATCACATTCTCATTCGCAATTTCCTCTGCATTCTCATTCTCATTTTCCACGACATTCATGTCCTCACTCTCAATTTTTCCAAATTCTTTCTTAATCTTTTTTTCTCAACTTCTTTCTTATCGTGGAAATTCTCATCTCCTTTATTATCATTATTGTCAAAGTCATTATGAAAATCATTTCCAAAACTTCATTTGTCATCATTCTGGATGTTATTGTCAACATCTTTTTCAACTTCCTCCTCAACTTCTTCCTCAATGGGAACTTCCTCCGCAACTTTCTTCTCAATATGAACTTTCTCCTCTCCTTTATCAATATTCTTTCCAAAGTTTACTGCTGAATAATGTTCCTTCTCAGTTGTCCATGACTTAAAGTTCTTGTTTTGTGCAATTTTCTTCTTATTATTCTCCTTCAGCACCTTCGGATCTATAACCTCAGCACATCCTCCAAAATTTTCCACTATTCTATTGAGTTTGCTAATCTCAATCATCAATATTTTATAATATATACTCTTCCTACGTTTTGTGGCATTCAATAATCGTCGATAAAAGAGCAGAATTTCTCCTGAAGATAAGCTGTTTCTCAATTGGTAGAGCCTCCACCTCATCTTCTTTTTTAAAAGCATCGTCTATATACTTTGAAATGATCTAAATGTTTTTATACATTACGTTATATCACTCAAAAAATTGAACATGTCTATAATTTATAGGAAATAGTTTATAGTTAACATGAAATAATATAAACTTAATAGAAACAAACATACAACTAACATCAAAATTTTTATAATTAACATGAACTAAATTAGGCTTAACATGAACTGATTAAACTTACTAGAAACTGAATTGGACTTAACATAATATAACTTAAACTTCACAAGAAATTATTTAAAATTAACAGAAAGTAAAGCTTAAATAAATATGAGAAAAACTTACATTACTTATTGAGCACTTCTTCTTGGCTTCCTAATTCTTCACCTTTTTCTTTGGACTCTTCCTACAAGCAAGTCGTTTAGGCTAATGATGCATAACTTGTTTCCTTATTTCCTCAATGCTGGGGGTGGGACAAATTTCCTTTTGTGACTTGAGTCATCAACATTCCTCACATTAGGCTTCCTCAGTGGGTATTTTGAGAGCCAATGACTAACTTCAATAGTAGGTTTCTCAACTAATGTTATGAAAGATTTTTCTGCCTTTGAAGCAATCGCCCCCTTTCTCAAAGATCCAAATTTCTCAGCCTCTAATACTCAATTAGTCATTGGAGGCTTGAATCTGTCGCTAATGACATATTTCTTTATGCCCTTATCTCATAATATCAAAGCTGTAAAAATACAATCATCATTCCAACAATTAGAAAACGACCGTATTTAAAATAACAGTAACATCTTATAATTAACAAGAAATGACTTACACATAATATGAACCTATTTAGGATTAACAAGAACTTAATTATACTTAACATAAGTCTAATTAGACTTAACATGAAAAAAACTAAAATTTCACTGTAAGTAATTTACGTTTAATAGGAAATTAAATAGACTTAACATGTAACTTATGGGTAATAGTGGCGTGCATCTAGGGATATATGCAACTCCTGACTTCTTCAAACCCTCCAAAGCGATTTTAATGCCTCTAATAGTTTCTGTATAAATGAATCCCCCCTATGCAACTTTGTTCACCCTTTCAATACTATCCACATACTTGGATAATAGTCTAGGGATACCTTGCACGCCTCTGGGGTACCATATCATTGAGCATTGGTAAAGTATTTGCAGCAGAATATAGTCTTAAATATCCTTCTTCTTTTTTTTATTCCACAAGACTTTCTAGTAGATCTTCAACATATCTTCAAATGCTCATTGGTGCTCTTCTTTTTTGTCCATTCTCCCCCTCTTCATGCATATACAGTTTAGCAAAATGTTCCCTTCATATTATGCTTTTGGGGATTGGTATAAATAATTTCCACATCAATTGAGAAACTAGTATGATTATGAAAATCCAAGTCAAAGTTAACAATTCTTTTTTTTTCATTTTAGCATCAGAGATAGAAAATGTTTCATTACAAAGATCATAATAACTCAGCACTAGCTCAAGTGTTGGACGATCACGTGCAGGAGCACCAAAGAGAATATAATGCTCAAATGTGGATCTCTCATATGTATCCCTATGCTACTGACACATTTTAGGGGCAAGATGCTTCATAAATTCACAATATGCACCGAAACTGGTAGTTGGCCGAATTTTAGCATGATCACCAAGCTTTTTCCTAAAAAGAATGTTAAATGTACACTTAACATGAAGCTCAAATTATTTAATATGAAACTCAGATTATTTAACATGACACTCATTTTAGCTAACATAACACTATGTTCAGTTAACATGTATTTGATTGAACGTAACATTAACATGAGTTTAGTTAACATGAATATCGGTTTAGTTAACTTAGTTTAATTAACAAGTATTGGAATAATCTTAGCATATACTTTATTATACTTAACAATACAAACTCAGTTTAGTCAGCATGAAACTCAGTTTAATTAACATGAAAGTCAATTTAATTTTCATGTACCTCAGTTTAGTTAAGATGAAAACTCAAGTTAGTTAAGATAAACCTCGGTTTAGTTAAGATGAAAATAAATTTAGTTATTATGAAACTCAGTTCAATTAACATGAAACTTAGTTTAGTCAGCATGAAACTCAGTTTAATTAACATGAAGCTCAGGTTAATTCTCATGTATTGGATTAAACTTAATATGAACCTCTGTTTACTTAACATGAAAATTAGTTTACGTATTATATATCTGATTAAACTCAGGTTAAGTTATTTAATTAAAAAACTAACACTTGCTTCTTTCTAGTCTTTGAACCATTCCCTACTGAACTTCTTTTTTATTGCCTCTTCATTGTAGTTCACCCCTTTGCATGACCAAAAATGCTTTTGATGCTTCCTATGTGCTTCCATTCCCAGATGATTGACGAGATTCACCATCGCTAGAAGAGGCACGACCATCATCACTTGAGGAAGCCTTGTGATCATCATCATATTCACCACTTCACTCATGAAGTGCGACTGAGCATGAAGATTTTGCTTCTCTTTTTTAGACCACCTTTCATAGCCGCCAACGTCTTGGCTGTCGTCCACTATGATGAACGACTTTGAAATCGTGAGGAGATACTTCCTTAGATGACATATTCACCGCGCAACACCTATGACTAAGTTAAAATTTGAGAGGGAGAAATTGAATTTGGGGGTTTTTGGGTTCCAGTTAACAATAGAAGGGGGTGGTGGTGGGGGGGGTACTTGAAATGGGAGACGATTACCAATTTCGGGAATGACATGTTGTAAGTGTTGGGAAGTAATTTTAAGTGGGCTTTTTCTCTAACTGCTCACTTCGCAGTCTACTTGGGGTCTTGACACAAATATTGCTAGTATATGGGGCTAAAACACAAGACCCAAAATACATAGGGCCTGGCCACATGGGCTGCTTAATATTGGGGCATTGACACAATTTTCCCATTTATTTTTATATGAGGTCATCCTTTAAATATAGACTAAATTAACAGATTGGTGTATTTAGTTGACACTCTTTACTAATAAGGTATATTTAGTTGCAGCAGTAATTAAAATATATTTAATTTTGACATTAAGGTACTAAAGTTTGCTGCCTGTGATGTTTTTTTACGGCAAATCGTCACATGACCTTAGATGTAGAGTAGTTTGTTTTTTGGCTGTTGAATTAGTGATTGTTTGGTTCAATTTCTACAAATTATAGGAAATGTTTTCCACCCAAAATATGATTTTATTGTATTTCTTAAAAAAATTATAGGAAAAAAGTTTTGAGAAGTCAAAAAGTATAATTTTTTTTTCTTTTTTACTTTGTTTGTTTGGTTCAAAACAAGAAAATGACCTATGACTTTATAGAAAATAACAAGATTTTCTATAATTTGTAAAATTTGAACCAAATACTCCCTAAATTTATAAAAAAAGTGTCAATGTGGTGTCAGATTTCTGGGTGATTTCTGCCAATTTTTAGAGAAAATTAATTTTTGTAAATTTTGATACTTTTTTATACTTTACAGAAAATATTTTTGTAATTTTTTGAACCAAACATAGTTTACGAAAATCTACAAAAAAAATTTAATTACAGAATTACCATTGTCAGACATTTTGAGAAAACTTTTCTATAAAATGGCTAAATACCCATATTGATATTTTAATTCCACCCCATTTACCATGAAAGTATTTTAATTAGGCAAACATGTTTTAAGGTATTTTAATTGATTCAACTTACCAACAAGGCATTTTTTCTCGTCGGCGACCAGTTTTTCGGCGAGAGCTCGTCACGTGCGTGGCACGTGATGGCTTAAACTATTTTTTAGCTACTGATGTGGTACGGATTTTCTGACGTGGCGGTGTTTAAAGGCAGGAATTAACCCTCTAAAAATCCCAATTCACCCAAAATAGGACAGATCTGTGCCACATTAGTAGCTAAAAATCAGTTTAAGTCATCACGTGCCACGCACGTGACGAGCTCTCACCGAAAAACTGATCGCCGACGAGAAAAATGGCCTTGTTGGTAAGTTAAATCAATTAAAATGACTTAAAACAAGTTTGCCTAATTAAAATACATTCTTGATAAATGGGGTGGAATTAAAATACCAATATGGATATTTAGCCTCTATAAAATTATGCAACCAAACACCCACTTAGCGAAGTGCGACTAATGTTTGTATAGATTAAATTCTCGGTTGGATTCATTTTAAACTAAGATGGGATTCAAGTTGGAGCTGAAAACGAATGTGGAGAAATTCTTGATTGGTAGGGCAATTTTTGGATTTCAATTGGGACCGAAATATTAGAAAATGGGAGCTTTTGGTTTCAATTTCGAGTTTTAGGGTTAGTTATAAATCCACCCTAACCCTCTGTCACTAAGGGCCTGTTTGTTTGCACGGAAGTAATTATGAAGTAGCTAAAATAAAAGAAGTAGATGCTACTTTTACTATTTTCAATCAAAAAAGTGTGTTTGGTTCTCTGAAAAACTTACTTCCAGTACTTCCTTAAACGCTTATGTGGAGCCTACATGTCATTATTACTTTCTAAATATTTTTCCAATACTCAATACTCAGAAGTAGCTTGGAAGTAGTTAAAATGCATATTAATTAGTAAATAAATAATTTTTTATTAATATTTTCTTTATTAGTTACTTCTAACAACTTTTCGTTGATAAAATTGCTCTTAATTTTAACAATTATTTTGTAGTAATTTGTGATGGTCATCGACTAGCTTTTCTTTGAGATGAAGAGAACAATTTGTCTATTAATTCTTTGTCTAAATACCACGTTGATGTTACGATCAAAGGAGCGAGGGATGAGAGAAATTGGAGATTCATAGGAATTTATAGTCATCCGGAGTCTCATCGTAGGCGAGAGGTAAACAATTATTTTGAAGCTATGTGGTTGAAGGATTCTTCTTGCTCTCAAGTGACGAGGGGTCATAGCGGCATGAAACTAATTGTAACATGCTAAATCAAATTAAAGAGCGTGACGTGACTTTGAAATTGTGGAAGCAACATATGTTAATTATTTTCTAGTAATATTTTCAAATGTTATCCAAACATAAAAAGTAAATGAGCAGGAAGAAGTTCTACTTTCATTACTTCTAAAAATATATGAAATAAACAAAAAAAAAAGCATTTCCACTACTTCTCACTTCATAGTTTTGAAAGTTACTTTTATAACCTACTATTTTTACTTCCAATACTTTCATTATCCAAACGGGCCCTAAAACTCTTCAATATCAACATTTTTAATCGTTTAAACTTAACCATGTGCGGGTACATGAGGTTCTGGCGCATGGCGCATAAATCTCATGGAGAGATTTTACTTAAAGGATAAAATTGAATTAGTATTAATATCTTATAGTTGTCAGTGCAACTAAAAATACCTTATTTGCAAAGTATTACAATTAAATATACGAATCTGGTAATTTACCCTTTAAAAATATTTTATTTTTGAAAATTGTCCTGCAAACTTTGGTGAAGAGGAGAAAGATTGCCAAATATTTTTAGCAAAACAATATAACAGATTTTATATATTATTTTGGTTTTTAAGATACCAAACGGATCTAAGTGGATCTTGCGGCATCCGGCCCAAAATAAACAATCAATCACAACCGTCCATTCCTATCAATCATCCAATCTCGACCCCTCATTCCTCATGTGAGCCCCAAATCTATCTAAGACGTTACTACTCAAACTAACTCAAAAGTCAAACAATCTCCTATCGCTCCACGTGTCCACTTCATTGGGGCGGGCCCACAGGTGGCAGAAAATTCTCCAATGACTTCGCGCTCTGTTCCAATCTCACTCAAACGACCATAATTAATTAATTAAGTATAAAAGACTCTTCCTGTATCTTTTATCTCTTCCTATTTTCCCCTAATAAAAAAATAAAAGTAACCAATAAACAAAGATCTCTTGGAGTTCTTCTTCTTTTTTCTCTTTTTTTTTGGGAGCAAGAATCTCAGGGATGGCTTTCAAGGTCCTGCTCAAGAGATTCAAGGTATCAGTTTCTTTATTTTAATTTATCTCATGATTTTCAATAACCAATTTGGAGCTACAGTGATTTTTTTTTATTAGTCTTGGCTTTAGGAAAAACAGTTTGGATTATTTCTTCATGATTTGTCCTCTGTTTGTGATCATCTTTTGCAATGAAGAGATAAAAGGTAAAGAACAGAGTTTTCTTTTAAAAAAATTGTGGCTTTTTTTTTTGTGTGTTATTCAATGATTTTCCCTGTTCATGATGACTCTTTGTAATGAAGAGCTACATAGTTTCAAGTTTCTTATCAAAATTGTTTCTTTGTTGAGTTTTGTATCAACAACTGAAACCTTCAGTGTTGTCATTTCTCTTATGAACCTTCAGAGAAATTATGAATTGAAAGCAGTTTTCTAAAACCATATAAATCATTTTACACTTGCAATGTCTTGAGGTTAAAATCGTAATTTTCTTTGTAACAAAGAGGTACTCTGTTGCAAGTTGCTTAATTTTCTAATTAACTAAGACCTTTACCATTTTCAGTATTTTTATAAATAAAGATATTATCTATGAATTCTGTAAAATGCAATGAACAGAGTTTTCTAAAACCATACAAAACCCATTTTATTGTAGCAATTTCTTGAGTTTAAAATTCTAATTTCTTTCGGAATACTTACTTCATTTCAGGTTGCATATCAAAAATTTTGTTGAATTAATTTTGTATTGTTAAAAACTTTTCCTTTCATTACTCAGGAATTCTCAAGAAATTATGTAAACATGGGTATGTTTACTCCGTAAAATGTAATGAACAGAACCATGTAGAACCATTTTATTTCAGTAATTTATTGAGGTTAAAATTCTATTTCTTTGTATATTTGGGCTCAATTTTCAGGCGTTCAAGATCAAGAAAGTGACAGTGAGAAAGATCAAGATCAAGAACACGAACAATACAGACAGTGAGAGGATTTGGACAGGAGTTTCGCACGGGTTTCACGCGGTGGAGAGAGACGTCGAAACCGATGGATTTGTTCATGCTCAGAGAGAGCAAGTTGAAGGGCATGAGTTTTGGTTGTTCGGAGCATTTGATCAGCAAATGGGACCTGGGATTACTAAATATTTACAGTCTCGCCTGTTCGATAATAATCTTAACGAGGTAAAGGTTGCTGAACTTGCATTCTTGATTGAATTATGCTCTATTTTGTAATGGTTGAGCTATGTGGTTAGTTTGCAGAAGCAAGGCCGTACCCAATCTGCATTTGAGTCATAATTGTTTATTTCAGTGAATATGCGAAATTCAGGAATTAAACATTTAAATGAATGGTTTAGTTACATTCTGTGTTTGTAACAATTTTGCTTGATTAGTGAAACTTACTAAGAATGTATGACATAGACAACATTTTTTATGATCTTTAAAACTTGCATTCTTAGATTGCGTTTTGTAGTTAAAATGATTAGGGGTGTAAAATAAACTGATTATTGTTATCCTTCATGTTTAGAACAGCTTGCACATAAACCATGGATTATTTCATTGATATGCAAATATCAGCAACTGAACTTTAAATAAATGGTTTTACAGAAACATTCTACAAATAAAATCTTTTTTCAATTAGTGAAAAACTCACTAAAAATGCAAATACAGATTCTAGTTCATATTCTATGCTAATTCTTCTTGTTCAATTATTCTTGTAGAACCAAATTAGGAGAAAAGCCAAAGCGACAATGAAAAAAGCCTATGCTTCGACGAAAATAAAGATACAAGCACAGAAAGAGAACAATAGCAGAGGATCTTCTAGTGTTCTTGTAATGAAAGGCGAGAGATTTGTCTCGGCATCAATTGGTGGGTACAGAGCAATATTGTGTCGAGATGGATTAGGGACTCAATTAGGCTTGAAGCATCAGAGGAAAGTGAGGAGAAAATGGGCTGTATCAGGTATATAAACTCCCTGCGTGAAATGCATATCAAGGTTTATTTCCTCCATAAAGCGTCAATTACAAAGGGTTGTTTGCAAATGCATCTTACAAATAGTCCATGGTTTATTTTGTTAACAGGTATCCCTCTGGTCTCCTTGACAACATATTTTCCCCCTTGGTTTTAAGTTCTCGTGGGAATCACATTATGGTTGGAGTACATTTGCCAATAATGTATTTGCATATAACCCGTGTCTAAATCATGTTTAATAGTTTCCATACAACTTTCATAATCCAAGACTATACCATATATTTTTCGCCTTACACCACTTATTTTAGTACTTTGACACAAACACAAATCATTAACTCGGATAGGCTAATTTGTATTTGTAATGTAAAAATATCAACAAAATAGCCAAATTTTTACTCATAATGCCCAACAAATTTATGATTTATTGATTTGGGTGTATTTTCCCCCAAAGTCTATGTTTAAGGTGAGCTTCGTAAATACTAAGATTTTGGGGGTAGCTCTGCAAATATGAATGATTTAAGCGTATATATACAAAAAAAAATCTAAGCCTTCTCTAAACCATGTCAACTGTTTCTGTTATCACTTTCGTAATTTAAGACTATAACATGCAGTTTTAGTCTTATGCTACTTATTTTAGTACTTCGACGCAAACATGAAGTCCTAGATTCATAGATTCAACAGATTGAACCAAGTATGCTATCATCGACATCTTAAGCTTGCTCTCTTGTTGTAGATATATGGAACATGAAATGCACTTCTACGAATGGCGAAAACAATCCAAATAAGAGCTCAAAACTCGCAATCTCTTCAAAGAAGGTGGAGGCAGAGACCGAGTTCATCATATTAGCAAGTGATGGAGTTTGGCAGGTATATCGAATTTCGAAGAATTTCTGGCTTAAAATGGCGTAACTCTATGTTATAAAATTTCTTAAATTTTGGGTGTTTGTTTTGTTTAGGTGATGAGAAACCAAGAAGCTGTGGACTTGATAGCTCACATTGAGGATGCTCAAAAGGCAGCAGAGTGTCTGGCTGAGGAGGCTCTCAATAGAATGAGCAAATCTGCGATTCAATGTATTGTGATTAGATTTCACTGATAAATGATTGTGTTTTATGGGGATTTTAATCTAATAGTAAAAGGATGGTTAGATTAGAAGTTTAACCAAGTTGAATATAGAGAGGATGACTGTTGTAAACTTATGTTTTGAGTTTGTTTCAAGTATAAACTTGTTGTATTAGGTGAACTAAGGCTTTGTGAATGTCTAATGTAGAATATGTCCTCATTTTTAGCATGTATGGATTTCTTTACCCTTGGTTCTAACTGTAATCTGATTTTTTCGCTCCAAAGAGGTTGTCCGTACTTTCAAGTTTTCAGCCTAATTTGTCCCCAAAAATGCAATCATATAACATAAATGCAATCAAATGCATAACAATCGCTGACTGAAACAAAAAACTGGGACATGTTGACGTGTAGCATTAAACTTGGTACATTTGATATCTCAGAAAAATCATCTTGATGCCTGTTTTATCTCCTAGATGGCTCTTCCTTTGAGAAAACAACTACAAAGTCACTATATTAGTCCTGTGAGGCTTATTCATCAGTAATATCACTCGCTAAATTTCTTCATCATATTAGAGGTCCAAGCATACAAGCAAGTTCAAGGCACAAACACAGGATTTAAAAAGATAAGATACTGTGTTTACAAAAATTGCCATATACAGAGGGGAACACCCCAAAAAATTTGCGGATACACATCACCTCTAATCAGACCTCGAGCAGCAGCTTTCTTTTCAGTACTCTTATGCTGGAAAGGCGAAAAGAGGGAAAAGGTACGAGAAGCTGCAAAGGGGAAAACAATGACAACAACAACAACAAGCATTTCAATATAGGCAGATGCAATTTATAGGTAAATCATTGAAGCAATCTCTGAAAAAGGAAGAATTTTTTTAAGACTAACCTTTAGGTGGAGTGCTTAAGGAGTGATCTTCTTTAGAAATAAGATCTTTAAGTGTTGGAACTGAAACACAAAATATAGTCATCAGCCAAGAGCTGTAAAATTAGTGGAGAATATAGAAGAAAATACAAGTTGCTTGTACATCTTTCGAACTTTATGCCCGTTGCTACAAACTCAGGGTGATATCAATGTACATCACTTGCTCCCTATGTTGATAAAATTTGTTTTTGTCCTCCACGTAGTTGTGACGTGGGCAATGAGGTGATATAATCTTGCCTGGATGATTTTGTCACACTATAGATTAAATTGTCCTTAAATTTTCCATGTCTCTGATGCATCAAGCAAATATGAATTTTCCAAGTAAAATGCTGCATTTTATCATGAAGGTCTCTAAAAGACCATTTCATTTACTTGGAAACTATATAGTGAACAAGTGAGAAGCTTCAATTATATTATAAGACTGAGCCAAGTTGTTACCATTATTAGAGGTATCTGAGTTAGGTTCTCCTGAAGCTGAACTCTGGCCTTTCCTTCGAAATTTCAGAACTTCCTTAATCCCTTTCGGGGATCCTCTAACCAGAGGTTTCTCATGTATTTCATGGATTTGTACTAAAGAAATTGATTCCATAGATTTGCATGTGTGTCGATTTCTCTCCGAGCCAATTGTAGCCTCTTTTTGACCTATATGTTCTCCAACATGTTCTAGACTTCTGATAGTGGATTTTTCTCTGTGTAATGCACGAGCAAAAGGATCTTGATCTGGCTTTTTAGTGACAGGGAAGTTTGACAACTTTTGAGACACAACCTTCGGTACATTGACAACCTGAATAGCAAAGCATCAAATAGTAGAATTCAGCACTGAAACATGAATAATGCTAGGAATACACAAAGTTGACTCAATTCTTCGCTCTTCATATTTAAAGACAAATATTCTAAAAATCGAACAATAAAGAAAGTAACAACATGCCCAGATTGGACAATCACTTGATTGTCTTTTTGGAAAGGATTAATTACATTCTGGTACCTTGAGATATGTTGTAAGCACACAGGTGACCCTTGAGTCTATGTATCTACCCGGGTAACCCTGGCCCTAGGATCTGTTGTTATAACATCGTTTATTTTCACTGTCATGGAGTTCTTGTTGGATGTTGATTAGAGTTAGGGTTCAGGCTAGGATTAGGTTTATAGCAAAGATTATTGACTATTAAGGTTAGAGCTAGAGTCACAACAACGTAATTACACCATACGTCAGGGCACCATGAACAACATTGTTAGGGGTGCTAAGGCCATAAACTGAAATGGACCAAGCTAATCTAGTTGGACCTAATTGACTAAAAAGGGTTATCCTATTTGATTCATGAGTCCGAGCATATTTTATCATATCCAATAAATAGTTTTTTTTCAATGTGGGGTTGAACACTACATCTAATGCCTTTGTTAGACCAAATGTACACTTGTCAACTGAATGAATACAAGATACTCCTAACAAGCATGATTAAAACTCTCTTTCTACTATAACTGAAGAAGAATGCATGTTTTTTCCACATAAACTACCTCAACCGAATTCTGCAGTTCTGAAGCCAACTCAATTTCCTCTATTCTACCATCCTTACAGGAGCTGACTCCATTCTTCGCATCAGATGCCCTAGTAATGGGAGCAGCGGTTGTTTTATTTTCAAGAATCACAACGGCTTTCTCAACAATCGGGTCATCTTCATTGTTGCTGATTGAAGTTTTACTTTGATTCTTCTTGATTTCTCCACAAGCTTCTTTTGATGCCCCAGTCCTACTCCGTGAAGTAGCAGGCTTAGACTTCACCTGAGACTTGCTCATCATTGTTTCCTTTTGTTGTTGACTACTGCTTATTCTCCTCACTGAAGAACCGGGACTTGATTTTCTAGCTTTAGGATCAGAAACTCTTTTAGCTTGAATCTCACTTGGCCTAGATACAGGGGTTGCTGATTGTCTCAATCCATTCGATCTATTAACTTTTGTGACTTCATGAGAATCACTGAACTTTGAGCCTTTGCTGAAACTTGATGATGGACTTGGAGAAAGCCTTATTCGTCTCTGTACTGTTGTTTCCTGAGATTTACTTGTAGATTGAGCAATAGTTTTGTTGCTCCTAAGCAACTTTACTAAAGGTGACAAATTGGAAGGCTGATCATCGCTGAACTTTGAACCTTTATAAGAAAGTGGAGAAGGCTTTGGTGTTAATGAGGCTCGAGTTTGCATTGGACTTGAAGGTGATTTGCTACTTCTTGGCATCTTACGTAAAGGGGAAGAAGATTTAGGTGTAGAATTACCGAACTTTGAGATATTTGGAGTACTTGGAGATTGGCTTATTGGCTTTTTGAGTTTGGGGAGAGGTGCACTAAGGGTTGAATTAGCAACATTTGAACTACTTCTTGCAGTGATTCTCTTCTGTCGTTCCCTTTTCAAAGCTTCTAATCTTTTCTTCTCTTCCTCTTCCTGGAGCAGACAAAATTAAAATGTAAGCACCTATTTTATAGGAACGAATATCTTATAAAGTGTAACAAACTTAAATAATTGGTTTCTTATAAAAATGCCTGTATAGAATGCTTGATTGAATATTTAAACATCCTTTATGATGATTTACAATAGGGTTAGTTGCGGATAGACCCCCTATAGTATCGCTACTTTGAACTTATTACCCTTCTAATTTTATTGTACCCCTTGACTGAAATTTTTGACTCATTATTCTCTGAGAAAGAAGAAATTATATACCCATGAGGTGAAAGAATAAAAAAGATTTCACTTGACAGGTATATCTGCAAAAATAAAACTAGAGGGGTATTAAGTTCAAAACATTAATATTAATATTGGTTTCTTAAAGGTTAACTCGAGTCTCAAAACCATGCAACCCAGAGAGTTCCCTATAAAATACCAAAAGAAGTGCAAGTAAGTTTGTTCATTTTATTTAAGTGATAAGAGTGGGTAGAGGCAAGCAAGGAACTTTTGGATGATTCTAACTAAACTAAACTCTCTAAACTAATCCTACACTACTACACACAAAATTATGGGTTCCTTCCACTTGGTTTGCTGCCAAAATTGATGAGTCATCACCCACAATGTTTTGGAGCAGTAGTTTGGGAGTAATTTAGAATGTATAATCTAGTTATCACCACACAGGAACCTTTGAAGTCTGCTATTTTAGTAGAAGCAAAATAGAAATACCTTTTCTTTCTTTACTTTCTGAAGATTTGCTTTAAATGCCCGAATCTTCTCCGCTCGTGCTTTTGCATCAGCAAGAGGATTCAATTTTGAGGACTTCCCTCTGATTGTCATCGGTGCAGTCTTTTTACTTATCAATCCCTTCAGTTCTTCTCTTGCCCTCTTTGAGACATCTTTTTGGCTTATACTTTCTTTCTTGATGAAATTTCGTGTCGAAATCTGCATGTCAAAATCTTTCGCAGGATCAAAACCATGAGATTTCCATTCAAAACCACGATCCGGCATTAAGTTCAAATCATGAGGTTCATAGCTCTGGCAATCTTTGTTCCCATGAGAATTATCCTTATTCTTCCGTGCCAGATGAATATCAGAGTTCATCTCAATAACACTTCTCTTTTCTTTCGTCGGTTCCTCGTGTAAGCCTGATCTACAGGGAACAATAAAAGACTCATCACTTGCATTGTATAAAGAGCTTTTGTGCAAATGGGAGCTGTTTTGGTACTCATTTGAAATTGGATTATTATTGCTCACTTGCTTCATTTGTTCACTAATCATTAAATCATCATTATTAAACTTGCAATATCCAGTTCTTCTACTTTCATTATCACATCCAACCATTCTCAGGTCCTGCAAATCACTATTGTTTCGTGTAGGAGGAGTACTAGGATCTGTTGGATTCTTATTCTGTCTTCTCTTCGGTTGAGCCTCTTCATTAGAGAACATATCTCTATCAGCGCTAGTGCTCTCTCTTTGAATTCTAAGTAAGAGTTTCTGAAATGTCTGCCAATTTCCAGCATCTCCTCCTTTGTCCACAACCGGATCTTTTTCAACTATATTTGCAGTTCTTATGGACTTTGAAGAGCTTTGATGCTTTCTTGATGGCGTATTAGATTGTAAATCCTGAATTTCTTCCTCATACCCGATATCTGAAGCTGATTGAGATTCACTTCTTGATTTACTTCCCTCTGATGTGTCAGATTGTATTTTTCTTGAATTGCGTACCTTTTTACGTGATTTTCGAGACTCCTTGTTATTTTGATATACGCCATTCTCTGATTCCTTTAAGCTTGTCTTGATTCTGAGTCCTGGATCATCTATAGGAGCATATGGAGATTGGAAACCCGAGCCATTAACTGGATAACTCTGGTAGTATGACATGCTTTGTACAGGATATGATTGAGAAACTGGTGGACCATGCGATGCCCATTGGGGAATCATGACATTTTGAACATGACCGTGATCATATTTAGGGACTGAACCTAGTCTTTCATCTGGAAATTCAAAAATTATTTCAACATAAACTCATCTTAACACAAGATGGTCTTGATGTAAACAATAAATGCGCATAATACATATGTTGTAGGAAACAAAACATCAATATGACGGGCATAAATGGAATATAGTCCCAAAAACTTCCGTTTCTTCTTCTGCTTCTTCTTCTTCTTCTTTTATTTTTAAAGTTACTAGGGGCATTCATCAATAGAGGCATTTAACTGAAGAAACATAGGTGGAACTAAAACCAAAGATTATAAATCTTATTTAATTCTTAGGATAATGAATCACATCTATCTCTGAGACACAAATGTAGAAAAAGAGTCAAATTGAAAAGAATTCGTAATTTTTTTCTGGGAAAAGGCAACACAACTTCAACAACATAGAAAATGCAAGACAATTTTCATGTGAAAAGAGAAACACATCCTTTTAAGCCTGATGATTATTTACCTCCAGCATTTGAAGCAGAAGTATAATTATCTATCTCACTATTTCCAGTGGCCAAATTATCACTGGACACAGGCCACACTTCTGAAAATTGTTTCTCTTTCATAGAAACAAATTCAGATTGGTAGGGTACAGCTTCTGCACCGACAACTTCAAGCCATTGCTCACTTTTATGTTTTGCCTTCCATAATTCCACAAATTTCAAGCAGGCCTCCCTGTTGAACAAAGGAAAATAATAAGTATGCTGATGCATATGCTTTGGTAATTTATCCAAAGACAGTACAGACTAAATGTATGTTAAGAACAATTAATGTGGCCATAATATCTCCTATTCCCACGCCTACAGTTTCAAATTTGTTAGGACACATGTCGGAAATTCTTATATATAAATCATGACTAAGTTTCATAGTTTATCAATAAGGTCTTTTATTCACAGAAAGCTCATTTTTCCTATGCGCCTCTAATATATACATACACATGAGTGTGTCTATATACATGCGTATGTGTATGTGTATGGGTTAGTGTGACTCAAACATGGACTTAAACCAAGAGTTTTCTCTATTGGATAGACTTGGCTGAGAGGATTCATTTTTATTAGAAATTAAGTTGGTCATCAATGCAATCCTATTGTGCATAGGACTTGTAGGTTGGTGATAAGGAAAGCCACAAGTGAACTCCTATTAGAACTCTAATTGCAGGCAGCAAGAATAGAAGTCATTATGTGCTTGAACTCTTATTGGGCTTTAGAACATGTAGACTTATATTCCCACAATCCCACTAGAACTCATATTCCATATGCAGCAAGGAATTGAAGATCTTCAAGCCTATATTTGTACAAACTTTTAAGCCAATTATCATCATTAATCTAGAGAGCACGAATTAAGAACAGAGAGTTCTCTTGTGAAGCCTATTTGATATTTTCCCTTTTTGTTTCTTTATTTGAGAGAGTTGTATTAGTCTTTTAGGGTGTGTTAGGGATTGATTGATTGAGAGATCTCCATATTGTATTCCTCACAAATTATTAGTAAAATTATTCTCCTCCTTGGCCCATGGATGTAGGTTACAAGCCCAACGACATATGTGTGTCTTATTTGTGTTCTCGATATTTTTTATTTTTCATGCTTTCGTGTGATTGATATTTAGCCTATTCCTAGGGATTTGTCATAACAAATTAGTATCAGAACCCTCAACTATCAATCGGACGAGAAGATAATGACAACTATTACGAAGTGGGATATTGAAAATTTTGACATCAACATCAGTTCTAGCCTTTAGCAAGTTTAAATGAACGTGGTGTTGATACAGAACGGATTGAAGAAGTCTTTGTTCAGAAAATTGAAGAAACTAGCTACCATGACTGGGAAAGATTAGAACGAGTTGGATGATAAAACTCTCATAGCGATCTAGTTATGTTTGACAAATGAAGTTTTGTAAGAAATTCTCACAGAGAAAATAGCTATTGATCTATGGTCTAGGTTGGAGGATTTATATTTGACGAAATTGCTCACTAATTGTCTCCTCTTAAAGCAACGTTTGTACGCACTTCGAATGTTGGAGAGTATATCCATCAAATCTTATATTGGTAAATTTAATTCTGTGATCACAGACTTAAGTAAGATTGATGTTAAGATCGATGATGAAGATTAAGCCCTATTATTATTGTGTTTTTTTGTCACATTCCTGCAAGCACTTCAAGAATACTATGACTTACAGCCGAGATTCTATTGACATCAAGGACGTCAAAGAGAACTTGTTGAATAAGGAAAAGATCAATAAGGAGTTAACCATAAGCAAAAGTGGTAATAAAGCTAATGGCTTATTTGTTCGAGAAAGATCGAAAGAAATGGGCTTTGGGGGTAATAGGTATAACTCGAAGCACATGAATCTGACCTACAGATATTGCAAAAAAAGAGGGCACATCAAGATCGATTGTTACAGGTTGAAGAACAAGAAGAAACAAGAAGAATATAAAGAGAAACCAAATGAGGACTCCAGTGAAGTCGATATTGCTGAAGATATGACTTTGTTGGTTACCGAAGAGAAAAATAAGAGCATGGATGATTAGATTTTGGATTCGGATTGTTCCTATCATATGTCATAACTAGGAGTGGTTTACCACTTATGAAGCTATTGATGATAAAATTATTCCCATGACGAATAACGTCTCATGCAAGACTATTGAGATAGGGAGAATTCGGATTAAGATACATGATGAAGTCACCAAGACTTTGACTGATATTAGGCATATTCCAAGTTTAAGGAAGAATCTCATCTTTTTGCGCACTCTTGATAGTTTTGGGTGTAACTTTTTAGGTGAAGTGAAGTTCTTAAGATTTCAAAAGGTTCTCTTATAGTTATGAAAGGAAAAAATATCGACAACTTATATGTTTTATAGGGTTCAATCTTTACCAGTTCGGCTACAGTTACATATTCGGATTAAGATGCATGATAAAGTCACCAAGACTTTGACTGATATTAGGCATATTCCAAGTTTAAGGAAGAATCTCATCTTTTTGGGCACTCTTGATAGTTTTGGGTGTAACTTTTTAGGTGAAGTGAAGTTCTTAAGATTTCAAAAGGTTCTCTTATAGTTATGAAAGGAAAAAATATCGACAACTTATATGTTTTATAGGGTTCAATCTTTACCAGTTCGGCTACAGTTACATCATCAATATCAGAAGCAGGTACTATCAGATTATATCATATGAGGCTTAGTCATATGAGTGAGCGTGGATTAGGCAAGTTGAGCAAGAAGAGTCTTTTATGTGGAAAGAGTACATAAAAATTAGGTTCTGCGAGCATTGCATCTTCAGGAAGCAGAAAAGAGTTAATTTCAGTATAAGAGTGCATCAGATTAAAAGTATTTTGGATTATATCCATTCAGATCTTTAGAGACATTCTTAAGTTGCCTCGAAGGGTGGTAGATCGAAATATTTATTGACCCTCATTGATGACTACTCCAGAAAGATTTGGATCTGCTTTTTGAGATATAAATATGAGATGCTTATGACTTTCAAGCAGTGAAAGTCTTTAATTGAGAAGCAAACTCGAAAGCTGATTAAGAGGCTTAAAACTGATAATGAACTTGAGTTTTGTATAGGAGAATTTAATTAATTCTGCAAGATGAGGGAATCATTAGACATTGCACAGTCTCTAGCACACCCGCAATAGAATGGAGTAGCAGAACATATGAACATAATGCTTTTGGAGAAAATTCATTGTATGTTGTTCAGTGTGGGTTATGTAAGGAATACTAGGCGAAAGCGGTAAATACGACTTGTTATTTAGTGAATCAATCGTCATCTATTGCTATTTTTGTAAAACTCCAGAGGAGATTTAACTAAGAAGTGAATCATAATAGATAATTGAACAAAGAAGGAAATATTTGGTGACTTGCTTAAGCAGTGAAAGGTGAGTCAAGATACATGTGTCATGAGATGGAGGGAAAAGGGGGGCTTACGATGATGTGTTGGGTAGATTGGTATGTCGGTGAAAAAAAATGACAATGATGAAGCGTACCCATTAATGGATTAAAAGCTTAGGGGTAAGTAATTATAAGATATGACTACATCTAGCTGATAGGTGAATTGCACGGAGACCTCACATGAAAATATACTTATAGGAAGAAAAAAAAGAAAACGAGTAAGGAAAGGAGCAACGAAGATCGGAAGGGAGGACAAGAGAGTTACAAATCAAAATTTATAGATTAAGGTAAGTAATTTAGCTCTTCTTATATTTTAGAATTGCTTATATTATACAGTAACTTCTTATTCATTGTATATGCATGTTAGAATTTGGAATTCAAGGCTTACAGATATATTTTACATGAAACCAATGTACTGTTTAGACTATTGAGATTCATGCCTATGCGTCTCTTAAACTATTTAGTGAGGGATACACATGTATTTTAGTCTTGAAACAAAATAGATGTACTATATTTCACTGCCTGATTGTAGAATGTAGCAAACATGCATTCCCATATGAAGAAGTTGACCTAGAGTGACATTAATAATAAACAATGAGCCCAAGTTAAATGTATGTATCTTATACAAAAAAAATAAAAAAAATAAAAAAATAAATTATGAACCTGAAGCCATCATGCATATAGTCATGGTTGCTTTGCTTAACTTTTAGTAATGGTGTTTTAATTATTCTCATAACAAGAAAATGAGTCATGGCGAAAAAGATATAGTTTCCAGCGTAAAAGAGTCATTGCTATCAAGATAGTATTAGTTGTGCTTTTACATGATAATCTTTGAAATAATCATAGTATATCAAATAAATTGCAAAATGGAAATACGTGTCAGAATGTGATTAAAAGTTTATCTTACAGATTTTGATAATATTATTCAAAGAAAATTTTAATTTTTAGAATAGGATATAAATTTCAGAAGGGGCTTGGTGGCTATTAGTTTATACAAAGGATTTTGTAAAGAGATCACTGTTGAATATATAATTGTAAAAGAAAGCCTCTAGCCATTGGAAAATTACTGTTATTGTACTGTTATTAGGTCCACCGGTGTGGTTATACTGATTGAAAAGCCTTGGCTAAGCAAAAGATACTGAACCCCTGAGTTGTTATTGAACCACTCGGAGACGTTCGAATGGTGTTTTTACTGACTCCTTGAAGACGTTCAAGGAGGTTTTTAGTGACTCCTTTGGAGATGTCCGTGGAGATTAATGAACTCATAGGAATTACTGAATCATTACTGTATTGTACTTTAATGTACCTATAGGGTAATACCATCAGGAATTACTGAACCCTTGGCTAGATGGTAGAACATAAGAATAACAATGAAAAAGGTTCATTGGGAAAGTTAACACCTCACATGAATCACTGTAAATCTAATATATTTTTCCTAACTGGACAAGTTAACTGTTGAATGTACATCTGTGAATAGTATATCATGGTATATGATGTTCTTTGTCTTCTAAAGATCTCATTTTCATTTCTTAAGCCATCTTTTACCGTGGATTTTTTCCTACCATAGTCATTTATATGTTACTGATATCTATGATATGAATTGGTATAAATCTAGAATTTAAGAAGTGGTTGGTTTACTTACTGAGTAGCCGTACTCATCTTATTCATTATTACCTTTTTTTAGAAGAAAGAGGAGAATAAATTGGGCACGTCTAAAGGTTAAGCTTTTGGGAGCAGAAATTTTGTTAGTCAACAAAATCGGATAAAAGCCTCCATTGTTGGCTGGAGTTAGTAGTGAGTGCTGGTAAGTAATGTGTACATATAAGTTTGTATGTGGATAGAAACTCTATGGTGTATTTTGGGTTGTAAGTATGTCCAATATGTACAAGTTGAACTGTGGTTGGAATGATGAAATAGTAGTAAACTCTATTGCTTGTTGAAGAAAAACCTTGAGCACTAAATTTTTGATGAAGATGTTATTGTTGCAAAGGTTGAATATGGGATCACTGCTCTGAAATTAAGTATTGGAAAATTTATGACTGATTGCACTGAGTCATGTAACCTCGAGGTCTAAACAACAATTAGACCTCAAGGGCATGACATGACATAAATAGCAGTCAAAAAACGAATTTTGCCAGCAATCACAGCTATTCACCGCTATGGCGTGCTTTTGGCCGCTTCAGCGAGCGGAGAGTGCATATTATGCAATATGTCACTACTATTGGGTGATAGCGTAGCGGGAAAGGATCGCTAACACTATTAGCACTGCTATTATCGTACTATTTATCGCTATTTATAACAATGTGAATTATCATCATCAATCTACAGAGTACTAATCAAGAACAAAGAGTTCTCTTGTGAAACCTATTTCATATTTTCTCTCTTTTTGTTCCATTGCTTTGGAGAGTTGTATTAGCCTTTCAGGGTGTGTTAGGAATTGAGCGGTTGAGAGATCTCCACATTGTATTCCTCACAAATTGTTGAAAACTATTCTCCTCCTTCACCCGTAGATATAGACTATGAGTCGAACCATGCATATCCGTGTGTAATTTGTGCTCTCGATATGTTTCGTGCTTTCATGTGTTTGATATTAGCCTAGTCCTGGGGATTCTCATAACAGTATGTGCATGTATACGTATATTATATGTATGTATGAAGAAAAGGTTAAAGTGGCAGCTCATTTAACAAAATAAGCTATGAAGAGATAGACTAGTGGTGAGGTCTATTGACAAAAGACTATGTTACTTAGGTACTTCTATTAGGAAACCCATACCCATACCTAACACGTAACCAAACCTCTTGGACACTTCTTGAATATATACAAATATTTATTCGGGCCTATGCTCAATTATATAATACATGTTTTATATTTAAAACACTCCTCATATACTTATTTGATGTATATTCCACACTTCACTATTTCTAATATATTGGTCTTATGTAAATGAGAAAACAATATTGATTTTATATAAATTATTAATTTTAATACATATGAGTATACAACATGCATATATATAGCAGTGTCCCCGTGCCTTACCTTTTACAAATTTACTGTGTAGCCGTACCCATACCCATGCAACCTGGATGACAGCTCATACCCAATATCCCCATATACACACACACACACATACACACAAACTTGTAATTCTAACTCATACCCAATATCCCCATATACACACACACACATACACACAAACTTGTAATTCTAAAAAGTCTTCTATGCTTTCCCAAAATTTAACTTTTATGTTGCTGAATTAAACTTGAATATTAATTACATGGTAGTCCATAACAAATTAGATATAAATTCTTCAAATCTCCATAAGCTAGGACAAATTTTCAAAACCGTCCCCTTTAGGATTTTATTTGCAAAAAACGATCGGTTTTGAAAAAAATTGTAAAAACCGACCTGTTTTCAGCCTAGCGCTGAAAACAGGTCGGTTTCTATAAATTTTTTTACAAAACTTCACGGGAGTTCAACTCCCGTGAAGTTTAGTGTATTTTTAAACATCACGGGAGTTGAACTCCCATGAACTTTAATTTGTTCATAAATCTTCAGTAGATGCATATATATAGCAGTGTCCCCGTGAAGTTTCGTAGATGCGATCAACCGGGCCACAACAAAAATAATTGTCCAGTTAGGATTAGGCGTTGATGTTGTAATTTGTAGCGGTTTCGATCTGTGTTTTCTTCCGTATGTCATTTGTGATTGTAATTTGTAGCGGTTTCGTTCTGTGTTTGTTTCCGTATGTCATTTGTGATTGTAATTTGTAATGGTTTCGTGAGTTGTTTGTTTCCGTATGTCATTTGTGATTGTAATTTGTATCGTTTCGTACTATGTTATATAAATTTAATGTTTGGTTTCAAGTTACTCGATCCTTTCACGTTGCGCATTCGTTTGTTGTTTATATATAACTAGATGAGTATTTTAACAGAAAGATCTAACACATTGTACATTGTCTTCTAATATTATTCTCAGTTATATTCATTATGGATCCGGGACCGATATGCCCCGGCGTTTTGACCCTCCAGGCGAGCCACGTTTCAGACCATATTGGCTCTGGACAGGTAAAACATCTTTTGTATATGCATTGGCACTAATTTTAATTTTTCGCATTATACTTAATCAATTCTTTTTGACGTGCAGCCTGTACCAGACATCACCATGATCGAGCATTCCCAGAGCCATTCAGCTTGGGTCATTGAGGATGCGAGAGTTCTAGCGCTGATCTCTCAGGACGATTTTCGGGAGTGTTCGACGGTTCGATATATCAGGCTTGATTGGCCACTTATCACTGTACTGATTGAGAGGTGAAGGCCAGAGACCAATACCTTTCACATGCATATAGGGGAGTGCACCATCACTTTACAGGACGTGACCGTCATACTTGGGCTCCAGATCGATGGGCCGGCAGTTACGGGCACCGATGATCATAGTTGGCCGGAGGTATGTGCACGGCTTCTTGGACAGGTTCCTGACTTGAGGAGTGGTGCGATGAAGCTATCGTGGCTTCGTCAGACATTTCAGGGTGATATACCAGAGGATGCCAGTATGGAGACGCTTCAGTTCCATGCTCGTGCTTACATATTGCACATGACAGTTTACGCTCTCTCAGCATGTGCCAGACCCTGTCGAGCAGATCAATCGTCGGCGACGACCTACTTCGTACCATACCGACTGGGCCGTAGTCCGTGCGGCCTATATAGACAGGTGGGCTCACAGGTGGGATTTCATCCAGGATACGAGGCCCATAGCTGTTGACTATACCGCGTATATGGGTTGGTATTGGGGTATCACACGTAGATGGATCACACGTGACCCACAGCCCTTAGCTGGACACATGCCACGGCCACCGACAGACAGTTACATCCCTAGTGGGATGAACGAGAGAGATTACGTAAGTTTCTAAGCTAAATTATAATATTTTTTCTTGAGTTGGTACTTAATAAATTATTTACCTCACAGGTCCGTGCTTTTGATAGCATTAAGGCTGATATTGATGCGACCGTGCCTGAGATTCAGGATCAGGTGGTGTCAGGGCTCCTCAACAGGATCAAGAAGACCATAGCACAGGTGTTTCATAAGACTCACGTCGACGAGTTCGCAGACCGTGAGGACAGGTCTCGATCATTTGGGCAGGCGTACACTCGGCATCGACGGCCACGTGACGATGACGGCGGCACTTCGCATGCTGATGGAGCCGGCACTTCGCATGATGATGGAGCCGGCATTTCGCATACCGATGGAGCCGGCACTTCGCATGTTAATGGAACCGGCACTTCTCAACCTCATACACAGCCGGATACTCAGATAGTCGAGGCTCATCAGCGCGGGGGGCGGGGAAGAGCGAGGGGGAGGGGGAAGAGAGGGAGAGGAGCTATATTGGGTTGTATTTGAACTTATTTTGTTAAAATTTATAACTTGTATGAATTTTTAAATACTATACTTTTATGGATCAATTATAGCTCGATATGTGATCTTTTTTAGTATTGTTTGATTCGTGCGTGTTTAATTCATATATATATTGTAGTAATTATTGTCAACAGGTAAATAGTTGTATATATGAGTTAAATAGGTAACCGTATACAAAACATGCACAGCAGCCTGTGCATGATTTGTAAAACCTGCAACTTCACGGGAGTTCAACTCCCATGAAGTTGCAGTCTAAATTTCCCAGAGAACGATTCTCTGGGAAATTTAGCCTGTAACTCCACGGGAGTTCAACTCCCATGGAGTTTTAAACGCTGCAACAAACTCCACGGGAGTTTATTCAGCAAAATAATCTTCACGGGAGTTCAACTCCCGTGAAGTTTAAAAGCATACTAAACTTCACGGGAGTTGAACTCCCATGAAGTTTCGTAAAATTTTTTTGAAAAACCGACCTGGTTTCAGCGACAGCGCTGAAACCAGGTCGGTTTCTCTAAAAAATGAAAAGAGGTCGTTTTCTGCAATAAAATAGTAAAAGGGGTTGGTTTTGAAAATTTGTCCCCATAAGCTATTGAGGAAGAAGTGAGCTTACAGCAAACGGGAAGCCCCAAAACTCTTTGCAAATAATATTAAATTCGCCATATGATCCACATCAAAACCGGCAGCCACAGCCCGTGCAAAGGCCATTCCCTGTTCTTTCCTTAACACAGTTTTGCGGCTATCAAGAACTTTCAGAAGCTGACGCCTGTAAGAAAAAAGGACAATTATCATAAAAACAATGCAATTTCACTGCCCAAAACTCCTTATGCAAACACTTATTTCAGGGAGAATAGGGTATCATTTATTTAATCCCAACATATCAAGTTTTTAAGGCAAACCTTGAATTTTCCTCTTGAGTGATGGACCCCGTTGATAGACGTCGATGTTTCCCATTCTATCATTAGAAACAGGAAAGTATATGAAAAGGGAGAAGACCCACCAAGAATAAACCATGAAAGAAAGAAGGTTAAGTTAAAAATTATCTCACTACAAGACCTTAGACAGTACCACAGCCTTTTCGGTACTCGCACTAAGTGAATATCTGCTGACTGTAGTAAAGAAGATAGAAGGCCAGTATGTTAAATCCTATATTTAATGAATACACAACAAAAGTCATTATGTTAAGTGAAAAACTAATAATATTGAGGCAACAGGAATAGTATTGAGCAACAAGGTACTACTGTCAGCATCAGTTTGCATAATTTCCCAACTTTGGATTTTTCAGTTTTATGAATTAAGCATTAAATTCTTCCTACACCAGGCTCTGAACCTGAAAATAAGCAGGCAATGGTTAACTTTAAAATAGAATTGGGCTAGACTAATTTTATATTAACTAGGCCAAAGTTGAACCATATAAGGGTTGGTTTACAAAAGAACTAGTTTAGGGGATAAATTTTGAACTAGAAAGAACTAGTTCAAATTGGGACCAACTTTTGCCAAACTTAAAACAAGGTATTAGACCAAATTGTAACACCTAAAACAAGTTTTGTGAAGTTGCCAAACACACTAAGTCTTTCTCTGGTAAAAATTGGTTCAACTACAGAGGGAAAACTCAAAGCTGAGATAGAGCCACAAAAGAATTGATCACGTTGTTAATATCAGTAACAAATCTTGAGCTGGTGTCACAAGCTTATGATCAAGAAAGGGCTTTGCTACCAAAATTACAGCTGGTTGCTATTTAGGACCTAACTTTTTCAGAATGTAAGCTCATGCAAATAAAGAGCACCCCTAAAATTTTCCTAGACTTGGAAAGCATGTAGATGGAAAAATGAAGAGGATAAAAATGAAGAGGAACCACATTCAACTCTAAAACATATGTCAAAGAGACAAAGTATTGATTTTCATTAATTTTTCTTAGCCTATATTATCACCATAGCTGACCGAGAAATGTAAAAGTTGAAAAGAATAAATTTGCAAGAATCTTCTCATGTTATTGTTAGAGTTAGGTTGTAACTGAATCTAACAAGTTAGATAGTTAGATATACCTTTCATAGATCCTGTCCATCTACTTTGATGATCTTCTCCCTGCCATGCACCGCGTGTTAAAATAAAATTCTTCTATAATTGCATGAATCAGTAAGTAATGAACAGGAATATTATATTACTCACCATGCTCAAGGAATGTCTGCCATTTCCTTGAATAGCAATGGCTTCATTGATCTGTAATATCATCCGATTCCAAAGTATTCACTCTTTCAAACCTCGAGGTGTCGCTCACATATCGAACAAACCTAATAGACAGAAAATCTCACTGCCAATTATTTCAATGCAGCAAAGGAGTTTTTTACAAAGATGCATCATCAAAATCTTGATATATACCTTTCTACAGTGTCCTTAGTAAACCAAGTTGTATCAGTTCTTGGCTTTGGTTTGAGTATAATAGAATATCCTCCCTTTGCAGTCTGATCTTTAGCAGTCTTTAAATGGGCGAGAAATGGATCTAATAACCCAGATGCAATCTTCTCTGACTTTCCATTTGCCATGATGACCAAATCATATCTAACAACAATGAGATTTAAAGCTCTCAGTTCAACTCCGACAAAAGGAGTATGTTGCATCATTTGAGCACACCTTAAATTATGCAAGTAAACTAGTGTTTCTTATACAGGTCGAAGAGACCCTTAAGTTTCAAATGAAAAAACAGCCCGAGTTGATAGAAATTGCCTGTTCACCTTCCATTGCAAAGGAGAGAAGAAAATAGAAAGCAACAAGTAATAGACAAAATCTATCATTTTCTTCATAAAGGGGAAAATACACTGGAAGCTTCCAAATTTGTCAGTCCATATTATGATTTTATCTCTTAAAATCAACTATGTAACCAACAAAAAGGCCTTTTCAGCTCATCACCTAAACAGACAAAAGGTGCCTTTTTGATCCAAATGCTAAAATTGACTCCTTTTTAGAGATTCCTTGCTAGAAATCGCAATCTCATAAACCCGTAATAATGTAGGTTGTTTTATAGTAAAGGTTCTAAATGGGTGAGAGAAAAACAAAAAATCTGAAAACCTCCAAAGTTTCTGGTTAAAGGTCATGACTTTATCTTCTAAAACCAACTATATAACCATCAAAAAGGGCTTCTTTCGGCTGATCGCTAAAGAAGCAGTAAGAAACAGGCAAATGCTAAGAATTGAACCCAAAACCGGCTCTTTTTTCAGGGAGTTCTTCACTAAATTCACAATCTCAAAAACCCTAAACAATGTAGGTCACTTTAACGTAAAGAGTCTAAATGGGTGGGAATTCCTGACCTCGTTCGAGTGGGAGTGAGCTGAAATACAACTGAATCGAGCAAGGCCTCAGCCTCCATAACTGAAAAAGATCAGATCTTGGGACCAAAGGCCTGAGCTTTTCTCCAATTTCCAAGGGTGGGTTGTTGAGGGAAGAGAGAGAGGAGATGGGAGAAGAGAGCTTTCAGTAGTCAGCAGAATGCTTCACTGTGAGGTGAAGCATCTTGGTATTGATTAATTACGCAAAGATTTTGCAAGGGATTTTGTTTTTTTTAAAGGTATCACGTGTATACAGTCCATGTGAAGCGCTGACAATCTGTTTGTTAATGCTTGTGTCAATTGTACTATTATTATTGGCATATTAGATGAAACTTCTCTTAATTATGAGTATATTACCTCCAAGTATTTATATTTCTAATTTTACACTTCAAGTATATAAAATTGTTTTAAATAATATACTCGATTAAATTAACAATCCGTAATAATTTTGACTATTTTTAAAACAACTCCATAGGAATGAGGTGTAAATTAGAAATATGAAGATTTCGGGACCTAATATAAACTTAAAAAAGAATTTGGGGTCAAATACGAAAACTTAACTGATTTGAAGAACATATAAGTAAAAAATATGAAGACTCAGGAACAAATATAGAACTAAGAAAATTTAATGACTTATAGTTATATGACAAAACCCATTTGTACTTTTAATTATCTGGATATACTCTATTTCCCCCATTTTGAGCAAAATTAAAACCAAATTCTTCTTTAATATTGATTTGTTGGCGCAACCAATAAAGGTAGCTACAGTGGTTCATTAAATCCTCTTTAAGGGAACAGGGTGTAGTGATGCAACTCCTTGGTTGCTTGATGGGCTTTTGAGGTTCAAGATCTGCTTTGAAGTAGGTTGCTTCTCATAGGGTTTTATCTAATCACCTGATGTGATTTGGAAATAGAGATGAGAGAGAAGAGAGAGAAAACAATCACACAAAACACACAAGATTTACGTGGTTCACTTCTCGATGTGAGAAGCTACGTCCATGACCGCCGCAAGAGGAAATTTTACTATTTTCGTCAATCTTACAAGTTATCCTAATCTTCCCTTTAATAACACAAGGGTTAATACAAACAGGATTCTAAAACAGTTCATCAAAAAACGAGCCCAGGCCCAAAAAACCCGATTCGCGATCGACCGCAAATACAGTCGCGGTCGACCGCAAAAAATCCCGAAACCAAATCTGATTACAGGGTTTGGCACAGTCGACCGCACATGATGTCGCGGTCGACCGCAAAAAGTCCAAAGACTTTTCGTGGATCTGTGCACGTTTCCGGTCGACCGTGAAGCCTCCAAGCTGATTCCTTTGACGTTTTGCATGAATTTCATCGCCGTCGTTCCTGTTTCTCCAATTTCTCATGTTTCCTCTTCAAATAAGGTATAGGACAAGTCGGATAGTTAGGCTCCACATATCCTAACAATCTCCCACTTGGAGATTAACTTTCAATCTCTATCACCTCTCCCTGCGGCGACGGCCTCCCATATCATCAAGTAAAGAGGCCAAGTGAAGTTGAAAACACAACTTCAGTTTCTCTATAGTGACAGTCTTCGTAAGCATATTAGTCGGGTTCTTGCTTCCTTGAATCTCCACAATTTCCAACATGTCATCATCCAATGCTGACCTTATGAAGTGATAACGGACATGTATGTGTTTGGTCCTGGCATGAAAAGCTTGGTTCTTTACCAAATGAATGGCGCTCTGGCTATCACAGTGTAAAACACTCTTCTCACTTTTCTGTCCCAACTCCTCCAAGAACCCCTGCAACCATATGAGCTCTTTGCTAGCCTCTATCACAGCAACATATTCTGTCTCTATAATCGACAAAGCAACGATCTTCTTCAACTGAGAAACCCAACTGATGGCTGTAGAACCCAAAGTGAACACATATCCCGTAGTACTCCTCCTCTGATCTATCTCACCAGCATAGTCTGCATCAACAAAACCCTGCAGAACCAATTTATCTCTCTTGAAGCATAAACAATTTTCTATTGTACCTTGTAGGTACCTTAGAATCCACTTTACTGCTTTCTAGTACTGCTCTCCTGGATCTGACATGAATCTGCTCACAGTTCTTACTGCATGGGAAATGTCAGGTCTCGTGCACACCATGGCGTACGTAAGGCTTCTAATGGCTGACAAATATGAAACCTTCACCATGTAATTTTTCTCCTCATCAGTCACTGGACACTGCTCCTTAGTCAACCTAAAATGACTAGCTAAAGGTGTGCTAACGACCTTAGCACCGCTCATTCCAAACCTCTCAAGCACCCGCCTAATGTAATGGGTCTGAGATAACTGTAATGTGCCCAAGAGCTTGTCTATGCTAATCTTCATCCCCAATATCTGCTTTGTTGTACCTAAGTCCTTCATGTCAAACTCACTCGACAACTACTTCTTCAGCTTCTTGATCTCACCCAAGTTTGAACCGGCCACTAGCATGTCGTCGACATATAGTATCAAGATAATATAGTTGGTGTCAAGCTTCTTGAAGAAATAACAATGATCTGCATTGCACCTGGAGTATCTGTTCCTATGCATGAATCCATCAAACTTTTTGTATCATTGTCTTGGAGCTTGTTTCAGACCATATAAGTTCTTTTTTAATCTGTAGACCATCCTTTCTTTTCCTTTCTGAGTAAACCCTTTTGGCTGCTGCATGTATATTTCTCCCTCTAGGTCATTATGGAGGAAGGCTGTCTTCACATCTAACTGCTCGAGATGTAGATCTTCAGTTGTAACAATACTCAGAATCGATCTGATGGTAGTCAGTTTGACTACAGGAGAGAAGATTTCTGTGTAGTCAACTCATTCTTTCTGCTGAAATCCTTTGACCACCAACCTTGCCTTGTATCTCTTAGAACCATCATGTTCCTCCTTGATTCTGTACACCCATTTGTTACTTAAAGCTTTCTTTCCCACTGGCAACTTTGCAAGTTCTCAAATCTTGTTAGAGTTTGGGGACTTTATTTCATCTTTCATAGCAAGCTCCTACTTGCTTGCATCATCCACTTGACACGCTTCATCATAGCTTTCTGGCTCTCCATCGTCACTCAATAATAAGTAGTTCAAATGAGCTCTAGGCTGTAGTGATGGATACTTCAGATTTGGCTTTGGAACTCTTGCTGACCGCCTCAACTCTCTAACGAGTGAACCAACCTCTGCATCTACCTCCTCTGAAGTAGTTTCCTCCATCATCTCTTCTTCAGCCTCTTCTCCTGCGTCCTCATCAGAACTAGCGTCAAAGTTGCTTCCTTCTGGAACATCATCTGGCTCAAAGTATGTAGGCTCTGACTGTACTGAGCTTGTGGACTTAACAACATCACAATCTTTGTATAGGACTGCTTCATTGAATACAACGTCTCTGCTTTTGATGACTTTCTTGTTCTATTCATCCCAGAACTTATAGCCAAACTCATCACCACCATAGCCAATAAAATAGCATTTCAAAGACTCAGTGTTAAGTTTGTTTCTAACATGATCACTCAAATGAGCATATGAAACACAACCAAAAACTTTTAGGTGAGAAAGGTTTACCTTCTTCCCACTCTATACTTCTTTAGGTATTTTGTGCTCCAAAGGCACTGATGATCCCCGGTTGATCAGATAGGTAACTGTGTTGACAGCTTCTTCCCATAATTACTTTGGGAGTCCTGCTTGAAGTCGTATGCTTCTAGCTCTTTCAGTCAATGTTCTGTTCATTCGTTCTGCTATGTCATTCTGCTGAGGTGTACCTGGCACTGTTCTCTCCAATCTGATGCCACTCTCATAGCAAAATTTCTTGAACTTTGAATCTTCATATTCGCCTCCATTATCTGATCGTAATTTCTTGATCTTTAACCATGTTTCGTTTTCTACCATAACCTTCCATCTCTTAAAGACTTCAAACACTTCTGATTTGTGTTTTATGAAATAGACTCAAGTCTTCCTCGAGTGATCATCTATGAAAGTCACAAAGTATAACCTTCCACCAGTGGACTGTACTGATACTGGACCCCACACATCTGTGTGAACTAGCTCAAACTTCTCTTCCTTTGGTGTTCTGCTAACTCTTTTAAAACTTATTTTATTTTGTTTCCTGAAGATGCAACTTTTACATAAGTCAAAATCAGCTGACCTCAAACCTGGTAACTTTCCAATCAACTGCATAACCTTCAGGCCTTTACTACTCATGTGACCAAGCCTCCGGTGCCACAAATTTGGATCTTCTTTACTTTCAACCACTATAATGGATCCACATGTATTTGTCATCATGTAAAGAGATCCACTCTTCGTACCACGAGCAACAATCATAGACCCATTGGTAACCTTCCACGTATCACATGCAAAGGTTGATGTATCCCTCTTTTGCTAACTGTCCTATGGAGATCAGATTCTTCCTTAAGCTAGGAACATGCCTCACATCATTCAGCTTCCATATAGACCCATTGAGTTTAATTTGCACCGCTCCTTTTCCAGCTATATCACACAGTTGATCATCGCTAAGATAGACTTTTCTTAAGTTTCCTAAAACATAGTTCTCAAATAAATCCATATTTGAGGTAGCATGAAATGAAGCTCCTGAATCTAGTACCCATGATTCTGTCTTGCTCTCCAATGAGCAAATAAGGGCATCATCTGATTCTCCTGAGACGATGTTCGTTTCAGTCTTGCTCTCCTTGTCTTTCTTGGGTTCCCTACTTTAGCAGTCAATCTCTTTCTTGATTTTGCGATTTCTAAATCTTGACCTGACGTTCCTCGAATTAGGTCCACCACGACTATTCCCTCTATTTCTGTTTCTATTTCTGCCTCTGCTCTCAAAATTCAATGCTAACCCTGAATTAGAAACTCCTTCTTCTTGTCTTCTTATCTCCTCAGTCATAATCATGTCTACAACTTTTGAAAACTTTAGTTTTGATTTTCCACATGATCCGCTAATCGAAATAACGGTGCCCTTCCAACTATCAGGTAACTGACCAAGTATTAACAGAGCTTGAATTTTATCATCAAATTTAATATTGATGGAGTTTAGTTGATCCGTAATCTCATTAAACTCATTCATGTGTTCCTTGAATTTTTGGCTCTCGGACATCCTCAAATTAAACAGCTTCTTTATGAGATGTACATTATTCGTCGCAGAGGGTTGTTCATACATACTAGATAGCGCAGCTATGAGATCCGCCGTCGAATTCTAATTCTTGATGTTGAAAGCTACAGATTTGGACAGGGTCAACCTGATTGCTCCAAGGGCCTTACGATCTAATAGCTTCCGCTCTTCATCCTTTATATTCGTCAGCTTCTCTCCCAATGGCAGATATAGATCCTTCTGATAGAGGTAGTCTTCCATCTACATCTTCCAGAACCCGAAGTTTGTCCCATCAAACTTCTCGATCTTGGACGTCTCCTTCTCAGATCCCATGTCTCTGACCTCAAATCGTCTGCACCGAACCTGGTCACTCTGATACCAATTGATAGGGTTTTATCTAACCCCCTGATACGATTTGAAAATAGAGATGAGAGAGAAGAGAGAGAAAACAATCACACAAAACACAGAAGATTTACGTGGTTCACTTCTCGATGTGAGAAGCTACGTCCATGGCCGTCGTAGGAAAAAATTTCACTATTTTTATCAATCTTACAAGTTGTCCTAATCTCCCTTTTAATAACACAAGGGTTAATACAAACAGGATTCTAAAACAGTTCAGCAAAAACGAGCTCATGCCCAAAAAACCCGACTCACGGTCGATCATAAAAAATCCTAAGACCAAATTTGATTACAGGGTTTGGCGCGGTCAACCGCACATGATGTCGTGGTCGACCGCAAAAAGTCCATAAACTTTTCGTGGATCTATGCACGTTCGCGGTCGACCGTTGCGCTACTCGCGGTCGACCGTGAAGCGTCCAAGCTGATTCCTTCGACGTTTTGCCTGAACTTCATCGCCATCGTTCCTGTTTCTCTAATTTCTCATGTTTCCTCTTCAAATAAGGTATAGAGTAAGTCGGATAGTTAGGCTCCACATATCCTAACAGCTTCTGAACTAGGCTGCAGATTGTACACTGAGGACCTTCTTTCATTTATTATACTAGTGTGCACCCCGAGCAAAGCACGACCCCCTATTTTTTAAGTATTGCATTTTAAACTCACTTTCCTCTAAGTTTTAATAGATTATTGTATGTTTAAAATTAGGAATTGTATCTACTCCTCTCTACTTAAAGGATGATCCAAATTTTAATACATTTGATTTATGAATCATATCTACTCCTTCATATTTAGAGGACAATCTAAGTTTTTAATACATTTGATTTGATTTATTGTTTATGATACAGTAAAATACTGTAACATAGATAGTAACTTCAAAAAATATAGTGGGAGATTTGATTTAATGTTCACGGTACAGTAATTTGCTACAACAGATGAGTGGGGGCGATTTATTGTTCACAACACAGTAGGTATTGTAGCGTTTTTACCGTAGCATGGACAATAACTTAGAGTGCGGAGGGCCAGATCTGGTTTACTGCTTATACTAAGTAATTCACTGTAGCATTTACTGTAGTATAGACAGTGATTCTTAGTATCCTCCTATAAGTATTGAAGAGTAGATGCGTTTTTCCCCTTGAGAAAATGAAAATAGCATAGTTCAAAGTTTCATTGATGAAATCATATTTAAAGATGTTTTAAAAAAAATAGTATATGACAATATGAATCCTAGCAGATGAAAAGTTTAGGTATACCCTTTAGGATGCTATATTGAGTTTCTTTTTTAATTTGGTTGCTTGATCTATGGAAAAATATATTAAGAAATTCCGTCAGTGCATGTATGCTGATCTAAATGCATATACCCTTATAATGTCTGTATTGTGGAGCAGGATAAGGTTTGGCATGAACAAATTTTTAATGAGTCTAGAAGAAAGAAAAGCAAGCAATCACATGAAACTTTGCTTGACCTCAAAGATATGAAGAATATTGTCATGTATGTGTGTATGCACTGATCTCATTCTTGTTAGTAGTGATAAAGGGTATGTATCCAAAATCCCATGCACGTGATGATCTTATTCGATCTCATTTGTATATAGAATCAGGAGCTCACCATGTAGAGAATATTACATGACATTCAGTTTTTTTTATTCATTTAATCTGTCATGACTACTTAGTTTTATTAAGAGCTCAAACAGAAGAACACGCTTTCCAATAATAATGACACAATGAGATCAATTACAATATATATGAGTTAACTGCACAGAGACAGAACCCCTTGTAATATATACTTATCCAAGATTCATTTCTTTGAACTGCACTAGTTAGAATCTTTTAGAAAACAATGAAAACCTCAATAAACGTACACTAAGACAAATTAAACCAACTCAATTATATTTCCAAATAACAAAAAACATTACGTGGCCAAACTATTCCTCTATATATAGCTCACATTATGTTCTCTCAAAATTTCTTTCACTACCTTATGCATTATTACCACAATATGCAAAGGCAAAAAAATGGAATCAAATCAGCGACCAAGAGACAATTGCCTATCGACCTTCTTCTTCACAACCCTTCCTATATCAGAAAGACTGCGCAAAGCATACCCCCTATTCTGCGCAAATCGCGTATAAAGTCCTCTCGTCGACCAAATTGGTGATTTCCCTTTAACATCCTCATTCTTAGTTTCAACCAGAGGCCCGTTCTCTTCAATAGGATTATCCCAAAGATGCAATCCTTCAATTTCTTTACCAAGCGATTTCGGTGATTTAATTAGTTCTTCGCGCTTACTCCATGAGGGACTGTCACAGGTACTGTAAGAGCCAAAGGATGAAGCTCTTGAAGTTCTTGAGGACGAAGATGAAGGTGAAGGTGATGATGCGGTAGGAGAGATGATTAAGTTGCCAAAGCCTTGGATTTCTTTGGAGATTGTGAGTGCTTTCGATCTTTCTTCTGCAAGGTAATCTTCGTCCATTAGTAGTTTTAGTATTTTCTGTGATTTTTTCTTCATACATGCGCCCCAATTGAACCTGACAGATACAAATCATGTCAATGAAGGAGAAAAGAACTGAAAGTTGAAGGAAAAAATGTACGTAGACCCCTCGTAGTAGTACCGATGTTTTGAACTTACTACCCTATAGTTTCATGTTGCAACTAGACCCTTGGGTTAAAGTTTTCTGACACTTCTACCCTCAAATGGGCTCACTAATTTCACCTATGGGCAATATCTGCCAAAATTTCACCCAGCTTAATAGAGTCAATAAACATTTTGATCTAGGGGTCTATCTGCAACAATGAAACTACAGCGATAGTAAATTCAAGATAGAGAAACTACAGGGGTTATATATATACATATACACACACATACAATTAAGGCAAATTTATGGATTACCCTCTTTCATCGACATAATTCATCTTTCCTAGCTCTCCGATGACTCTGGAATCGCAATGGAATTCTTCAAAGATATCTTCAGGACCATGTGTAAGCAAAAACTCAAGAAGAACCAGGGTTTTATAGGATTGCCTCCATTCTTTATAATTGACATATCTTAACCTTTGAAATGAAGAAGAAGGGTAAAAAAATGATATAAACATATATAATCAAATTAATGATAAAGAATAATATTGATAAGAAAGTATTTGTTTACCTCCTGTGTATGACATCAATAATTCTCCAATATTCATCGTTGTCATAAGCTGCCTCTGATATTCTTGTCATGGTTTTTGCATCTGGACCCCATGAATCGCCGCTCGTAGCTTCTTCAGCCAGTCTACAAGAATTCAAACTATTAATATTTCAAAATTTTAAAAAAAAAAATCTTAAGAAGAATGCAATTGACTAATAATCTTTAGAAGAATATAAATGATAAGAAAATAAAAAAAATAAAAAATTTACTACATTTCGGCTTCTGTTACATCAGTGAGGGCCAATTTGGCTGTGTTGTACTTCTCTTGGATAAAAGAAGATGCTTGTTTCTTAAAGTCAATCATTGTTTTCTTCAATGGAGACTCCGGCAACATCATTTTTCCCTCCTAAAGAAAACATTACAAAAAATTATTAGCCGACTCATTAACAAAAAATCAATTCAAAAACTAGAGCTAGAGCTTACATCAACCAACAGATTGCACTTTATAAAGTTATAAGCAAAGTTTGAGCTCTGAGTTTGAAGATAAAAAAAAATAAAAGAAGAGAGTTGTTGTGCATTCAAAGCCTTTAGGCTTTTGAATGGACAAGCTCCAAGAAATTAGCAAATGTTTCTGTTTACCGTTAATTGATTCTGACCATTTCTCCTTTCAAATGGTCTTCCTCTGTTTGTGGCGTGCTTTTAGTTGTGTCAATGACCGGAGTTTTGAGGATTCATGTAATCGAACTCAAATATTTTAATGGGAAAAAAACATATTTGTAGGATCTTGGACAAGTGAGGATTTTTAGTCGGATTTCTTGGTTTCAAATAAATTATAATAACTTTTCATAACTTCTTCGTATGTTTTCTAGTCATTGTGAATCAAACTACTTTTCCCCTTTAAAACTGTCGCACTGTATGATTTTAAATATTACTTTTTTGACTAATATAACTCAACTATGAACAAAAGTAACAACCTTTTGTATCGTTAGTCAAGACACCAGTAATTTAGACACACTCATGGATATTTTGAGATTTAATGATGAATAGATTATAGGAGGAGGAAAAAAAAAGTTCTTCGCTTTAGAAAAATGGACCAGGATTAGAAAAAAGAACAAGAAATGGGCATATATATTTTGAGCTTATGCTCATTTTAGCAATTAGACCCCTTTGAAGTAACTCAAGTCTTCGTTATTCGTTGCAGTAAGAACCTAACCAGTTGCCAAAAGTGGAGTGGTGAGCTTCATCAATGTGTATTCAAGGAAAATGAAAATTTTAGGAGGTCCTCTTATAAAAGAAAATAGAATCGGTATTCTCATAAGAGAACATTTCCGATCCTTCCAAAGATTAAATCAAGCTTCCAAGTCAAAAAGATTAGAGGAGTGCTAGCGACACTCGCGCGAGGCGAGCGCTGCTGTCACTTGCCCAAAAACAGAGTCGGGTTGGGTTTAATTTTGGTCAAGGGTTAGGTTAAGTAAACCCAACCCCACCCCTCTATTTTAGAAGTAACAGCGACACTCACCATGAGGGTCGCTAGCACTCCTCTAATCTAAAAGACCTGTGACTTCGAGTTTCAACAGTTTAAAACCCTCTCAGAACCCAAATTCAGAAAATGATGCCGGTAAAGGATAGTTCGTTTACCTTTCCTTATTATATAAATCCAATAAAGAGAATAAAAATGCCAAAGGAAAACCGCCAGATAAGCAGAATACATCAACACCAGCCCATACTGAAATAATTTTTACAGGGGAATAGAAAAGAGAACAAAAAAAAAGCCAACCAACCATTAATTCTAATTCTATGGCAACTATAAAACCAATGTCTATAATTATCCAGTTTTTCATGATGGATCAGAAAAGGCCTTCAAGCTTGCCCCGCTCTCTCCCTTGCTTGGCCTTAGAAAGATGGTCCACCCAAGAGCCTTACAGAGCCTGTAACCTTTATGTACTTTTTTGCCTCAGCAACAAAATATCTGTCCATCAGAGATCAGTTGTAAAGTATTGAGTATTAACCGGTGTTGGTCATGCTGGGGATTTTGACAAGGCCGTGCCTCTGCCGCCAATGCATCGCCCTCCATGCAATTTATGGTACTGTTTCCGGGGAGCTTTGAGCATAAGCAGTGACAAGACTAACTACCTGCAACTTCAAACAACGCATATGACGTTAGTGAAAGGTAACCTGAAAAGACTTGAGAGTCGGTAACCTGAAAAGACTTGAGAGTCGCCTGGAAAGAAACGCAGTAGTGCACTAAGGGGCTGTTTGGAAAGAGGTTTTTTAGGGGGAAAGGGCTGGAAAGCCTGTCAAAACCCTGCCAAAAGTGCAACTTTTGGCAGGCTTTCCACCCAAATGGCCGCACTTTTGGCAGGCTTTCCCCCTACCCAAATCGCAAACAAACAGCCCCTAAACGGGACAATTACTAATTAGCACTTAAGTACCTTAAAGTTTCACCTACTTCTCATTTACATACCTTAGATGTATTCTGTCGCACTTTCTACCCTAGTTTTTTAAAAGTCATGTTAGTGCCTTCTTTTAGTCAACCGTCAGATATAAAGATAATCATGTACCTTCTGTTAGACAACCGTCAGAATATTCAGTAAGAGATTCCCATGTGATTGTCACATGATGATATAGAATTTTTATATAGTCGTAGCACCAAAAATTAACACCATCTAAATAACTTAACAGAAGAAAACTGTGTATAAAAGTGTAACGGAACACAAGAAGCCTCGAGTGATTCATCCCATTATTGCCAAATCTGCTCACCTGAGTTCAACTCAAAAAGGAGCCTCGAGTGATTCATCCCAGACATCCCCACTTCCATTGGAGGCATCTTCAGCATCATCTTCCATAGAAAGCCTGATGTACTCTCTGTGTGCAAACCGGTCCCATTCTGTCAATGTCGGATCTTCCCGCTCCTGTAAACATAGAAACGTTATCAACAACCATCATAAGTTCTGCACTCGCGGTATTCAATATGAGAAATATGTGGAAATTCCATCCTAAACTCACCTGACGAATTAAAAATGGATCACGAGTTTCAAATGCCATGAACTTGTTGAGATTAAAAAGGATATTAAAAATGTTTCCTGAGAGTTTGCAGCCCTTCAAATCACGCAGAGTAAAGTAGCTCTCATTCTGCACATGGATTATCAGAAATATTTTAGTTGTCCTTAACTAGTTGGCATAAACATACATATGTAAAATATAAGATATGCACAAAATGACCTCTGGCCCAATCATATCAACCATCTGACATAAAATGTCTTCAAAAAGTACTGGTTCCTGAGCCATGCATTCCATACGATGCAATTGCTCCTCATAAAAGAATTGCATCTCGTTGGATGTGAGAATTCCATTTCCATCCAAATCGATGCATTTGAACCTGATTATTCAAATAACGAGTAAAAATATGTAAAGCTTGAATCATGTACAATTTATGAATGCTCGGTTGAGACAGAGTGCTTTAGATGTTGAAGCAGCTTTGTTCTTGTATGTCCTATCTCTGAATGTACTGATCTCACTGTGTCACACGCATTCTATAGTTTCCATAAGAACCAGACCAGAGATCTAATGAACATCAGATCTAATACACATCAAGGTAGGCCTCCAAACTCAACATGTAGCTTTGTCACAGCAAGTCAACAAAAAAATCATAGAGACTTGATTTCAAGTTGACTATCTAATGTTAAAGCATTTTCGGGCTTCGTATCCATGCAGATGAAAGATAAACAAGAAAATGTCTATCTTTGATTTAAGTTTTTAGAAGGTATCCAAGTACCCTGGACTTTATTTCTCTAGGAAAAGCTACACAATGTTTCTAGAGGTGAAACAAGAAGAGAAAAAGTATCCCACAAGAGCTGAGATTTCAGTCTGAAACACTGAATATGAGGATGTCAACAGCTTCAAATGCAAGATGGAAAAAGACGAGCATACCTTGCCATCTTGCTTTAGCAGTCAACCCAAGGCTAATGCTTTTGATGTGATATACTAGATAAGGTTTGAATTCAAACCCAAACTAGAAATTGCAAAAAAATAAAAATTTAAATTCTGATCAACTGCGAGATGGCCTGCAAAACTATTTTAAAACTGCTTTCTTGATATGGCGGATCATCAAGATGAGAAAAATAGGAGAAAAAGTGGGTTTTATCCAGTCTGCTTCAATGAGGATAAGATGACAGAATTTCTTGGGGTGTTTATACACTGGCAGAGTGCGCTAGGTAGAAGCACTAAAGGATTGTGACTGAAGCCTTGAAGGATCATTCAGAAGCGTGACTTTCTGGAATTAAATCTGTAAGATTTTGACCTGAAGCTTTGATGGATCATCCAGAAGAGCAACTTTCTGGAATTAAATCTGACTTATTCCCGTTGTATTATCAATCATCAAAGTTCCCAAAATGAAAAACAGGTATAAAACAGCCCATTAACCAAAGGAGACCTCTAACGTGAAAAGAGAAGAAAAAGATCAACAACGCATGAAAATTGATAACCATGGTAATCAATAGGAATGCGTCTTGTTACCAGTATTCAAGGCTGGGCTCGGATGATTTATCCTCCTCTGCCAGCATAAAATAAACAAAATCTTCATATCCCATTTTCCCTTCCACCTTGCTGGTAAATTTTCTTGGAACCTACAATAGAATTCAAATAACAGAAAGGAAATGGCATACAACATTAGAATCAGATGTTTTATAAGACATTCGCATAATATCTAATGAGGAGCAAATATATACAAACCTGTGAGAAAATTCTATCAACTATTCTGTAAGTAAGCGCATGGTTTCCATATCTAATAAGGTTCTCCTTATCAATCAAGAAGTCATGATCAGAATCCAGCTCCCAGAACTTGCAGTATATCACATAGAAATGCTCATAAGAGAAGTACCTGCGTGAGCTAAGCAACATAAGATCTCGAACTTGATTTTGCTCCCAATGGAGTATGCGCAAAAGTTATGTAGCACTGTAACATCACTTAAATGAGCAGTCTTACAAAACTAGGAAGGACTACAAAATAAGTGAAGGATGACAGAATTGTGTGTCTGTGTCTGTGTCCATGCCTGAGATCTACATTTCTTTTCTTTTTTATTTTCATCTTTTGTAGGTCTTGCATTTTGATCTTTAATTTAAAGGCACAGAGTCACTTCAGTGCAGAGAATACAGATAAAAGTATGCTTGCATCTCGAGGGCAAGAAAACCAAAAAATATTTGGAGTGTAAGAAACAAATTTTGTCATATTGACTTCAAAGATTAGTGCATGGACAATATCTAGCAATATAAAAGGAAAGGACTATTGAGTATAGCATGAAAATTTGGCAAAGTAGCAAAGAATCCAGTGGTTAACAGTTTGCTCGCATCTCTAGGGCAAGAAGACCAAACATTTGAACTCTAAGAAACAAATTTTATCATATTGACTTCGAGATTAGTGCATGGACAATGGCTAGCAATTCTGAATATAGCATGAAAATTTTGCAAAGTAGCAGATATCAATACCGCAAAACTCTGTTAATATCTTCTTCCTCGTCCGCATGCTGCATTGCAGCAATTAGGTTTCCTCGTTTAAGCTCCCTCAGTGTAAGATGGCCATTTCCAGATCTATTTACATAGTAAAATATTCTGTAGATGACAGTTTCCGCTGGTTACAAGATCAGAGTCATGTCAGACAAATGCTGAGGAACTTCAGATTTAAATAAGAAATATAGATGTCAATGGAACTAGGTTACATGAGCTACTACATCAAACCATATCAAGAAGAAACACAACTTGAAATGCAAAATCCATGAATTCTAAGTAAGCTTAATTTATAGATGTTCATTCTTCGATCAAAAAAAGCAAAACAGCAAATAAAGCGAATCTTTTTTAGGAACAAAGGCATCATGTTTAGAGAGCCTGAGATATCCTAACAAGATTAGACAAGAGTGTAGATTCAAGCACAAAAGACATAAGATAAGGAAAAAAAATACACCATATTGAGACAAAACACCACCGCCGGTAAAAGGATCTTAGCAAGAACAAGAACTATAACAACACAAAATCTTTATCCCAACTTTAGAGGTTGGCTCGATGGATTATTTTCTTATCTTCAGCTCTGTTAAAGGGATTCTCCTCAACTAAATTAACCAGTATATCCTTTTTACTTGCCTCCATCCACAATTGTTTAGGCCAAGCATTTCTCCTCAACTAAATTAACCAGCATATCCTTTTTACTTGCCTCCATCCACAATTGTCTAGGCCAAGCCTTTCTCCTCCACTGACTACAATGATACAATCTTACCAATTCGCCTGATTGGTGCACTTATTAGCCACCTCTGCACCTGCCCAGAGAATCTTGACTGGTTGTCTTTAGGTTTATCCTGATCAGAGTCAATCTCAACTTCTGACAAATGCAATAACTATTTGTTCTCTTGGCATATAGATATCCATCCATCTTAGCATTCTCATTTCTGCTACACTAGTTTTTGGATGAACTTTACATTCATGCAGAGAATCTTTATCCTGACTTTAAAGGTTGGCTTCATGGATTATTTTCTTATCTTCAGCTCTGTTAAAGGGCTTCTCCTCAATTAAATTAACTAGTATATCCTTTTTACTTGCCTCCACCCACCATTGTTTAGGCTAACCTCCAGCCCTTTCTCCTCCATTAACTACAATGATACAATCTTTACAATCTTAACAATTCTCCTGATTGGTGCACTTATTAGCCACCTCTGCACTAACTGGTTGTCTTTAGTTTTATCCTCATCAGAGTCAACCTCAACTTCTGACAAATGCAATAACTATTTGTTCTCTTGGCATATTGATATCCATCCATCTTAACATTCTCATCACTGCTACACTAATTTTTGGATGAAATTTACTTTCATGAAGTTGTAGCTTAAACAAAGTTTCTCCACAGTGATACACATTACTTTAAAAAAAGATCGTAGGAATATTGTACCAGCAACTTCCTTACTATGTAGCACGGACACGGATCCGACACGGCCATCCGACACGCCGACACGAGGCAAATCCTAACAAATACATAGGATACGTGTGTTCGACACGTGTGTCCGACACGGACACGACACGACACGGCTTCATGTTATGCGTGTCCGTGCTTCATAGCTTCCTTATACTCCTCACAAACTTGAGCCTTTTGCTTTCCTGAATACATGTTATAAACCAATGTACACTAGTTTAACTAAATATTTCGTATGAATCCCCATTTACTGAAAAATCCAGTGTACCGATAGCAGGAATCATTTTCTAATGTCTATGTGTCCGCCTAGCCAGATTGACATGCTGTCTTCCTCATCCTTCTCATGTGCTACATGCATTCCTTATTTCCCAACATTTCCATACCCAAAATGCCAGTGCAGCCAGTCCAATTGCTATGTATTCTTTTCCACGCCTACATAGCATATCCTGGAGTACAAGATAAGCACCTTCCACTCCTAGTACACCAAAAGTTAATTTGGCACATCATTACTATATATACTAATTCAGTCATACAACTGAACAAACCAGGAATCTGTTGCCAGAGTACAAACCATTACAGATTGTTCAATCCTTTAAATAAGTTAAACACTGAACCAAACAGATATAGAAACAGTCAAAATAACAATAGGCCCACAACAAAGCCTGCTACTTCCACAGATAGATATCTTACGGAAAGCTGGCATTGCTAAAAGTAAGAACAACAAGTGCAGCATGATTCATATCTAATTAAAACCAATACTCTTAAGGAAAAAAATATTCAGCTATCTGCAACTACAAGGAAAACATGCATCTATCGAATAGCCAATAATGCTGCGTGATTCTGTGGATATGACTTGACAATAATACTACTTCTGTAGCCAATAATGCTGCATGATTCTGTACATATGATTTGACAATAATACTACTTCTGTCACTGGTAACACTAGCTTAAAAAAACTTACCGTATCTTTCCTGGAACTCAGGCGTGTTCTGCAAGAATTCCAACCCTGGATGGCTTGCCAAAAGTTCTCGTAGAACAGGTTTGAAGTCCTCCTACACCCACACATTGAACTGAATAAGAAATAGAACTCAAAAACATATGTCTAGGCACTAGATCTGCAAGAATAAAAACTGTATAACAATGTTCACTGCATGTAAGTTTAAAAAAAACAGATATTTGTCATGTTTTATGACATGAACAAGAGGATTTTCCCTTAAACAAAGTGCTGACCTGAGTCAGGTACTTGCGAGCTGGTTGCTTCAAAATTGTGAATATTTGTGTAGCTATGTCCCTCGTCATCAAGTTGCTATCTATCCAATACTTGACGAAGGCATTCCTGAAAACAGTAAAGAAAAGCAGCTACTAAGTGTAGGTGCCTCTAATTAAAAATTAACAGCCAAACAGTTAAACTGAACTAAGAGAGGCTAGTCTTATGTTGTTTTCCTCCCAAGTGATAATTAGAACCCAAAGTGAACTTAGGAACCCCCCCCCCCTCCATCCCCCAACAAAGAAAAAAACAAAAACAAAAAAAATATGCTGGAAATTAAATGCATCGCCAGATTTGCCACACTAATTCTTTATTTCGCGATGTGGAGTAGAAAAAAAATAAAAAATAGTTCCAGATACCACAAAAAGGTGTTTTGCCTCGTGTAGCATATTTGGGGATAATACAACATGGCTAGTTGTGTAAGTATGCATGTCTGTGCCCATTAGTTTTTCTTACACTGACCATGTATATCACTATGGCAAACTTCACCTGATGCCCTTGTACCCTCACATAAAAGCCCTCTATGGTGAGTTCAGTAAGCTCACAAGGGGAGCGATGGTAATTATCACTATAACACAATAGTAAAACCTCTTTGTATTGTGCATGAGGTCATCAAGAATGAAGTACTACTATGTCTACTTTATGTTACGGCATTCAGTAAACCTGATATTCGTAAAGGTACTTAGATGGAACTGATATGTTAGTAAGTGGCCATCGCCTCCACACTATATAAACAATATTCTGTAGCTTACCCCTATCCTCCAATTACACAGTTTCACGTGCCCCTCTAAAGCATGATGTCTTTTTCTTTAGGTCATCGTAAAAAAATGGTTTTCTTTCCTCCAAGAGTTCAATTTTGCATTAAGTGCAACTCCAGATCTCTAACAAGCGCGGAGTGGGGGGGGGGGGGCGGCAGAGCAGTACACCGACTCCTTACACCTGTGGGCTCTTGGAAGGCTCCAGATGTAGAGGGCCTTGCACTGCTCAGGATAGATCATTTCCATCTCTCAAACTCATGCCCTCAAGATCCATTAAAGGAGATGATGGAATTGCATAACATGTAATGTACAAAATTTAGTCTCTTCTTAAAAGTTCAAAATTTGCATATAAAAGCAAATGTTAGGGGGACTCCACAACGCATGAAGATCTATGCAGGCCTGCAGGGTAAACGAAGGGTTCGGAATTACACAGCTGTATACTGCCTTGAATAG
>NC_033794.1:66896465-66903077 GCF_001876935.1 Asparagus officinalis | reverse complement strand
CCTCTATTAGGTCTCTTTAAATGTATAAGGAGAAGGGCGTATGTGCATGTGAGTATGCCTATGGAGGAAAAGGCCCATTTTGGGCATGGTAAAGGTCGATTCTGGGAAGGAAAAGGTCCACAGGTAAACAGCCTTACACCACTTAGGATACGCTGCTTCCATGATTCAAATCCATGCCCTTCATGTTCTTCTCAGAGTAGATGAACAAATTTAATAACCACATACAATGTTTTTTAATCTGTATTCCAGGTTTTTATCAATATCTCAGGTTTGCAAGATTTATCCAGTGCCCAGAAATAATAGATGGAAGAACTGGACATGCATACATTACCTCAAAGTCATAATTTAATCATCTCATGCAAGAAAATTGTGTACCTTGTTATAGTTCCTATGCAATCAACATCAATCCTTCTGAAGAGGACACTGGAAAAGAATGATGGTAGCTTGCAGATTTCCTTCGTGACAGTCTTAAAGTCTGATAACCAACTAAAATAGTTTGTTTTAACATTCAATTAACAAATCCGAAAATAATGAAAAATGCGAACCTTGAACTTGAAGTCCGTCCATATGGCCAAAGAAAATGTGATCAATTCGAGATAAGCATTGCTCTTTCAGGTCATTCGGAGGTGGGCGTCCATTTTGGAAGTAAAACTGCATGAATATCAAGCAACCATCACCAATTAATAGAAAGTAATGGTTTTTTAAACCTTCCTCAGTCCACACCCGGCAAGAAACATTTTATTGGCTAGAAGAAGTTTTAATGAGGTAATAGTAATACCTGAGGTATAACTTCTATCAAAGGCTCACTAATAATTTTCAGGGGAGACCCCAGAGATGATGGACCAGCACCTAAACCTCGTTTCATAAAGCGTGGAGACCCAGGAGAGCTTCTCGGGGAAAGTGGAGGTGCACTGCCTGCAGGGAACATGGAGGGTAATGAATTGCTAGCTGTAGAATTTGTAGCATTGGAGCTCCCAGCAATGTTTAAGGGCACGCCTGACTTAGCATCTTCAATCAAAGATTTTACCTACATGTACATGCTAACTGTGAGACATATGACTACTTAGTTGAAGGAGAGAGCTTGGATAAGCACAGAGATAAGGACCCAAGGGACCAAGAGAAGAAGCAAGTTGTCAAGGCACAAATGGTACTTTCTTAATTCTTCACGTTGACAGAAATATTAAATGATCAGCTTTGCCCAAATACACAAGATTTCACCTACATGTACATGCTAACTGTGAGACATATGACTACTTAGTTCGAAGAGTGAGCTTTGATAAGCACAGACATAAGGACCCAAGGGACCCAAGAAGAAGCAAGTTGTCCCGGCACAAATGGTAAGTTCTTAATTCTTCATGTTCACAGAATTATTACATGATCAGCTGTGCCAAAATACACGAGATATGATAGAAACAACCAAAAAAACAATTTGGTTAATAATATCAAGGAACAAGAAAATACAAAGTCATTTTACTTGATTATAGATGATAAATATTATGTTATTGAGATTAAATTGCACAATATGAACGGCATTACTATTTCTTTTCTGAAGATGGCAAGAAATCCAATTTGTTACATCTTTTCTTTAAAACATGGCCAAATTTTTTGAAAGATGATATCATATTGACGATATGGATTTGAAGCCCAAACAAAGAGACGATGACCAACAAGCTGCAAATCGAAAAATTGACGCCGATACTTGTTTAAATCAAAATGTACAAGTTAATCAAGAAGCCGGCATGATCACGAACCTTTCAAGATGATCATTTTGGGATATATTTAAAATTTAAGCTGACTGGCGTATTGGCTTGCATAAAACTTCAGCCTAAGTGATCTATATCAATGAAGGACATATAGGTTCTCGATCGGCTTTTGTACTTGATGCTTGCTGCCTAGTAACAAGTACTACCCATTTGGCTGTGGACCAATGGCCACCAAGTAAACAGTTTGTACCAAGGCAATGACATGTTTGAAAGCATTGCCCATTCTATTGTATTGTGTACGTCACAGGTCTATGGCAAGGAAAACACAACCCAAAACTCATGACTTTACATGGAAATAGCTCCATAAATACTACTGATCCCCATAGCAGTACCTGCAGTACTAGGATGCTGCATCTTGATGTTAACCTAGCAATCAGATCCCAACATTCCTACCAATGTCCAATTAGGAGGAGGCAAAAGCAGAATATGGAGCATCAATTCATACAAGTTTAGGCAAGGAACCAATATTTTTTTAACTACAGATCTCCTAACTAATTGATTGCTACTTTACCACTAAAGTGTGCCCAATTACAATAAACACATGAATTTACTGAATTCATGCTAGAAATCACCTGACTACTGGTCAGCCTCACATCCCAATCAGCAATTGCTACAAATTCGCCAGATAAATCTTAAAATAACCTTTTGAAATTAATGGAGGTTAATGTCCAAAATAAATTCCTTCGGTCCTTAAGAAATTTCTTGAAACTGGAAATAACTTGATAAAATATGGAACTAGGTTCCTGCTCAACTACAATCAATTACAAAATTTTATGGCAAAAAGATTTTTGTGATAATGGTGACTGTATCCTCACTAGTCATTGTGAACTTGAATAGTTTCTGTAATATCAAACCCAGAACAGGAATGACCAACCAGTGCAAGTCATTTGCCAGTATTCTCACATCACGAACTATGCTTGATTACACAGAATCAAAGTACTACAAGTTAGTTTTCTAAAAGGTAATCATAATCACCAAACAGGTCGTATCTTCACAAGGTGAGATATTACAATTTCCACTCAGTTAAATAATACTACATCAGCAAATATACACTTCCATTCATTGTCGGCCTCATCCATGTTCAGAACATCTCATCCATTTTCTACTATGCACCCGGCCAACTATGAAATCATTGCCTTTAAAAGATTAAACTGAATAGAAAAGGCCAATAACAAGTACATATTTAACTAATGACTTGGTTAACCATATTAACCCATGCAAACAAACAGCTCAGATGACGACCCTGTCCTCTGCAGCCAATATGTGACAATCACATCTTAAACTACTAAATTCAGTTACTGCCTCAATAACTTAAACATTCACCTTCGAACTTTAACTTCAGGCCTTAAATAATCCTTTTCAAAAATTCCTCTTTGTTCTTGGTCCACAGTCAACTTTCAAATATAAGGATATCAATTCATGGACCTCCCTAATCTTCCATTTTATCATATGCTTAGACGTTAGTCATCATGGATACGTATATTGTGCTCTAACATGGACCTAGAGTGTGTAAACCCTAATTGTTCAGAATTCAAATATGAGGACACAATTATATATGTAAACTTTGACTAAACATGTATGCAGGTGTGTATGTATGAGCAAATTCTCTCATATTATGCTGCTACGGTTGAATCTCAGCTAAGTGACTACAAAATATGAGTTTATTGATTTTGCGGTTGTGTCTATCCAAAGTTTGAACTAGAAATGGCCAAATAATGGGGTGGTTATAATAACAAGAAGGGAACCAATCAGTAGAGAGGTTGTCTAATCACCTCGATGGTCACGCTTATATTAAATGGGAAACAAATACTGATATTTATATAAGCGCTCATAATTAGAATGGGTATATTCATCTCCCCTGCTCATAATTATTAATGTATTGGCAATAATATTTTCGACGGGCATACCCAATTATAACAACAAAAGTAAAATAACACAAAAAGTTCCTTACCATTAATACCTCAGCACAATAATGCATACCATGTTTGTCATCCTAGAACTCTTTGATAAAATTAAATTGCAAGTGCGCGGGAAAGAGAGAAGAACCAGAAGATGTCGTCGAATTCCACAAAAGAACTATTCTAATAACTGTGACCGAATTTGGTATCCAAAAAGTAATTCAATAGTCTTAAGCTATTTGCTATCTATACAATCAATTTTCTTTGGAGATGTGATGGAAGGTCTGGTCTAGTTGGGATGGATTCCTCCTTAAGGTTGTATGTGCGCTCAAAGTTTGAAGTGTGAAATAAGGACTTAATTTTGAATGCTAATAAAACCCAATAGAATCCCTGGGAAAATAGTAAACTTCAATGGAAGTGTGTCATTCAAGTAGTAATGATCTAATGAAGTAGGAATTCAGAATATAAAGCATGAATTTATTGGAACCCTTTCTTTGCTAGAAAAAAGATTCTTTAGATGTAGGCTTCCCAAATTTAGTAATTAAGAAATAAATTTATTAAACAACCTTCTCCATCTACCATTATACTAGTATACTAACAGCCCTCTTGCACCAGTATCCTTAGCTCATTAACAGCCTTCCAAAAACTACCAAGAAGCTAAGTTCATCATGATTTTCCTTGCTATTTACCAAACATTAAATGTTGGTCCTTGCTAGCAGTTTTATGTGAAGTAGTAAATGGCGATGACTAAAACTTCACATAGAGTGAAATTTACCATTTTCTCTTTCTAATCGAGTCAATTGTCAAATAAGGATGGTGAAAGTCCAGAAGTAGTTTTTTTCCTAAAACAAGGAACGGCTAACAGCTCCATGCATCGACCAATGTGCTAGCCTCGTTACAATTTTCCTTGCTATTGCCCAACACTAAATATTGCATTGAGTGCTAAAAAATCCTTGACCATCACAAACCTTACACTTCCATTAAATTCGATCAAACTGTACTTCCAACCACTTAACCCATCAATATATCAGAACTTTTAACTAGTTCAGCTGCTAATTATTCTTCACGATCAAATATTCAACAGTCTAGCGAGCGAAGGGAATCCAAAACGAAGCAACCTAGAGATTACCAATCGAGCAGTGTCCGGGAGTGAGAGCCACTGAGAATAGAGCTGATCAGCAATCTGTGGATTATCCTTCAGCGCAATCGAAGAGACCTCCTGTAGCTGCAACAGCTCAGGATCAAACGAACCCGCATCCTTGGCTACTTCTACATCCATCCCTACCATTCTCTATCAACCCTAGATCCCCCAAATAACGAAGAAAAACACAGGGATTCCCCCCTATCTCTCAACAAGGTCCTGAGTGGCAGAAACTTCTATTTCCTCCTCCGCCATTGGAGAACCAGCATAGAAGCTTCCATATTCCGCCAAATTTCGCAAGAAAAGCCACAGAAACCCTAGAATATCAAGCTCCGACCGCAATCGACGATGAATCGAACTTTTCAATTTGAAGAATCAAAACGATAACCTCTTTTTTTTTTTTTTTTTTGCAGCCAAAATTCTCGCGAAAACCCACAGGAACCCTAAGCTGTCAGGTTTCAAATCGAATCGGACTCTCCTGATGAGAGATTCAGAGCTCAAAATCCGTCGAATGAATGAGAGGGAGAGAGTCTGGAGTCGAGATCGAAGTTTAGAGAAGAGCTTGGGGATTTGGGATCAGAGAGCCCTCGCCGTTCGTTTTTCGAGGGGAAAAGGGAGAAGGGGCCTTTGAAGCCTCGACGACGCAACACGGAGAGAGAGAGAAAGAGAGGTGGTGCACACGGAAGGAGATCACGTGGTCGGTCACTGATCCTGACCGTTGATTGGCGCTGTACAGATATTGGGTGGTTTGGATTTAAAGGAGCTTAATTTGCTGGCCGCGTGGACGTAACGCCTAAAGTCAAGATGCGCTTGAGGAGGCACTGATCTACCACATGGGCCGAAGCCCACAAATCAGAGCCCGCACACGCCCCAGTCCAGAACTAAATCGATTTTCGTCGTACTTTCTCGCACTGACATGTCTTTTACGTCGAGAACCGTTTTTATCGACCAAAACTACCACTAGTTTATGCACCAGGCGACAAAAGGTTCGTCGTGAATATGTGGCTTCGGCTAAGAGTTGTTGAAGATTATAATTGTAGGCTCTAAATTGTCCCCCCGATGACTGAGGCTCAATGCGCATGATATCTCTTTTTATCGTCTTTAAAGCTGTTCCATGGACGGGAACGCAAGATTGAATGAGAAGAGATGCATACATGTTTCTTTCTTTGTGTCGATAATCAGTCGCGTGTTGGTTGAGAATGTTACCGAGTTATACTCGGGGACAGATTAACTGTGCATTTAAGAAGATGCTCATCTTCGAACCATTGTATATTCTCCAACTTTGCCGATCCAAAAGTACAGCCTACTTTCGTTGCTTCATTAATACAAGCAGTGAAAACAGACCATCAGTTGCGCTTTCTTCCGCCGAATTCGCAAACATCTGCCGTCTGCGAACAGAACAATACCCAGGGCTTCGTCGGCAATAAGAGAAAGTTGAGGGCTAGGATAAAACTTAGGGGATGTGCTTATCGTGAAGCAACATTAAAACATTATTATGCTACAACGACACATCACAGCTTAACATCTTTTATTAAGAGAATGGTTTTCTCATATAAACAGTTGTTCGACTGAAACACTCTCCCCCGCTTACCTGTTACGGACTGACAGCAGTAGTACAGCAAGATATCCCGAGAAAAAAAAACAATATAGGCAGCATATCACCAAGCATGAAATGCCCAAGAATAAGATTAATAATCTTTTTCACTTCCTTCTGTCGGTACTGAGAGAGAGGAGCTCCATGCTTCTGTGAGGGGGCTCGTCGCGAGAGCTTCTGACGGCATTCCGAGAGAGGGAGGATGACCTGGCGGCA
>NC_033794.1:66889690-66896455 GCF_001876935.1 Asparagus officinalis | reverse complement strand
TGCTTCCGCTTGAGAGGAGGCGACTTACTCGGCTGGGTTGTTCGTTGTGATCGCCAGAACTAACTCTGTTGCTTGATATGACAGCTCTCTTCGATGCGCTACCGTTACGAGACGATGATGCTCGGGATTTTTCTAGATCGACCTGGTGCGCATATAAAGATTATCAGAGGAGCACAAAACACAGTCTGCACTGTGAATCTTGCTGCATCAGTTTCCGCAAGGTCTCACAGGGGATACTCGTGTCTGCGTGTACCAATTGTGTTTGCCATTTGATAGCAAGTCAAAGTTCCTTATGTTTATCATAAACCAAAAAAAGTGTGTTATATGCTCGGTTCCTAAGCCTGGGATGGCCGGAGGTTAGGTGATTGTGTGGAAAGGACACAGAATATTTTATGTTTTTGGTGTGTCGGACAATAGTAGTTAGCTTTGAGGATACTTACCTGATAATTAAAAACTGTATGTAGTAAAAATTATGACCATCACATTTGGGGCTGTTGTATGTGAATTCTAACACTGACTTGTATTGATTATTATATAACACCAAGGTTTTAGTTAATTGCTCATTACATACATGGCTTCTACATATGCCTGCATACATATAGCTGTATCTTCATAATGGACTTTCCTAGGAAGGTTCTTTAATTGTACACCTAATGATGCCAAATCTACAGCAGGCAAGGAAATTTTCAAATTAAAGAGTGCAGGGCCACAGCATTTGCATGTTTATTACACAAATGATCTAGCAGCTCGAGTTCAGATGCAGATAGAGGTCACTAACAGTAATGGAGTCTCCATCTGAACTGTGTACTAGCATAATATTTGCTCAGTAGGACTAATTACGACTGGTATTGGTTCACCCTTTTCTAGGAGGCATTTTCCCCAGAACAGTGACTTATTCTCCCTTCATGGAGCTATTTTTTGCATCTCACTACTTCTATAGTATATACTTTTGCTTCTCATAATGTAAACCATGGACATTTCACCAAAAAGGAGAGATGATCAATCTACATGGATACTCAGTCCACCAAATGGAGTCTTCCTGGTTAATGATGCAAAATAATTGAATTTAACTACTAGAACAATTAAAAAACGTTGGAGCTGTTGGGTACAATTTTTCATCCAAAGTGATTTTGATCTGCATGCAATAGTGTACTATTATAAATGCAGAGGAGCACAAAAATCTGAATTATTAAGTTCTCCAGTTAATTTTAAAGCTTGAAACATCCAGTTAATAAGCATTGCTCCGCATCATATCTTAAGCCAAGGACAACACCTATTAAAAAAAGTTCCATGAAAGCAACTTACTGCGTCTCTAGAAGATCCTCCATCATCCACAATTTTGTGCTTGGAATGATCACCATGATGACCAGATCCAGAGGCATTTCTTCTAGCAAATGCTTCAACCGCCCCTGAGAATCTATCACGTATTTCTTGTCCAACTAGGAAGATAATTAATTATATAAGCTGTGAGCCACTGAAGGAACCCAAAAAGAAAGAAAAAAATGTGGCACTGAGCACATGTAGAAATTCTTCGGGAGAGAGAACAAACCTGTAGTCCTTTCTCCTCTTTCCTGGGACGGTCCAGGAGCGCCACTAGGTCTTCCAGTTGGCTGCTGGAAAGGCGTGCAAGAAAAAGAGTAAAAATACAAATAAACAGCAAATAATATAGATAACAATTGGGTAGCACATCAAAAGGCTTACTCGTGATCTAGAACTTGAGCCAATCTGAGGATACTTTAAGACCGTCCAGTCAAATACATAATCAAACTGATAGCCTGCAACAATATAAATGTCAAGCCAGACCAAAGAAAGAAAAGTCTGCAAAAAGAAAGCTGGGGCTCACACTGGAAGATAACAACCCCCTTAAAGATTAAGTACCATTTGAAGAATATACCACAAGGTTCTCAATTTTTACTGCTGCAAATTGTCATAAGTGAAGAAGTACACAGAGAGTTAAAAAATCTAGTCGTACCTTCTCGAATAAAAAGATCACGGAAGAGCCTCTTCAAATAGGAGTAGTCTGGCTTGTCTTCAAACCGTAAGGACCGACAATAATGGAAGTAAGATACAAATTCAGACGGATATGATTTGCACAATACCTGAACAGAGGCAATTGTGTAGGTTTTACATCAAGCACCCTTCTCTTGTTAGAAACATACGATTAAAAGTGGAGCACATTCTTAACTTTCACAAGTTCTCTTAGTTGGAAGGAAAATATCAGAAGAAAAGTATTTGTAGTACCTCTACAGGAGTGAGCATTTTCTTCTCACTAATTTTATCATACTTCTGCTTTTTGGTTCCTGCTTTCAATCCTTGCCAGGGAAGGCTGATGCAGCGCAGAATAAAACATAAATCACAAGGCATAACATAAACTATTCCAAATTGCTAAAAATTCCATCTAAATCCAAAAGAAAGAAAAGTTTTTGCGTGAAGTATCTAACCTTCCTCTTAGGAAATACATGAGTACATAGCCAAGAGATTCTAAATCATCTCTCCTGCTTTGCTCTGCATGCAGACGTTTATATGTCAAAAAGAGCCATTGAAGAACATAACAATTAGTCATCGACTATTAGATCTTTAAGCACAATGAACAGACCTACTCCAAGGTGAGTATTAACACTTGCATATCGTGCTGTTCCAGTAAGATTCTTATTCTCCCTGTAAATATAACTCCGAATTGGTAACAACATCTAGAAAGAAAAAGAGCAGGAAAAATCTAGCAATATAATGATGATAAGATGATGACGCTGGTTATGTTGGTATTATGGTATGGTAACCAAAACTCGGAAAAGTTCAACGGACACCTAAAAAGTGAAAACGATGCACACTCAGTAAGATATTTGATTAATTAAAGTGGAAAAGGATCTCTTGGCATAATATTAACCCACCAGCAATTGCTTCCAATGGAATGAAGGCGATGTCACTTAGTAAATTACTCTGATACTATGAAATATCAAATCAAACATGTCCATCTAGAAGATAAGAAACTATACAAGTAATTACTGAAACTTTAGCAGTCAGCAAAGGTTTGCAACAGGCTAAAGTTTCACAATGACATCTGAATTCAAGACTATCAATAATTAAATTTGTATTAAACATTTTTAATTTATTTATCACCAGTTCACCACTCAAACTATCTATCTTCTTAAATATCAAATGAAATAAGTTGGTTTAAGTAATTTTCCTAATAATTACAGCTTCTGAAGTATAACTCATTTGGATGTATAAGGGTGTGTTTGGCAACCCCTTAAAACTGGCCCAGACTAAACCTGACGCAGTTTCGGTTTCTAAATGCCTGATAAGAGAGTCTTACATATAATATATAGTCAAGGGGAAAGAGAGAAGATAAAAAGGTGCAGGCATCATATTAAAGAGTGCAGGGTCACAAGCATATATTCTGGTTGTTTTGGAATATGTAGTCAGGACTAACGATGATGCCAGTCCTCATGGTTAGAATTTAGAAAATCACCTTATTGTATGATTTACAAGCACTTACCTAATTCTTCTTAGTTAGTCAGAAGGAGTGCAAATGTGCCGTTAATGTTTTCTCAACTTTTATGTCCCAGTATTACTAGCAAAATTTTCAATATATGGCTAAGGCTTAAGTTAGAAACAGTACGAGGATATTTATGTTGTGTGTGTCATTTCCTTAATGTAATAAGCTTGACCTCGGTTACAGCTATTTGATGGTCATGGATGCAATTCCATGGTAGATAGTACTGTAGAAAGGGTAAGTGTCTTCTCGGTAGTACCGTAGAAAGAGAAAGTGTCTTCTCGGGAAATGTTTCGAAACATTGCAGGGTTTAATCTTTTTAGAAGATGAAAAAGAATAGGATTCACCTGTATGGTATGTGCTTATGGGTCTGAAGATCTCTATATTTCTTTCCAAGACCATAGTCGATTATATAAACCTGTTAAAAGAGCTCAATAGTCAAAAGATACATAAAAGATATATGTCGTACACATAGCAGGTTGTGAACCAGAAAAATAAGACAAACATAACTCCGTATCAAAAGAATGCAGATGAAGTAGAAGTTGCTTTTGATATTACTTCTTAACAGATAGGGCAACTGAAAACCAATTACTAGATCCTTCTGTTATCAGGAGTTAATCGGTAACAAAGAAACACTACTTGATATCAGGCAATAATTAAACTTTCAGGGGAAAAAACTCACTTAGCTAGATAGCAATGGTAAAATCTACCACTTTGGTTACAGCTTGAAACACAAAGTCAAATGTCACAAAAACCTTTTAATAAGCACCCCGTTACCAAATGTCTCTGTTTCCAAGGAGACCAAAAGAAGCTGACAGATTACCAGTACTAGACCATAGATTGTGGTGGTCCAATGAAATTTTTGGTAATTAGCAAATACTTACGGATCTTAATAACTCTGCTTTTAAGAGAAGTTGTGAACTTGCAAAGAAGATATGGGTGTGTTCGGCAACTCCAATATAAAACAAGTTTTTCTCTTAACTAGGCCAAGGTTGGTCCTCATAGGAGTTGGTCCACAAAGGAACTAGCTTAAGGGCTAGAATTTAAACTAGAAAAAACTAGTTCAACTTGGATCCAAATTTTACCAGACTAAAAACAAGATTTGGGACCAAGGTTGTATCAACTAAAACAAGTTTTGTGGAGTTGCCAAACACACCCTAACATTTCTGCACTGGAGATAAGTATCTATGACAAGTCAGAGTTAAAATTGATGGGACACAGAAGTGATTGCAAGAGATGTAGTTTTGAGATAATGGAATGGTAAACTTTTTTTCCCCATAGATTAGTACTATAGTATAGAAGACTTTCTCATCAAAATCCTGAAATTAGAGCTAATAGGCGTATTTCAATTACATCATCATATATCGGAAAATGGAATTTTTTTTTCTTTCTCTAATTGCCTTAAATTTATTGGGCATCTAACACTGGGAGAAAATAACAAGTCAAATATTTCTAGATCTTCTTAAATAATCACACATGCCCATTTCCCTCCCCCATTCAACTCCAACTTTTTATTCAACAAAATTATTCCATGAACCCCAGACAATAAAGAAAAGATGCATAAATGGTGAATCATCTAACTGAATTAGCTATATATCAAGTAATTTGCATGTACTGATATGTTCCCTTGCTAATATGATATTAAACAATTTCATGTACTGATGCTGAAAAAGACTTCAGTGCAAAGAAAAACATACCTGATTTGCTCTACGACCTAAACCCATGAGAAAGTTATCAGGTTTAATATCACGATGAAGGAACCCTCTTGAGTGCATATATTCAACTCGATTAATCTGTTAATAACAAAGATAATTATACACTAATCTAAGCAACTATGTACTAAACATTATTCAACATGAAGGAAAGGTTAAAAGGAAATCACAACCGAAGATGCTTACTAACTGATCCGCAAGCATAAGCACTGTTTTCAGCGTGAATTTTCTATTACAGTAGTTAAATAAGTCCTCCAAGCTTGGCCCAAGAAGATCAATTACCATGACATTGTACTCACCCTCTACTCCAAACCACTTTAAGTGAGGAATTCCAGCTGAAATTTAAAACCACAGAACAAAACAATTATGTATTTCATACACAAACAAGCAACTGTGCATATATGATGAAAAAAAGGAGGAAAAGAGGAAAAACTCACTTCCTCCTTGGAGAAGCATATATAATTTTGATTCATAGTGAAGTTGAGGATGCTTTGTCTTCACAGATTCCTATGGATATAAATGAATATTAATTAGAAAACAACTGCTTCAATGGTAAGATGAGAACCTAGTCAAGTTAAAACTGGAATAAGGAAAAAAAAAGACAAAACATTAGATGGTGGAAATTATGATGTCACATTATCCTCTCTCGTTTTCATTAAATATCAGAAACTACTTGAGCTTATAGAAAGACTTCAAGAACAAGGTAGCCAGTTTAACTTTTAACTCATATGAAACATTTACGCCTATCTAAAGTTTTCAGATAGGGCCATCTCAGGCAATCTGAGCTTGGAGCTGCATGCTACTCTTTGCAAACACTTCCGCAAGCAGCAATAAATTTCATTAACTTTCAGGGAATTGTCAAAAACAGATGGCAAGATTAATTGTTGGAAAGAAACTTTCCTCCCACGGTAGATTGCAGCCTTTCACAGAAAAGAAAAGTCAAACACTAGAATGGCGCAGACCATATAAATGCTAAAATTAAAATCAGCAAAGTTTCTGAGGTTCATCTTTTATCACTGGAACATCACGAATGATAGAAGGATAGTCTGGAAATAATCTTTCTTCCCATAAAAAAAAAGGCGTATACTTTTAACTAAAAACATATTCAAGAAGAAATAGTTTGTTGTAAATCCAGAATTTAGAATTTATTCCACTTTTTCGTCAATGTTTGACTAAATGGATCCAAATATACCACCATGCTTCCACAATCCCAGCATGCTATGCACCAGTCTAGTCCTGGTCAAACACCTCGTCCCACTTTGGCTTTTTGCAGTAGACTAGTATCGAATAAACAAGCAATTTCGATGTCACCGCTCGTGTTGTTCACTCGCAACTGGGAAGATGGGATTGCCTTTGATAAAGTTGTAAGAGACCTAGGAGAACTCATCCCTGAAACTAGTTCATAGAGGGAGGGAACCCAAATCATTTATGAACCAACAATTGGCTCTCCTACTTAGGCAATGTGGGAGACACTGGACCCTAACATCAGATGGTAATTAAAACTTGTTTCAAAACATATAAAGCTACAATCAATGGCCTCATTTCAGTTCTCAAGTTTTG